>NW_026780770.1:0-350000 GCF_030144855.1 Hypanus sabinus
AAGCCAAATGAATGATAAAATGGACTCAACCTCACAATGTAACTGGACGTGACCCTGCACCATATGTCTATCTGCACCGCACTTTCTCTGCAGCCACAATGCTTTGTTACAGTGATTATTTTGTTGTATATCAGCTCAATGTACTTTTGGAATGTATCGATCTGTGTGGATGGTACGTCAGGCAAGATTTTCACTGTAGCTCAGTACATGATGATAATAAACAAATTTCCCATTTTAATTGTGTGGAAATATTAGACAGACTGAGCCTCTGCTCTGGAACCACAGAAGGAAACTGAACTGTTGTCATTTCTGAGGAATGCAAATATATGGAAAAGGCTTCAATCTCACATTACGATCTGCGGTAACTGGGATCAGTGACCGGTGGTGGGTCTCCCATATCAATATCAGAATCAGGTTTAATAGCACCGGCATGTGTCATGAAATTTGTTGTCCCTGCGGTAGCAGCAGAACCTAATTCATAACAATAGTTTTGAAAAATTGTGATTTAAAATAAGAATATACATTTATATAGTACAAAAATAGAGAAAAAAGTAATAAGCTATTTTAATTGTGTGGAGCAATTTGACTGACTGGGTGTTGCTTTGGAAATTCTGAAGTGAAGCTGAACTAAACTTTACACATTTATGAGAAACTCAGATAAATACAAATGGCTAAATTCTCACATAAACGGGTCAGACATCCAGAAACATTGGCAGCACTTCAGCACCTCAAAACAGTGGAATGAAACAACAGAAAATATTGCAGACAAAAAAAAACATTGTCCACCCTCAATGAGAGGACGTGACAGATCCGGATCTCACTGCCTTGTCTGAAAGGGGAAAGATGAAGCTACACGGACACATAGAACAGTGACCCGCAGATGCTGCAGATCTGCAGAAAAATGTGAACAGGAACCGGGATCAGGTGACGGGTGGAGGGTCTCCCTCCTGAACTGGTGACTCTGCTCCTCACCCCTCACATGCTGCCCGACCCATCCACCGCATTCCCCACATTATTCCATATTTACCCCAGATACATGATTATTTTTCCACACCTTATCTTCCCCGATCCTTTTCCCTCCACGTCCAGGTCATAGAGTCACCGGCCCAATTCCCATCCAGGTCCAAAACATAATTCAGACCCAAACAGGAAATGTTCACGTTTCATTTAAATCAGTTTTGTGTTTCTAAACACTAATTTCTATTCACATTCCTCCAGAGCCTTGCTGGACAGGAACACTGAAACATCAAGTGAGAAACAGCAGGAGGCAATTCAGCCCCTCTAACCATCAGCTGCTCACCCATCTCAGCCACGTGTTTCTGCCCGATCCTCATTTCCTCGATCCCTTCGGTCTCCACACATCTGCCGTTCTCTGTTTTACGTGCGGACGATCACTGAGTCTTCACCGCCCTCTGTGGTGGGGATTTATAAACATTCACCACCCTCGGAATGGAGACATTTCCCCTCATTTCAGTCCCGCACAGTCCATCCCTGTTTCAGAGACTGAGATCCCTGGTTCAACCGGTAATGATGTTGTGCATTTCAGTGTGCTCACCTCTCAGTCCTCGATTCTCTAAATGAAAGGGTTATCACATTTGATCTTTCTTCATATGATGACCCCACCACCCCAGGGATCAGTCTGGTGAATCTTCATTGCACTCTCTATTACAAATACTCTCTTACCTCTTTGTTAATCCTCTATGGAATTAATTACCATCTTCTGCAGCCCTGTGTTGCCCCAACCACTCACCTCCCACCCCTGTCACTATTTCCACCTTCCCACCTCCCCCCTCACCTGGATCTACCTCTCACTCCCCAGCTCTTGCCCCATCCCCACCCCTCACCTCTTTTCTCTGACTATTTCCCGACCACTCTTAGTCCAGAAGGAGGGTCTCGGCCCGAAATGTTGACGGTCCATTTCACTCCACAGATGCTGCCCGACCCACTGAGTTCCTCCGGCAGTTTGTTCTTTGGTCTGTATAACCCGTGTCAGTATGGGGAGCGGGATTTTACACCATATTCCAGGTACAAACTCAACAAAGCACAAATAATTGTCACTTTGCCCGGACTATTGGCCCCGCTTGCAGGGCAACACTGCCAGTGTTTGCCCCCAATGTGGTGAATCTCTCTGCTCGACACCACCGTGGGTTCAGACATTTCCACAGATGAGCCCCTCCTGTCCCCACCGGGACAAACATCCAGTCCGCCTCCTCTCTCACCATCTTCATCCTTTCAATAAAATCCCCCCCTCCCTCCCAGGGGAACCGGCATCAAACCAACGGGCCGAGTGTCCTCCTCGTACCTCTCAGCGATACATCAGACTCCGGCCGCGGGAGTCGCTTTACAAACGCCCCGACTTCCCTCGGAGGGAAATGGAAATAAATCAGAAAGCGGACATTTACTTTGGGGTTTTCTCCGCTTTGAGCTGGTCGGCGCTTGAGCGGGAGACGGACTCAGCGGGGTAACGCCCACTCGGCTTGTCCGCCTCCGCGACTGGTTGTAACCTGTGATTGACATCGCTTCGCACCATAACA
This sequence comes from Hypanus sabinus, assembly GCF_030144855.1. Taxonomy (NCBI): domain Eukaryota; kingdom Metazoa; phylum Chordata; class Chondrichthyes; order Myliobatiformes; family Dasyatidae; genus Hypanus; species Hypanus sabinus. The sequence continues at coordinate 2,535 of NW_026780770.1, forward strand.
GCGGTGGGGAAGGGGTGGTCACGTGATTATTAGCCCAGCCGTTCAACCTATAAAGCTCGAGCACAGCAGCGCGTGGGTGACGTAAGACACCGCGCACGTGAGGGCAGATCCCGGTGTGGGGAGCCCATGTCTGACGTCAGGCGCGTGGGGGAGGAGCTGTGTGACGTCACCTGAGGGAGACCGCTCGCATTTAAAAGCACCTCAATGGACTTCTCAGTGGGACAACAACATTAATCCCGGGTTTCATCACTGAATTCAGTGTTGTGGGATGTAATGTCCCCTGTTATGTGTCCGGCTGTGCCGTGTTGTTGGTTGAGAGGGCAGCGTGGTGTTTGTCTCGATTCGGGTCACAACACCAGAATTGCCAGCGGGGTCCACACACAGTGTATTAGTCAACAGAAAACCTCTCGTCCCTGCAGTCTTTGTCTCCTGGTAAACTCAACACCCTGACAGTGTGGACCATAGATACCCCTTCCTCTCAGAGTCAGGGGATCATTCAGACAGCTGATCGCTGAGAGGAATTATATTTATTGGTCATTAAAGTTCACCCAGATTCGTGTGGACGGATTTGATGTGGAGTTCGGGGTGTCACAGTGAAAGGGCCGGACGGCCGAACTCTCTCCGTTGACCAATCATCCTTCCAGATGAGGCGACACTTCACCTGTGAATCTTCCGGGGTCGCCCGTTGTGTCCGTGCTCCCGATGCGGCCGCCTCCACAGTGGTGACACCGGCTCCTCCGCAGTTGTGCGGGGTAGGAGTGTTTTTTTTTTACCGGGGGTCGATATTATTGTTCCCTTTTGTGCCGGAGGGGTGGATTTGGGGGTTGATGATCGGGAAGTCGTTCTTTTTTATGCGTGGGGTGGGGTGGGATTTGATTTTTTTTCTCTCTGAACGACTTTCATGCTCTTTCTTCGTTTCGTGCTTCTCTGGAGAAAAAAACTCAGTTATTTATGGAGACCTACTTTGATAATAAATTAACCTTTGAACTATCCGAGCGGGACTTCCGGTGTCCAAAGATTTCAATTCCGATTCCCATTCTCGTTCCGACTTGTCAGCCCATCTTGTGCCAAGACGAGTCCACCCTGAGTGTCCAGGATCAGCAACTTATATTCCGTCTGGGCACCCCCCCCCCCCCCCACACACACACACACACACAAACTGATAGCATAAATATCGATTTCTCCTTCCGGTGAACAAATTTCCCTCACACCCCTCCCTCCCTCTCTGACTTTTCACGTCCTCTCACCTGCTTATCACTTCTCTCTGGATCCACTGCTCCATCCCTTTCTCCTATTCTCCACTCTCCTCTCCTATTAGACTCTATTTTCTTCCGCTCTTGAGCTTTCCCACCTACCTGGTTTCACCTATCACCTTCCAGCGGGACATTTCCTCGCCCGCCCCGATTTTATTCAGATATTTCTCCCATCCCATCTCAGTGCTGAAGGAGGGTTCAACTGGAAACGTCGACTGTTGACTCTTTTCGATAGATGCTGCCAGCCCTGCTGAGTTCCGCCAGTATTTTGTTCGTGTTGCTCTGAATTTCCAGCATCTGTAGACTTTGTCTTGTTTGTGATTTACCTCTCCGTTGTCCCTCCCGCCTCCGGCTACTGGTCCCCCGATAGGGACATCTGGCCACGGCTGGTGCAGCCCAGAACCTCCTGCTAAACGCAGGCGCAGTGCCGACCGTAGCTGTCGCCGGCGGTTCTTCTGTTCAGGATTCCGTGAAGATGGTACTGATCTCGGGTTTGTGGAAATCGGGGGCTGCCGTGGAAGAACAACTTTGTGGGCCGAAGAGCCTGTATCGTGCTGCAGGTTTTCTATGTTTCTATGAAAAGTGCCGGGAACGAGCTCTGCCGGACGGCTGGAGACTCCGGGCTCTCCGGTCCCGCAGCCCCGGTTTTAGCTTTGCGCCCGAGCCCGGGCTGTGGGATCAGCTAGTTGTGGTTCCCAGGCGAGGAGGGATATGGGGTGAAAGGTATCTGTCTCTGTGTGTGTGGGTAGAGGTTATGGGTGGACTGTGGGTGTGGGGTGAGAGGAGTGACGTTTTGGGGGACCGTATTCGAGGGGGGATGCGGGGTGAGGTTGCTGTTGTGAGAAAGTGGGATGATCGGACGTTCCGTGACCTGGGTCGAATAGAGTTGTAAACAGGGGAGGATCTGCTCCGTTGTGTCGGACGCTCGCGTGTCCTTTTAGGAAGCAGCAATTCTCTCTGCAAATGAATTACTGTCTAATCTTGCTGCTAATATTGTGTTTGTTACAAAGCCCCAGTGTCTGGCAGAGCTGTCACCGTCATGGGCTGTTGGTGCAGATTGGGATGGCGGTGGGGTGTCAGTGACCTCTGTATCAGAGAACAACACGGGTTTCTACATCCTCCTGTGAGATATAAATGATATAAATTCGGATCAGCTGGCATAGCTGGAGTTTGCAAAGGGAAAGGGGATAGGGAAGGGGCTGAGGAGATAGAGTTTTAATCAGCAAACCATCGTCCGGGGTGGAGGGGTACAGGAGCTGTCTGATAGATCGTTTTACAGTAATTGTGTTTTTATATAATCTCACAGATAGTGACTGAGGAAGGAGCTTGGTGAGGGAGGAGACCCGGAGGTGAGCAGGTCAGACACGGTATCAGGAGAGTGACAGTGATGTGATTTCCTGTGTCACAGGTACAGACAGTCGTCTCAGGTGAGGAGTTTGTGTGGAGATGCAGCTTCCCTGGAGGTGGAGGAAAGAGGACACACAAACAGGTGGAACCAGCTGTGGGAAGACATGGTTTGTCAGGTCTGACGACGAGCTGAATGTACCATAACCTTCAGACTGAATCAGAAAACCATTCTGAGGGTATTTGAAATGTCAGAAGCAGGGGAGATGTGATCACATGTGCAGAGGGCAGGGTTTGTGTCTCCATCAGACCGTCAGTGAGATCGTTCAAGTTACAATGTGCAGGGATGAAATCACAGTGTTTGGGGCCGGATTTAATCACTGATTCTGTCATAGTGAGAGGGTTAGTTTTGCTGTATGCCGGCAACATTAATGGAAGAAGACACAGGAACTTCATCAATTGCCAGTTGTTTAGCAGAAGTAAACAATCTCTATGTTAGATTGACAGAAACAGATACTCCCAGTGGTGACAAAGGGGTTCAGTCTGGTTCAATTCAGGTTGGAGAGGGGTGTGGAGTTTTGAAATCAATGCCTCGCGGTGCCACCATCGTTAATTTAGCATGTCCGGAGTGGTGGATCACACAGCACGGAAACAGGCCTTTGGCCGGCCATACCTGTTCTGACCATCCACTCACTGTCTACACTGGTCCCATTTATCCGCACTTGGTTCACAGCCGACTGTATCTCAGCAGTTTCAATGCTCATCCTCTTCGTAAATGTTGTGAAGGGACCTGCCTCCACCACCACCTCGGGCAGTGAGTTCCAGATTTCAGCTACCCTCTGAGTGAGAAATCTCCTCCTCAGATCCCTCTAAACCTCTTCATCCTCTGCTTAAATCTATGCCCTCTGATCTGAGACACCTCTGCGACAGGATAGTGGCCAATATGGGCATCAGTGAGGCCTTTGATAAGGTTCACATGGTAAGTTGCTGTGGAAAGTCAGATCACACGGGATCCAGGGAGAGCTGGCTCACTGGATGCACAGTTGTCTTGATGGTAGGAAGCAGAGAGTGATGGTGGGAGGCTGTTTATTGGACTCGAGGCCTGGGCTTAGTGAGGTTACCCAGGGTTACACCCCATTGATCTCATTATTCATTCATATTTAATGATATTTACACAGTTGAATTCTATGCTCTAGTTGATCTTTCACTGATCCTGTTACTATTCTGTAGATTTGCTAAGTGTTCCTGTAGGAAAAACAGTCTCAGGGTTGCATGTGGTGACATATATGTACTCTGATAATAACATTTACTTTGAACATCAACCATTGCTACTTGTCATCTGGATCAATAATTTGGTTGAGAATGTACAGGGTATGGATCGCAGTTTTGCAGCCAGTTCAAACAATTACTTTCTCTGAAAGATATTAAGTATAAACTCTCTGCTCTGTTTCCCTCTCTGCACTCAACCACCCCTCCCCTTACTGTCTTCCCTCTCTGCCCCTTCCCCACTCTCACCCTGACATTGGACATACGTTCAGGGTGAAAGTGAATTATTTTCGGGGAATCTGAAGGGGAATTCTTCACTCAGAGGTTGGTGAGAGTGTGGAATGAGCTGCCAGTGGAAGTGGAGGATGTGGGTTTTATTGAGACACTCAAGAGGAATTTGGGTGAGGACGTGGATGGGAGGTGTATGGAGGCTCTGGTGCAGGTAGCTGGAACCAGGCAGTAACAACAAAAACGGGTCGGCATGGACTAGAAGTTTCACTGCCGCTTGGCTCTGTGATTCTAATAATATTGTGATTTGTAATTTCCGCATTTAGTACATTGCTACTAATGTCTGAACCCAGAAATTTACCCAAACAAGAATTGAAAGACTCTTGACGGGTACAGAAAGCATTTACAAGCTGAGATACTTGCCAAAGGGGGTGTTACTAAGCACTGACCATGCAGGGTGCCCAAACTTCTGCTTCTGGCCCTTATCTTTTTTTGCTATTTTGAAACTGTAAAAGATGTGATGCACCATCAATAACTCTGAGACGTGAGGCGAGATATCGGCTTTTATTGACTGGAAGAAAGAACAAGAAGCAATTAACCACCATGTTACATCCTGGAGACTGAGGCCAGGGCTCAGGCCTCAATCCCTTATACCGGGGTCTGTGGGAGGAGCCACAGGAACAATCAGCGGGGGGGGGGGGGGGGGGGCATGTCCAGACAGGTACATGTAGTTCACCACAAGATGGAAATAAAATGTAATCTTGCTTAAAATATTAAAGAAATGTGTCATCTTTAACTTTATGCCTTTTCTAATCAGGTCATCTTTTACTCGCTTAGCTATTTTACAGTAACAGAAATTTTGACCGGGGTGCCCAAACTTTTGCATATGTATATCCTATGCCTTCCAAATTACTTCCAAAAATTCCAGCCATTGCTGCACTGTTTTCTCCCTACCCGTGTTCTTTTTAAATCAATTTTGACCAATTTTTCTCTCATGCCTCTCTAATTCTTTTTATTCCACATTTGACTTTAACTTCTCCTTCTCTAATGTTGGGGTGAATTTGATCACATTAAGATCATTTACCCCTGAAAGTTCTTTGAAATTCAGTGACCTAATTAATTCCGGTTCATTACAACACCCAATCCTGAATAGCTGATCCCCAACTGGGCTCAACCACGAGCTGCTCTAAAAAGCATCTTGTAGGCATTCTAGGAATTCCTCCTCTTCAAACCAACACCATCCTGATTTTCCTAATCACCTGCATGACAATCCCCTATGACAATTGTAACATTGCCCTTTGGCACGCATTTTCTATCTCCCATTGTAATTTCAGGACCTCATTCTTACTACTGTTTGAAGGTCTCTGTACAATTCCCATTAGGGATTTTTTTTTTACATTTGCTGCTCTTTAATTCTACAACTTCCAACCCTTTGCCACCACTTTCTAATGATTGTATCTAATATTTTACCAACAGAGCCACACAACCCCACTACCAGCTTGTTCTTGTCTTGTTCTTTCAATAAATATATAAGTATCTGAGAAACAAGAGGACCTGCAGATGCTAGAAATCTAGAGAACTACACACAAAGTGCTGGAGGAGCTCAGCATGTCAGGCAGCATCTATGGATGGGAATCAACATTTCAGGCCAAGACCCTTCACCAGGACTCTTGATACCCACATATCTGGAATATCAACAAGCAAAGAAATAGAACGTAGTGCAAAATAGGGAAAACATTTGAAAAAATGTAGTTCACACCTTAAGAAGTCTTGTCAAACAGAGCTCACTAGTTAACAAATACAACAAAGGCAATAAACACTTTCTTCAATACCGGCATTGACTTATTAATAAGAAAAATATATTTGTCCCATTTCAATCAGTACAACTTACAAAGGTAAATAAGAACTTTAGAAAGCTTTAGAAAAGAGTATTTACACTGAAACTCACTTAGATTAACACGACCCTGGACAGAAGGAGGAACAGGAATAACACACGAGGAAAGATCACACAACAGTCAGATAAAACTTCTATATTTTCAAGAAAAATGAACTGGATTCAGCACTCCATGTGTGTATATACAGTTGTGATACGGAATACAGATCAGAAAAATTAACTGAGAGGCCAACTCAGAAAAATAAATCATCACTCTGGAAGAAATCATTAGCAGGTGGTATGAGTATGGCATCGCAACAATCTCAGCAGATGAGATGTTGACAAGGAAGCATCGAGCACCTGACTGACAGTTGGACTCCTCTTACCAGAAACAGAGGGGTTCCTTGCAGGAATACAAGACAAGCTGGTTAACAAAAGGGGAAAATAAAATCAAAAATACATACAATATTGTTTGTATTGAAAGCAGTAAGTGCTGGAAATGCCAAGAGAAACCAGACACAATCCAACACATTCCAGGATCCAGCAGGAATTTAACTCAAACTGATTACTTATAAAGATAAAATATCATTCAGCAAATTCTTGCTTTAAAATACTGACTCATGATTGCCCTCCATCACTTCAGACAAGCCTGTAAGTTCAAGCCTGATCCAGTTTCAGAGTCAAAATCTTACAAATGATATGATAATCAATACATTGTTACAGATAGGACAATCTATAATAACTATCCAGACATAATATTACAGGATAAACAAGCAGGAACAACACCCTCAATAATTGAAACCATTCCAAACACATAGATGTCACACGGGTATAGTTTGTTATCAGTCAAACCACCAAAAGATTTTCTCCATCAATCTGCTTCCAAATGTTGCTACTCTGTCATTTGTTGCCATACCCCACTGCTGATTCCCTTCTCCTCATCATATGTTCTTACCCCAACCATCTTCCAGAGCCCCAAACTCTGCCCTGTGCAGATTTGTCTCTGGTTTCTGACCCTGCTCCATTGAACATCCTGCTTACCATTCTGCTTTCAGTCTTTGGAAGACAGTGGTGTTTTCTAACAACCCTTTAGAAGCAGAGAAAATGACCAATAATGTGGTAATGAGCCATGAGTAAGGAGGGTAACTCCAAAATTAATTCTTCCTCAGTCCAGAGATTTCAGGGGTAAAGAACATCTCAGACAGAACTGCAGTCAGCTTAACTTCTTCAGTCTGCAGAGAATTCAAGGGAAACCTCTTCACAAACAGATTGGTGACTGTTTGGAACCCATCACTACAGACAGAGGAAGAGGTGAACAACAGGGGAAGATTTAAGAGGACTGTCCTGGAACAGAATCACTGGCAGGGTTCAGCCAGCCTGTGGTGACTCTCTACTGTACAATAGGTGTAATGTAAATTCAGTAAGTACCAAGGACAGGGTTTAAAATGGAACAGATTTATTTGTCTCAGATGCAGAATATTAAACTCCTGTCCCAGTAAAGTTGAATGTGCAGCAGGAGAATCTCCTCCCATCCCCAGTGACCAGGGTGCAGAACTGGGTGTGGTGAGCAGCAGCAATAATCGCAGAGTTCAGCACTTACAGTCACTCTCAAAATAGCATTCAGCAATGGTGATGGACAAATATCCAGCATGAAGCTTTTTGAAACTTTCTCCCCAGTGTGAACCCGCTAGTCTGTCACAAGTGTAACACGCTGTAAGGTTTCACTGCTGATGTAATGGTTTCTCTGTAGCAGCAATATTTAGGTTATGACTAGTGATAACAGGGTTTTGGAGTGCAAGGCTTTCCGATGGCAGAATTTTTTTTTTCTTGTGAGTCTGGAAGAGAGATTATTGTGTTTTTTTGCTGGGGAGAGATGAGAAGATGTGAACGGAGAGAGGGGGCCCTTTTTTCTTTTGATTTCTTTACTAACCCTATAGTCAAAGAATGAATTATAAAGATCAATCATTAAATCACATACTGTGTATCATTTGTTATTTCAGGGTACTTAGTTATAACATGGGACACACCACACAGCATCCACCCAAACGAGATTTCTTATGTTTGACCGGGCTGAGTGGCTATCGCCCCCATATATTAAGCTGCTAGCCGAAGCGAGATTTACATCAGGTTAGATGAATGACTCCATTTCCACGTTCACAGCAGCTGATTTGCCTCTTCCCATTGTGAACCAGGTAGTGTGTCGTAAGGATAGATAAGTGAATGAATCCCTTTCCACATTCACAGCAGGTGAACTGCCTCTTCCTAGTATGAACTCAATGATGCACAATTTGGTTGATTTGGCCGAGAGAAACTTTTCCCAAAGTCTGATCAGTTGATCAGCCTCTAATCAGTATGAACTCGCTGGTGTCTCTGTAGTTGAAATGACTGAGTGAATCGCTTCCCACAGTCTGAGCAGGTAAACGGCTTCTCCCCAGTGTGAATTCGCTGATGTACCTTCAGTTGGGGTGAACAAGTGAATCCCTTCCCACAGTCTGAGCAGGTAAATGGCTTCTCCCCAGTGTGAATTCGCTGATGTACCTTCAGTTGGGATGAACTAGTGAATCCCTTCCCACAGTCTGAGCAGGTAAATGGCTTCTCCCCAGTGTGAATTCGCTGATGTACCTTCAGTTGGGATGAACAAGTGAATCCCTTCCCACAGTCTGAGCAGGTAAACGGTTTCTCCCCAGTGTGAATTCGTTGATGTACCTTCAGTTGGGATGAACTAGTGCATCCTTTCCCACAGTCTGAGCAGATGAACGGCCTCTCTCCAGTGTGAACTCGCTGATGTACCTTCATTTGGGATGAGCAAGTGAATCCCTTCCCACAGACTGAGCAGTTGAACGGCCTCTCCCCAGTGTGAACTGACTGGTGTACCAGTAGTGCGTGTGACAGAGTGAATCCCTTCCCACAGTCTGAGCAGGTGAATGGCCACTCCCCAGTATGAACTGACTTGTGTACCAGTAATTCGTGTGACTGAGTGAATCCCTTCCCACAGTCTGAGCAGGTGAATGGCCTGTCCCGAATGTGAATTCGCTGATGTTCCTTCAGATGGGATGACCGAGTGAATCCCTTTCCACAGTCTGAGCAGGTGAACGGCCTCTCTCCAGTGTGAACTCGCTGATGTACCTTCATTTGGGAAAAGCAAGTGAATCCATTCCCACAGTCTGAGCAGGTGAATGGGTTCTCTCCAGTGTGAACTCGCTGATGTCCCTTCAGTTGGGATGAGCAAATGAATCCCTTCCCACAGTCTGAGCAGGTGAATGGCCTCTCTCCAGTGTGAACTCGCTGGTGTCTCAGTAGGTGAGATGCCTGAGTGAATCCCTTTGAACATTCCGAGCAGATGAACGGCCTCTCGCCAGTGTGAACTTGCCGGTGTGTCTGTAGTTGACATGATCGACTGAATCCCTTCCCACATTCTGAGCAGGTGAATGGCCTCTCCCCGGTGTGAACTCGCTGGTGTCTCTGTAGTTGAGATGACGCAGTGAATCCCTTCCCACAGTCTGTACAGATGAACGGCCTCTCCTGAGTGTGAACCAACTTGTGTCCCAGGAGGTCGATTGACCGAGTGAAGCCCTTCCCACAGTCTGAGCAGGTGAATGGCCTCTCTCCAGTGTGAACTCTCTGATGTACCTTCAGCTGATATGACTGAGTGAATCCCTTCCCACAGTCTGAGCAGGTGAACGGCCGCTCCCCAGTGTGAATTCGCTGATGTACCTTCAGTTCCGATGAGCAAGTGAATCTCTTCCCACAGTCTGAGCAGGTGTATGGCTTCTCCCCAGTGTGAACTCGCTCATGTACCTTCAGGTTGGATGATGAAATGAATCCCTTCCCGCAGAATGAGCAGAGGAACGGCCTCTCCCCAGTGTGAACAAACTTATGTCCCAGTAGGTCGGATGACCGAGTGAATCCCTTCCCACAGTCTGAGCAGGTGAACGGCCGCTCCTCAGTGTGAACCCGCTGGTGAGCCATGAAGTCAGATGACCGTGTGAATCCTTCCCCACAAATTTAGCAGATGACCAGCCTCTGCCCGGTGTGATATACTGGTGTGTCCACAGGTGGGAAGACCGACTGAATTCCTTCTCACTCACAGAGTAGGTGAATGGCCTCGTCCCAGTGTCAACTTGGTGATGTCCCTTCAGTTGAAATTTCCAAATGAATTCATTCCGACTGTCTAAGAAGATGAATGGGTTTCCTCCCTTGTTTAAAATGTCAGGCGTGCCAGTCAGTCAGATGATTGAGTGAATCCCTCCCCACAGTCTGAGCAGGAAGGATGATCGAGGAAATCCTTTGTTCCGCTTCTTAAATATCTGGATAGAGACAGCAAAACTGGTGTGTGGTGTTCGAGATTCCCATAGATTAATTCTTTGTCATTTTTAACCTGTAAAAAGATATACAAAATCCATCAATGGGTGTAGGACAACATTTCAGATGAGATCACTTGAGTTGTCACGGTGTGATCTGGCAACACACTCTTACAGTGAAGTTCAACCCGAGTTGGAGAGAGAAATCATCTTCTAACTGGGCAGAGAGCTGGTATCTGGAATGACCACTAAACTCTCAGATGTTCTTCCTGTGTCTCTAAGAATGGGGGATTTCTGCCATCTCCAAACTGTGACCTGACTCAGTTTGACTCTCTCCATTGATATTTTTCCCTGTTTACTGAGCTGCATGGGTGCCTGGCCCCACAGCAACTTAAATACTCACACACAAAAAGCCAGCAGCGCATTCCATGCACCCACCACTCTCTGTGTAAAAAAAACTTACCCTGACATCCCCTCAGCATCGATTTCCAAGCATCTTAAAACTCTGCTCCCTTTTGTGAGCCATTTCAGCTCTGGGAAAATATCCTCTGGCTATGCACACAATCAATGCCCCTCATCATCTTATACACCTAAAAAAGGGTCTTAAGATAAATAAGGACATACCACATTATACGTGATTGAGTTCATCTGCACGTTCACACAACCTATGTAGCAGACCTGTAACAGGTAATGAAGGATTTTCTCACCAAAGCTTTTGCACATTGTCCATATGTGGTTTGCTTACTAAACTATGCTTTAAAAAGTCAGATTTGCAAATATCACTCCACTTCTTCCCACTTGCAAATTCTCCAGCAACTTTTGCATCGCCACAACACACACAGGTAACACCAGTTTCTATATTGGACATAAATATTTCCGCTGAACCCACCAGAGGAATTGAGGATATATTAAAAAAAAATCATTTTGAACCTATGTAATCTCTGACTAAAAGAATAATTGGTACTGAATAGGAATTTTGAACTGAAGTGAACTCAGTCTTCAGCATTTAGCTAAGACAGGCTCAATACCAGTTCTCTGCAGCTTGCAGAGAGACACACTGAGAACTGATAACATTATACATTGTACTCTCATTAGCTGATAACATTATACATTAGCTGATAACGATTGTTCTCTTGTTTGAGTAAATGGAGGAGGACTCAGTGATAGGACAGGAATGAACTTCTGTTTGAAATTAAGCCAGGGCCTTGCAAAGGGAATAACTGACAAGGACTGGACAGTACATCCACCTGTAACTAAAACCTTGATTTAGCAAACTCTCAATTCTAATAATTACGTTTTGCACCAACAGACTTGTTGGGTGTACCAGTTCAAATAACATCTTGCAAAAGTAATGTATGGGCTTGCTATGTACAAGTATACAGCTGTAACCTGAGTCAATAACAAGTCAGTCCACTTGCTAAGATAGTGGCAGTGCTTGCATGCCTTCCCTTTGACAACTGGGTCTCAAACTCCTGCAGGAGAATGCACAATAAACTGTGGTGATGATAGGAAACTGGGCTTCTGTGTATTATTTGGATTCAACTTTTAACATTTGTCATCATGAACAGGATCCCAATACAGGGAGTGCCAAGCAGACGGGCTGAGCAAATGGCTGGACCACTCTGGGGACTGCAGAGACTGACCGGGTGCCCAATAGTTATTTTAATTTTTGTCGCTGTCCGTTAGTTCCTTCGCAGGTACAGTCCCTCGTGGCAGGAGGCAGATCTGCCATGTAAATTAATCAATTGCGCAGGATGTGCCAGCCGGGTAAAGTTACCCGATTGATAATTGAGCAGGAGGCTTTGTGCCGAGTAAATGACAAAGAGAACATGGGTCAATTGCAGTCGATTTAGAGTTTTCCAGACAAGGAAAACGATTTTCAAATGTTGAGTGCAGCGCTGAATAAGAAATTGGGGAACAATATGTGGCCACTGGGGGGGAACCTGGGATATTACCTCATGAGAACAAGCAGTAAATTTGATATGGAAAATGAACTGTGGAATGAAGTGGAAATTGTGGTAAAGGGAATGGAAGGAAAAGCAGATGTGCAGTGGAACGGTATGTTATTAGCAAGTTGGAGTAAGAATGCATGTGACAATGGGATAGAGGTATGACCTGCAAAGGTTGGGTGATGCTAAAAGTGAAGTGTGAATGGGTGCATGGATGCCGAAAACGAGAGCAGGAAAAACAAAGTAAGCAAACCAAGGCCGGCCTAGATAGGAGAGAAGGGCAGGAACATCAGACAGACAGACAGATATACTTTATTGATCCCAAAGGAAATTGGGTTTCATTACATACTGATAGGGAAACAAGGGATCCCAAACCCATGTCTGTCATACCAACCCTGTTTGAGGACAGTGACCATGATGAGGAGTGGGCACCACCCGTACCTCTCCTACCTTGCCAGGGGCCAAGTGCACCCATTGCCCCAAAACCCCAATGGTGACTGCTCGGGAAACAGGGAAGGGAGGTTCTCTTTATGCTCAGATCCCGAATGGGAATACTGAGGATTATTTCGAGACAGGGAGGGAAGAATCCAATAAAACCACAGAGTTAATGGCTCCACAAAGACAATTACCCACCCGAATGCTGCCCAATCCACGAGCAGGAGGAGGGAGAGCCCTCAGTGATTCCTGTGTATGCACCCTGGAAGCCTCAAGAAATGATAATGATCATGAATCAGGCCCCAGACAGAAGAGAAAACCCAGCACAGTTTGCTCAGTGCGTCCGCAGTACAAAAATGTTTACTGCGACTCCACAAGATTTATTTGGTCTCTGCTGCATGACGAGGGGTGAAAATGGAAGGCAGATTTGAGATACCAAAGCTATCAGGAGTTACAGGTGGGAAAACATAATGAGAATGAACAGACAGGCCAGATTATTCAAGCCTTGGAAAGGGCTCTCCAACAACCTGTAAACATCACTAAAGTACTTGAATGCAAACCTAAGCCTGGGGAATCAGGACCAGACTATTGGGAGTGATTTGTGGCCTGCTACGGCACCTGCACAGGAGACCAAACATTTAATGATTGGAATCTGTCCCCCCAGTTCAATACCCTACTGCTCCAATGCTTACCAACTGAGTTAGCCAACATGATTAAAACAAATAATATGGATTGGCCTGACAATGACCGAAATCGAATGTGATGAGCTTTGACATATCATTCTGACCCGACTTTCGAATCCTGATCAACCCTGAAGGGAACTAATATTAAAGGTGACTATGTTCAGTGGAAAGGAGGATGTGAGTGGGCGACATCTGGGGATCAGAAATGGGAACAAAAACCTACCAACGGACAGGTGGGGACAACAACCCGTTTAGAAATTGACAAGCAAGGATGCCTCCTACTGTGAGTTCCACCCCTGAGGAAGTGCCCAATGTAATATTGCAAGTTGCTGGAATTTCATTTCTGTTTATGGCTGATGTGGGGGCAATCACAACCACTCTCGATCAGGAAATAGTATTGGAAAAGGGATTCCAGCTATCATACGCTACAATCACTCTGTCTGGGTTCGATGACACGGAACACACATATTCACGTACATGACTACGGGAAATAATTCCCACTACGGCCTGCCAGAGATGCTGAGCTCTGACAATGGCCCACACTTTGTGGTGAAAGTAAACAAATGGGTATGTAACAAACTAGCTATCAAGCAACAATTCCACTGTGTACACCACCCACGGGCTGCTGGCAGAGTGGAAAGAGCCAATGGCACTCTGAAGAGTAAACTGGCCAGACTAACAGTGGAGACTGGACTCACTTGGTTGGAGGTCCGACCATTAGCCCGAATCCACATGAGGGTTACCCCACAGGGGAAAACAGGGTTGTCACCAGCTGAAATCATTTCTGGACGGCCCATGAGGACACCCTGGGAACAAAGTCTCAGGATTAAAGCCAAAGTGAATAAGAATAAGGAACCTTGGTTCTCGATGGATATTGGGACTCTGATAAAGAAGAGAGAGATGCATGACATGTGTAAGAAACAGGGAGCAAACAAGGTACTTGAGTAGTATAGGAAGTGCAAAAAAATACTTCAGGAAGAAATCAGGAGGGCTGAAAGAAGACATGAGGTAGCGTTGGCATTCAAGGTGAAGGACAGTAAGAGCTTCCACAGGTTTAGTAATAGCAAAAGGATAGTTAAGGAATCAAATTGGTCTTCTTGAAGATCAGAGTGGTCGGCTATGTATGGAACCAAAAGAAATTGGGGAGATGTTAAATGTTTTTTTTTGTTTGTGTCTGAATTTACTAAGGAAACTGGCATGGAGTCAATGGAAATAAGGCAAACAAGTATTGAGGTCATGGAACCTATACAGATAGATGAGGAAGAGGTGCTTGCTACCTTGAGGCGAGTAGATAAATTTCCAGGACCTGACAGGTTATTCCTTGGGACCCTGAAGGAGACTAGTGTTGAAATTGCAGGGGCCCTGGCAGATATATTTAAATATCATTATCTACGGGTGAGGTGCCAGAGATTTGGAGGATAGCTCATGTTGTTCCGTTGTTTAAAGCAGGCTCTAAAAGTAATGTGGGAAATTATAGGCTGGTAAGTTTGATGTCGGTCATGGGTAAATTATTGGAAAGAGTACTAAGAGATAGGATCGTCAATTATTTAGATAGACAGGGACATATTAGGGAGAGTCAACACAGCTTTGTGCATGGTAGGTCATGTTTAACAAATATATTAGAGATTTTCGAGGCGGTTACAAGGAAAGTGGATGAAGGCAAGGCAGTGGATGTTTACATGGACTTCAGTAAGGCCTTTGACAAGGTCCCGCATGGGAGGTTAGTTACGAAGATTCATTCACTAGGTATACATGGTGAGGTAGTAAATTTGAATGGGAACTGAGAAAGGGAGAAGTCAGAGAGTGGTAGTGGAGGATTGCTACTTTGAGTGGAGGACTGTGACTGGTGGTGTGCCACAGGGATCAGTGCTGGGTCCAATGTTATTTGTCATCTGTATCAATGATCTGGATAATAATTTGGTAAATTGGATCAGCAAATTTGTTGATGATACAAAGATTGGAGGTGTAGTGCACAGTGAGGAAGGTTTTCAAAGCTTGCAGAGGGATCTGAACCAGCTGGAAAAATGGTAGATGGAGTTTAATACAGACAAGTGTGAGGTATTGCACTTCGGAAGGTCAAACCAAGGCAGAACATACAAGATAAATGGTAGGGCACTGAGGGGTGCACTAGAACAGAGGGATCTAGGAATACTGATACAAAATTCCCTAAAAGTGGCATCACATGTAGATAGGGTAGTAAAGAGAGCTTTTGGTACTTTGGCCTTTATAAATCAAAGTTCTGAGTATATGAGTTGGAATGTAATGGTGAGGTTGTATATTGCATTAGTGAGGGGGAATTTGGAGTATTGTGTGCAGTTTTGGTCACCGAATTACAGGAAGAATATTAATAAGGTTGAAAGAGTGCAGAGACAAGGATGTTGCTGGGACTTGAGAAACTGAGTTACAGAGAAAGGTTGAATAGGTTAGGACTTTATTCCCTGGAGCGTAGGAGAATGAGGGGTGATTTGATAGAGGTGTATAAAATTAGGATGGGTATAGATAGAGTGAATGCAAGCAGGCTTTTTCCACTGAGGCTAGGGGAGAAGAAAACCCAGAGGACATGGGTTAAGGGTGAAGGGCAAAAAGTTTAAAGGGAATATTGGAGGTGGGGGGCTTCTTCACAACTGGGTCTGACGGGTTCTGGCATAACTGGTTCGTCTGGGCACATTCTGTCTCACTCCCAACTATTTTGTACCTTCCTTTGCACAGGTATGTAATGTCTAAAGGACCAGTGTTTGAGTAAATGAGACTCACCAAACTTTCTCCTGACTGAATCACTGGAATCTCCGAGTCAGATTGGTTCTCTCCAGTTTATGCTCTCAGTTCTCGGGCTGGTTCACTTGTTGCTGTTCCCTTGTCTTCAGTCGTGGTTTTTCTTCCAATAAATCTCTCACTGCAGGTCTAACTTTAACATGAAAGATAATGAAGCACGTTAACAATGAAAAGGAGGACCAAACATTTCTGCTTAATGTTACTAGGAACAAAACTCACTGAAATTTAAACATTGAAGGAAAATATAATGATCTCAGTGAACAATATTTTATTGTCCCTCACATGACACAGACGATACGGGATAAGGAGCCATCATTCAGTCATGGTAAGACACAAGACACAGGAACAGAATCAGGTGATTCGATCCATCTGGTCTGTCCCACCATTCAACCAGGGCTGATTTTTATTCCAACACCATATTCCTGTCTTCCTCCTGTAACCCTGAAGCTACTCAGCAATCATCAATATATTAATCTGTCACAAATATACACAAATGGCAGCCTCAAACAAATTCTGTGGCAACAAATTCCACATATCAGACATCTTTTAGCCAAAAAAAATTTCTTATCTCAGTTTTAAAGGGAAGCATCTTTATTCTGAGACTGTGCTGTCAGATCACAGACTCCCTGTCTGATGGAAACATCCTCTCCATGCCCACTGTATCCAGGCTTTTCAGCATTCGGTAGGTTTACTTAGCCACACCGTCCCTCTGAACTCCATCGAGCACAGGTCAAGAACCATCAAATGCTCCTCACACGTAACACCGATCATGAGATTATTCATGTGAACCTCATTAGCAACAACTGCATTGGCCACATTTCCAGGGATAAAAGACAAATTGGTTCCAGCAAGTTGTGCTTCCTTTACTGTTATACTATCACTCCATTTCCAGATTAAAACAGGACCATTTCAGGAAATTTGTATTACAGATCTTGTCTTGTCTATACTGGACCGACCGCGGTCGCTGGGCTTGCAGGAGTAACGTGTGGCTCTGCTCTGCTGCGTGGAGCTGAGGCTCGAACCATTCTCCCCCCAGACTTCCCAGTCCCTCGGTAAAGCAGGCAGTGAAATCAAAGATCCCCACAACCTGGGACGTTCTCCTTTCTCACCCACCCCAGTCCGGGAGAAGACACAACAGCCATACAGCTCCAGGACAAACGCGAGGAGCTTCAGGAAGCGAGACGAGTTCGGGGAAGTTAATGGGACACAGTGGCCAAAATCACACCACGTGATCTGGCGTCACGACGCGGAGGGCGGGGCGATTCTGCGGCACACAGCCTCACGTGACCTGTCGGCCGGACTTCCATTTCAATTCTGCGGAAACAGACAGCCTGGGCTCCTGGTTTGGATCGTTCAATGCAGATTAAGTGGAGTTGACACATTTCTGACGAGCCCAGACAGTTGGGAAACAAATGAATTCCTGGCCCTCAGTTCGGGGCTCACGGCCAACATCGGATCTCCCCGCTCGGGATCGGTCTCAATACTCACCGATGGGAAAGTGATATCTTCGGCCCGCAGACAGTGATCCCGACGGGAGAGACGAAAGTCTTTCCCGATAACACAGCCGACCCACTTCAGCTCTGAGCGGAGAGGATAACACCGTCCACCCGGAGACTGTGAACATGCGCGAAGAGATTGTTACATCATCGGGAGGCGGGGCCTCGGAAACAGACGCGCAGATGCTGCCAATCTGCGGTTAAATGGGAGGGGCAAACGGGATCACGTGTCAGGATTGGCGACACCTCCCCCCCTCTCCCAGGCAGAAACTGCAGCTACTCATTAGTCTGTGGAAAGAAGCAAACTTGCCGCTCACATCTCCTCTCACCTTAAATGTATTAGACATTTCAACCCCCAGGAAAAATATATCGTCTCTCCACTCTATCTATTCCTCTCGTAATCTTATAATCGTCCATCCAGTCTCACCCCAGCCTGCGCCGCTCTGGAGAAAACAACACAAGTTTGTCCAGCCTCTCGTTATAGCTCATGCCCTCTAATCCAGGCAGTGTCCTGGTAAACCTCTTCTGCGCCCTCTCCAAAGCCCCGACATCCTTCCGAGAATGGGGGCGACCAGAACTGTATGAAACACTCCAGATGTGGTCTAACTAGTTTTATAAAACTGTGTTACGAACTGTAACGTTTTAGAAACGAACCAGCAGCAATAGATTTCACACCGGAGTCTGGTTTTGATGTTAAAACCATTCTCTTTATTAGTATATAGTAACTTAATGAAATGAAGGAAAGTTGAAAGTGTTAAGTGTATATATGTGTAAATGTAATTCCCAGACTATCGAGGCTGATGGAACAAAGCTTAGAGTCTTGAGATGGTAAAGTAGGAAAGTTCAGTAATCCATGGAATAAATGATGGGAGAGAGATATTTGTGATCCAGGGTGAAACGTAGAGAAAAGGCCGTTACTTCAAAATAACCATCGACGACGTTCTTATCCGCTGAATCCGTCCACATACGAGTTATCAGCGAAAGTGACCTGTCACAGGAATACCGTCTTCCAGGGGTTACCACACAACATACCCAGGCAAGGGTTAACACAAGATATTCCACAATCCACTCCTATGGATTATACGAAGTGACAGCCACAGACATTCGTTGTGGTTCCGTGTACCGATGATCAACCCACTCTTGTGGGCATAGGAGAGTTCCAAGCCTCAGCTGCGACTAACTGAAGCGATCAGCTTTTCCAGTCTCTCTCTCGCTCTTTAGACTGGCCGACTGCCTGTCTGCAGATCGCTCTCTCTCTCTTTCATGGTTCAGTCCACAGTCCATAGTCCCGCCTCCTTGGAGTCCAAGATCCCTCTGATCATCAACACTGTTCAGGATTTTGCATTTAACGGTGTACTGTCGCATACATTCGACCTACCGAGCTGCCAAGATGATCATCACTAATCAAATCTCACTGAGATTTCTCAGGACCTGTTGAATTTATTGCCAATTGCACAAGAACGGGAAGGTACAGGTACAGAGAAACACTGACTTATGGCAGCATCACAGGCAAGTACATTCAGATAACACACGGAACACGAATTATACGATTCTCTGTCAGTAACAATCTATAAACATGTTTTACGTCATTAACAATATTTAAAATACATTATGTCATGATCAATAATAAGATGTGCATTTTGTGTCAATAACAGACTGGGAAATGTTGAGTTTGGTCCCTGTCTCCATTCCTCCTGTAATCCACAACCAGCTCCTTTGTTTTTGTCACAATGAGGGAGAGATTGTTTTCTTGACACCACTGTGTCGGGGTGATGACTTCTCTGTAGGCTGCCTCGTTATTATGTGAGATTAGGCCAGTCAGTGTAGTGTCGTCAGCAAATTTAGTTAGCAGATTGGAGCTGTGGGTGGCGACACAACTCTTGGGTGCACAGAGTAAAGGAGGGAGGAAGAAGACAACCCTGTGGGGTATGTGTGCTGAGGGTGAGAGAGAGAGAGGTGAGGGAGCCCACACTTAGCACCTGCCGGCGATCTGACAGGAAGTCCACGATCCAGCTACACAAGGCAGGGTGAAGGCCGAGGTCTCTGAGCTTCTTGTCGATACTTCACGGCTTTGTATGGCTACTGCTCTGCCCATGACTGCAAGGAACTGCAGAGAACATCAGAGAAACAAGCCTCCACTCCGTGGTCTCCTCCTACATTCCCCTCCCTCGGAAAAGCAGGCCACGTACTCAAAGATCCTCACAACCTGGACATTCTCGCTGCAAACCCGCTCCCCCATCGGGGAAGAGATACAAAAGCCTTAAAGCGCGAACAACCCGGCTCAAGGACGGCTTCCTGTCTGTGGTCATAATCCAAATGAATGATAAAATGGACTCGGCCTCACAATGTAACTCGACGTGACCCTGCACCATATGTCTATCTGCACTGCACTATCTCTGCAGCCATAATGCTTTGTTACATTGTTGTTTTGTCATTTACATTTTTCATTTTTAGAATCGTTTTAACTAGTACATAATCTTCTCCAGCTATAGAATGAAACAAGACTTCAGTAGATTAATATGTATAAAATTAATAAAGCTGAAGAAAAAAACTAATCGTAAAATATAAAAATGGAAAATATATATAGGAAAAAGAAGGAAATAAAGAACCCCATCTAACTAGGGGGGACCCACGAACAACAAAAAAGGGAAAAACCCATTAGGAATCAACCCCCCGGAGCAACACGTTTAACCATCAACTAAATATAAAAAGAGAATCATCAACCGCCATTTCATATTTATAAAAAAATAAAATTGGAAGGAAACCATATAGCATAGTTCAAATTAAATGATAATATTTGGCAAAGAACACCATCTTCTCTCAAAATCGAATCCAGGATCAAAAGTTCTCCTAATTTTTTTCAAAATAAGACATAAGATTCCTTGAGAAAACCATTCAATTAATTCAAGGGAAGAAGTATCTTTGTGTTTTAATAAAATAGCCCTTCTTGTCAATAGTGTAACCAATGCAATTACATGTTGATCTGGAGATGAAATACCCTGAATATGATGTGGAACTATACCAAATAGAACAGTCAACCTATCAGGTTGTAAATTCATTTTCAGAGCTTTAGATTTTGTTGGAAATAAAGATTTCCAAAACGATTTTAATGATGAACATGCCAGAACATATGTGACAAAGTAGCTACTTCAGTTTTATATATATCACAGTATTTGTCTATACGAGGAAATATTTTAGATAGTCTCTCCTTTGTTAAATAATAACGGTGAACAATTTTAAATTGAATTAAACAATGGTTGGCACATATAGAAGAACAATTTCCGTTTTTCAAAACTCGAAGCCAATCTTCATTAACAAAGGTCATATTAAGTTCTCTCTCCCAATATTGTTTAATCTTTAGTGATAGGTTCTCATTTGTAATAAAAATAAGTTATACATTCTGCCAATGGAAACTTTCTCTAAGGGATTCAATTTCAAAATGTTATCTAACAAATCAGAGTCTTGTAAATATGGAAACTTAGGTAAGCATTGTTGTAAAAAATGTCGAAACTGAACATATTCCAAAAAATGTGTATGAGCGAGAGAAATTTTGTCAATTAGCCCTTCAAAGGTCATCAATCGACCATCACAAAATAAATCTGTAAAAGAATGGATCCCTTTATTGTTCCATAGGAGAAAAATGGGGTCAGTTATTGAAGGTTTAAATGAAAAGTTTCGATATAAAAAACTAGACAACTAAATTGTTTCAAATTTAAAAAAAATAACGAAACTGAACCCAAATCGATAAGAATAGTTTAATAACCGGGTAACGATTTAAATTTGGAATTTTGGAGAGCTGTAAAGGTAATGGAGCTGCTAATATTGAAGTTAAATGAAATTGTTTAACAGCTTTTAATTCCAAATCAACTCATAATGATTTTTGTTTTAATATCAAGCCAATATAACCAAAATCATAAATGTCTAATATTCACAGCCCAATAATACAGTCTTAAATTAGGAAGTGCAAGTTCACCATCTTTTGCAGATCTTTGTAAATTATACTTATTAATTCGTGGTCTCTTATTGTTCCAAATAAAGGAAGAAATAAGAGAGTCAATTTGATCGAAAAAATTTTTAGTTAAAAAGATAGGTATACCAAGCAAGGCAGTAAGGGGGATTTGGGTCAAATTGGACCCAAAAAAGTTGTGAAAAGGTATGGAATACTTCCCACCAAAACTTTTCAATTGTAGGGCCAAACCAAATCATATAAACTAAAGAGGCATCAGCTGTGTTGCATTTATTACAAAGTGGAGAAACATTCGGGTAAAAACTGGAGAGCTTCTGTTCAGAATCTTAAGCTTTATGAACCACTTTAAATTGTAGAAGAGAATGGCGAGCACAGAAAGATGATTTATTAACCCGTTTAAGAATTCTATTCCACCTATCATCAGAAATCTGACAATTTAGGTCATCCTCCCAAGCTCTTTTTATTTTATCAAAGAAGTCTTGTCTAGAATCAATCAACAAGTTATAGATACCGGTAATAGAACCATTTACAAAAGTGTCCTGGTAAACCTCTTCTGCGCCCTCTCCAAAGCCCCGACATCCTTCCGAGAATGGGGGCGGCCAGAACTGTATGAAACACTCCAGATGTGGTCTAACTAGTTTTATAAAACTGTGTTACGAACTGTAACGTTTTAGAAACGAACCAGCAGCAATAGAGTTCACACTGGAGTCTGGTTTTGATGTTAAACCCATTCTCTTTATTAGTATCTACTTATAACATAGTAATTTAACGAAATAAAGCAAAGTTAGCAGTGTTATAGATGTGTAAATATAACTCCCAGACTATCGAGCCTGAGGGAACAAAGCTCAGAGTCTTGAGATGGTAAATTAGGAAAGTTCAGTAATCCACGGAATAAATTATGGGAGAGAGATATTTGTAATCCAGGGTGAAACGTAGAGAAAAGGCCGTTACATCAAAATAACCGTCGACGTAGTTCATATCCGTTGAATCCGTCCACATACGAGTTATCGGCGAAAGTGACCTGTCACAGGAATACCGTCTTCCAGGGGTTACCACACAACATACCCAGGCAAGGGTTAACACAAGATATTCCACAATCCACTCCTATGGATTATACGAAGTGACAGCCACAGACATTCGTTGTGGTTCCGTGTACCGATGATCAACCCACTCTTGTGGGCATAGGAGAGTTCCAAGCCTCAGCTGCGACTAACTGAAGCGATCAGCTTTTCCAGTCAGGCAGGCAGGCAGGCAGGCAGGCAGTCTCTCTCTCTCTCTCTCTCTCTCTCTCTCTCTCTCTCTCCCCCCCCCCCCCCGATGGTTCAGTCCACAGTCAGCGCTGTCAGCCTGTGACTGACGTCAGAGTCCCGCCTCCTCACGCCGGCGCTCTTAAAGAAACAGACACAGTACGACCGCAGGCTCGTAACAGCCGCAACACAACTTCCCGACTTTTGAGCTCAATGCTTCAACTAATAAAGACAACCATGTCATTTGCCTTCTTAACCACCCGATCAATCTGTGCAGTCTCTTTCAGGGAGCGATGAACTTGGAGTCTAAGATCCCTCTAATCATCAACACTGTTCAGGGTTTTGCATTCAACAGTGTACTGTCTCATACATTCGACCTACCGAGCTGCCAAGATGATCATCACTAATCAAATCTCACTGAGATTTCTCAGGTCCTGTTGAATTTATTGCCAAGTGCTCAAGTACGGGAAGGTACAGGTACAGAGAAACACTGACTTGTGGCAGCATCACAGGCAAGTACATTCAGAAAATACGCGGAACAGAAGTTATACGATTCTCTGTCAGTAACAATCTGTAAATATGTTTTATGTCATTAACGATATTTAAAATACATTGTGTCATGATCAATACTAAAATGTGCATTTGTGTCAATAACAGACTTGGAAATGTTGAATTTGTTCCCTGTCTCCATTCCTCCTGTAATCCACAACCAGCTCCTGTGTTTTTGTCACAATGAGGGAGAAGTTGTTTTCTTGACACCACTATGTCGGGGTGATGACTTCTTCTCTATACGCTGTCTCGTTATTATTTGGGATTCGGCCGATCAATGTACTGTGGTCAGCAGATCTAATTAGCAGATTGGAACCCGCCACTGCAGCCCCACAGTGCACTATGTACTGATTGCAAAGCTACGAAATTGCATGTGAATAGCCTCCCCTCCCCCAACTCCAATCTTTCTGCGTCACCAGCAGACTGGGGCATCTCACATCTCGCTGCCTCCGCCAGGACATTAAACTGTGAACAACTATGGTCAGGGACTGATCTCTGGGGCACTCCAAACGCTACCTCCTTCCAGTCTGAAAATGACCCACTCATCCAGCCACACACTACCGGCAGTTTATCGATCTCCAACGAAAAAGCCTAATCACCTACTCCTGAGGGTCAATACCATTGCTGACTCGGAGTTCACAACCGTCAAATACCAGGAGGGACATAATAATCAGAAAGTCTCTAGTCACAGCCGTGTAAATAAAATGTGATCTCAGTGGGTGTGTGGCGCATGCGCAGAATGCGAAGGAGACAGACAAACTGAGCCAAGTCACAGACTGATGAAGGGGAGGAATGATCCATTTTGATACAGAGAGGGAAGCGGAGAGTTTGATATTCAGCCTGATGCCGGAACTGTAGCCTGTTAGAAGATGAAGTCTTGTTCCTCCAACTTGTTCTGAGCTGTGACAGTTTTTTTCAGAAGGCACCATGGAGAGTAAAATTACCTGAGTTGAAATGTTGAGCTTCACCCTCCAACGTGCTTTGTAAGCTTTTAACAGTGTAGAAAAGGCAAAGGAATTGTCTATGCGACTCACAAGCACGTTAGTTCCGCTGTATCTGTCAGTTCACCAGCGCTTGAATGCCGCCGGTCCTTGAATGTGGAGGCGGAGATGTTGGAGAAGACAGCACCCCACTCGCGACAAGGAGAGCCCGATCACGTGTCCATGTCCGTGATCTGATTGGATATATCGCCATGACGTTCAGAGCACTGTGACGTCATTCACTGGCTCTCATTTTGGAAGGGATTCAGTCGGCCATCGCAGATACACTAAAAGCTTCGCACTGGAAAGCGGCCGTTCACCTGCTCCGTGTGTGTGAAGAGACTCATTCAGTTAACCCACCTTGTGATGCTCCGGTGAGTTCACAATAAATAGAGGCCACATTTCTGTCCGGAGTGAGCAAAGAGTTTTACTCAATCATCCCAGCTGCTGCAACACCAGCAACTTCACATCAGGGAGGAAGTTCACATCAGCTCCGTGTTAAATGTTTCACCATCACGGTGACTGAAGGCAGCTGCAGGTTTATGAGGGACCGTTACTGTCAGATTCTGCAGTTCTTGCGGCTGCTCATCGCACCCAGGACTGAACCCTGGTCACTGAGCATTGGAGGAGTCGGTTCTGCTGATGTTAGCCTTAAACTATACTGGTGTTTAATATTGTGGAGCTGTGAAAGATAAATCAGTTTGTATCAAATCCCGTGTCTCACTTGAGAGACCACTCGGCCCAGCTGATCCCTGTCCATTTTTCTGTTCCATATCAGTATATTAAAATCTATCCCTGCCGTTCCCCTCTCACCCTCCCTGAGATGACAGATTGCAACTAGTCACTACTCCGTGGGATAGGAGATTTCCCTTGAATTTCACAGAAACATAGAAATCTACAACATATTACTGATGCTTTGGCCCACAATATCGTACCGACCATGTAACTTAGTCTCTTAACTGTCTAGAATTACCCTACCGCATAGCCACCTATTTCCTAAGCTCCATGTACCTATCTAAGCGTCTCTTAAAAGATCCTATTTTATCCGCCTCTACCGACGCTGGCGGTGCATTCCACACAGACATCACTCTCTGTTTAAAAAAAACTTGGCTCTGACGCCTCCCCTGTACCTACCTCCAAGCAGCTTAAACCTATTCCCCCTCGTGTTAGCCGTTTATGCCCTGACTATCTGAATACCTGAAAAAGCCTCTGACTATCCACACGACCAATGCCTCTCATCATCTTATACACCTGCATGAATTTCCTGCATGATTTTCTCCGGCTGAACAAGACAATGAGCTCACTGTGGTTGTGACGTTGTTCAGGGCTCAGGACGAAGTTGGTTAAACTCCTTCTTACCCGCCCTTTTCAACGTTTTAGGTCACTCTCATTAATTTCAAAGGTCTTCGCTTCGAACTGCTGGGTTGTTACAATGAACATCTGAAGTCTGACAGCAGACTAGCGAGTGAATGGAGCAGAGTCAGAAACCAAGTTGCCAGTCAGGGATTTGGGGCTCCAGAAAGAGATGGGGCCTGGAGTTTACAAGGAGGAGGAAGAAGACAAACCGAACCTGCAGGATGTGGCTACAAATGAAAGATCAGACACATTTGGAAACTGCTTGATTGAAAAAAAAGTGGTTAATTTCTGCAAAATACTGGAGGAAATCAACATATCAGGCAGAAAATGTGGAGAGGAATAAATAGACAACGTTTAGGCCGAGCCCTTCAGCATGCCTAGACTGTGGACTCCTCTGCTTAGTTGCTGCCTGAACTGCACAGTTCCACCAGCATTGTGGGTTTGTGTGTGTGTGTCTGTATTTCTAGCAACTGCAGAATCGTTTGTGTTTTATCCTGTTGATATTGTTTTTTGGGAGCCGCTTTCTACGTTAAAAGAGCTGCTGAGTTTTCTACACAGAAAAAACCCTGAGGTGTGGACATAAAACCGGTGCTTGCAGGAACTTTTTATGGCACCGTGATTACCCATAAAACAGTGCGTTTAAAATTTCTCTGCCTCTGAACCACCAATCAAATGCGCAGGCGTCAAGGTTGTTGACGTATTCAGATCGCATGCGCGCTGTACACAAAAGGACTCAGCAGGAGCGTTCAAGGTAAGAATGAATCTACGGGCGGCTATCTTAAACACCGAGTGTGGAACAATTGCTCTGATGCCGGACACCGTGACCCACAATCCCGGGACAGTCCTGCTGTCTTCCCCTTCTCTCAGCCCCACGATCCGTACACAGGCCCTGGGAAGCTTCCGGCTGCTGAGGGAATGGGAACCGATGGATCTCTCAAACAGAGCTGAGATCCAGCTATTTAAATGCAAGGATTAGGAACTCGGCGAAAGAGAACAAAATCTTTTACATCACCAGTTGAGAAAATCTTCTTTGTTCTACCTCCAATCACAAACAAGAGAAAACCCGTGGAGAGGGCACAGTTTTAAGGTGCTTGGAAGCAGGTACGAAGGAGATGTCAGGGGTGTTGTGTTCTTTATACGGACCGTGGGTTACTCATAACAAACTATATTAGGGAAGAATTGACCTTTTATTTAACAGCAACAAAACCACGTTTTACACTGCCATGCTTCTCGATCATTCTTCATTTCTGCGCATTCTCAGAACTCTGTCCAGTCACGTCCTGGCACGTGATATCACCACGAGGGCTGAGTTTCTTTACGCAGAGTGATGAGTGTCTGGAATGGGCTGCCGGCGACTGTGATGAAGGCGGATGCAATCGTGTCTTTTAAGAGGCTTCTGGTACATGGTGCGCAGAAAAATAGAGGACTATGGGAAACTCTAGGTAATTTCAAAAGTAAGTAATATGTGGCACAGCATTGTAGGTCGAAGGGCCTGTATTGTATTGTATAAATGGTGAAGTCACTTACCCATGACTTCTGCTTGTCATCCCACCCAACATCAGTGGAAAATGCTGCTTGCAAATACCTCTATCTATACCCTTATAATTCTGTATACTTCCAACAAATCCTCAAAGCAGTGTACAAACTCCATTTCCAAAAAAGTTGAGATATTTTCTAAAATGCAATAAAAACAAAAATCTGTGATATGTTAATTCACGTGAACCTTTATTTAACTGACAAAAGTACAAAAAAAAGATTTTCAATAGTTTTACTGACCAACTTAATTGTATTTTGTAAATATACACAAATTTAGAATTTGATGGCTGCAACACACTCAACAAAAGTTGGGAGAGTTAAAATAAGATTGAACAGTGCACAGAATATTCAATTAACACCGGTTTGGAAGACTCCACATGAAGCAGGCTAATTGGTAGCAGGTGAGGTATCATGACTGGTTATAAAAGTAGCGTCCATCAAAGGCTCAGTCTTTGCAAGCAAGGATGGGTCATGGCTCACCCCTTTGTGCCAAAATTCATGAGAGAATTTAGGTCTTTCAATATCTACAGTACATAATATTGTGAAAAGATTCAGAGAATTCAGAGACATCTCAGTGCGTGAAGGGCAAGGTCGGAAACCACTGTTGAATGCACGTGATCTTCAAGCCCTCAGGCGGCACTGCCTAAGAAACAGTCATGCTATTGTGACAATTATAGCCATCTGGCCTTGGGAGTACTTCGGAAAACAATTGTCACTTAATGCAGTCCGTCACTCCATCCGGAAATTCAATTTGAAACTGTATTACTCAAGGAGGAAGCCATACATCAACTCTATGCAGAAACGCCAGCAAATTCTCTGGGCCTGAGCTCATCTCAGATGGACTGAAAGACTGTGGAACTGTGGTCAGATGAGTCCACATTTCAGCTAGTTTTAAGAAAAAAATGGGCATTGAGTTCTCTGTGCCAAAGGTGAAAACGACCATTCTGATTATTATCAGAGAAAGGTACAAAAGCCAGCATCTGTGATGGTATGGGGATGCATCAGTGCCCACGGCATGGGTGAGTTTCATGTATGTGAAGGTAACACTGACTCTAAGGCATATATTAGGATTTTAGAGAGACATATGTTGCCATCAGGGCGACGTCTCTTCCCGGGACGTCCATGCTTATTTCAGCAGGACAATGCCAGACCACATTCCGCACGGGCTACAACAGTGTGGCTTTGCAGACACAGAGTGCATGTGCTTGACTGGCCTGCTGCCAGTCCAGATCTATCTCCTGTTGAAAACATATGGCGCATCTTGAAGAGGAGAATCAGACAACGGAGACCACGGACTGTTGAGCAGCTGAAGTCTTACATCAAGCAAGAATGGACAAAATTTCCAATTGCAAATCTACTGCAATTAGTATCCACATTTCCAAAACGATTCAAAAATGTTATTAAAAGGAAAGGTAATGTAACACAATGGTAATCATGCCTCTGTCCCAACTTTTGTTGAGTGTGTTTGTGTTGCAGCCATCAAATTCTACATTTGTGTAATTACAAAATACAATTAAGTTGATCAGTAAAACTATTGCAAATCTTTTCTTTGTACTTTTGTCAGTAAAATAAGGGTAAATGTGAATTAACATATCAGAGATTTCTGTTTTTATTGCATTTTGGAAAATATCCCAACTTTTCTGGAAATGTTGTTTGCATAATTTCCTTGTTTATGCTTAGAGCCTTTTTTAGGTGTATGTGAGCTCGATTTAACATTTAAGAGGTTTTTAATAGGTTCCTGGATGGCAGGGGTATGGGAGTGGGCAGTTTAAATGGTTCAACACAAACTCGATGGCCCATAGGGCCTGTTTCTGTTTTGTATTTTTCTATGACTGTGACAGGATCCTGAAATAATCCTAATATGTACTCTATGAACTTGTAACAGCTGTGTGGACCAACCATTCATCTCAGCAGGAATTTTTTATATGGCGTTAAAACGGTGGCACTTTAAGTTAATAATACATAAAAGAATTCCCAGCAGCACGTCAA
The DNA here is from genome assembly GCF_030144855.1 of Hypanus sabinus. NCBI lineage: Eukaryota > Metazoa > Chordata > Chondrichthyes > Myliobatiformes > Dasyatidae > Hypanus > Hypanus sabinus. The sequence goes on from NW_026780770.1 coordinate 31,759, forward strand.
GAAAGACTATTTGCGTTTCAGATACTGTGGGGCCAGGCACCCGTGCTGCTCAGCAGGAATAGGGAATACGAGCATTGGAGAGAGTCAAACTGAGCCAAGGCACAAATTCGAGATGGCAGAAATGCCCCATTCTTATAGAGACAGGAAGAGCATCAGAGAATTGATGGTCATTCCAGATACCAGCACTGTGCACAGTCAGGAGATGATTTCTCTGTCCAACTTGGGTTTAACATCACTGTAACAGTGTGATACGAGATCAAACCTCGGCAACTCAAGTAATTTCATCTCAGATGTTGTCCTAAACCAATTAATGGATTATGTAAATCTTTTTACAGGTTAAAAACGAGAAGGAATTTGTCTCCACGAATCTCAGATACGGCACGGCAATTTTGCTGTCTCTGTCTGGATATTTAAGAAGTGGAGCAAGGGATTCAATCGACCATCCTTCCTGCTCAGACTGTGGGAATGGTTTCACTCGGTTATCTCAGTTGAAGGTACATCAGCAAGTTCCCACTGGGCAGGGCTATTCATCTGTTCTGTGTGTGAGAAAGGATTCTGTCGGGCATCCCACCTGCGGACAGACCAGTCCGATCACACTGGGCCGAGGCTGGTCATCTGCTGAATTTCAGGGAAGGGATTCTCTCGGTCATCTGACCAAATGGCACACCAGCAAGTTCATACCGGGAAGCGGCCATTCACCTGCTCAGACTGTGGGAAGGGATTCACACAGTCATCCACACTACAGATTCATCAGCGAGTTCACACTGGGGAGAAGCCATTCACCTGCTCAGAATGTGGGAAGGGATTCAGTCAATCATCCAACCTACAGAGTCACCGGCGAGTTCACACAGGGGAGAAGCCATTCACCTGCTCAGACTGTGGGAAGGGATTCACGCTGTCGTCCCACCTTCAGAGACACCATCGAGTTCACACTGGGGAGAAGCCGTTCACTTGCTCGGTCTGTGGGAAGAGATTCAGTGAGTCATCTGACCTACTGGTACATCAGCGAGTTCACACTGGGGAGAGGCCATTCACCTGCTCAGTCTGTGGGAAGGGATTCACTCAGTCATCCAACCTACTGGTACATCAGCGAGTTCACACTGGGGAGAAGCCGTTCACCTGCTCAGTCTGTGGGAAAGGATTCACACTGTCATCCCACCTACAGAGACATCTGCGAAGTCACACTGGAGAGAAGCCATTCACCTGCTCAGAATGTGGGAAGGGATTTACACTGTTATCCCACCTACAGAGACACCAGCGAGTTCACACTGTGGAGAAGCCATTTACCTGCTCAGAATGTGGGAAAGGATTCACTCATTCATCCATACTGCAGATTCATCAGCGAGTTCACACTGGGGAGAGGCCGTTCACCTGCTCAGACTGCGGGATGAGATTCACTTGCTCATCTAAACTGAAGGTACATCAGAGAGTTCACACTGGGGAGAAGCCGTACACCTGCTTAGACTGTGGGAAGGGATTCACTCAATCATCCAACCTACTGGTACATCAGCGAGTTCACACTGGGGAGAGGCCATTCACCTGCTCAGTCTGTGGGAAGAGATTCACTTGCTCAACAAAACTGAAGGTACATCAGAGAGTTCACACTGTGGAGAAGCCGTTCGCGTGCTCAGTCTGTGGGAAAGGATTCACCCAGTCATCCAAACTACAGAATCATCAGCGAGTTCACACTGGGTAGAAGCCGTTCACGTGCTCAGTCTGTGGGAAAGGATTCATTCAGTCATCCCAATTACTGGCACACCAGTCAGTTCACAATGGAGAGTGGCTGTTGTTATGAATCCCTGGGTTTTGTTTGCTGTGGACTGTCATTTTAAGAGAGAGACAGATTAAGAAGGTGAATCAGTCTGACTTGCAGCTTGTTTACATTGCTCACAACTTGTTTAGTTTTAACTGAGGACACAGACACTCAGAGTCAGACGGAGACGAAGGAGGAAAAATGGAAGGATCGAAACCAGGGAACTAGAGGCCAAGGGTCAATCTTTGGAACTTTCCTATGCCCACAAGGGTGGGTTAGTTATCGATTCATCGTACATCGAACGTGTGGTGGTCACCTCGTTTGATCCATAGGAGTGGATCTGATTTGGGGTATCATGTGAAGACCACTGATGTGTTAACCCTTGCCTGGGTGTGGTGACGATACCCCTTGTGACAATTTGCTTTTTGTGATAATTCGTATTTGGATTTGGAATGACGATGGATAAAATCTACAGCGATTATTCTCTTGTTTTACCACCATGGAACCTGTGGAATTCGACATAATTGCCTTCTCTTGACATTTACCCCGGATTACAAATATCTCCCTCATCACCTATTCCGTGGATGAACTGAGCTTTCATACTTTACTATCTCAAGACTCCAAGCCTTGTTTCCCCCGTGCTCAGTAGTTTGGGAGTTATATTTACACACATTTATTCACATAACACTGTTAACTTCTGTTTATCTTGTTTAAGTTACAATATTATAAGTAGTTATTAATAAAGATAGTGGTTTTAACATCAAAACCAGACTCCAGGTGTAGTCTATTGCTGCTGGTTTGTTTCTAAAGCATTACGGTTCATAACAAAATTGCATCCTGCGTCCGGGATATGAACAAACTTGGGGAAATATTGATCGATTAATTATCGAGTTGAATGGGGTGATCCCTTTTGATTTATTTGTGTGTGGAAATCAGCAGCAATGGATATTTATATATGTCTGGAAGCGCCAACCCCTGAGGCATTAGGAAAAGCTAAAACAAATGAATAGCTGACGATTGAACCTCAATGAGGTAAGGGGGTGTGAAGGAGCAGGGTAAGCATAAATCTGGGAGAGCAAGTAAAGTTGAAAAAAATAGGGGTTTTATTACAAAAAATGTTTATAAACTCAACAGAACTGTTCTAGAGTCTAAACTTGAATCATCTAAACAGAACAAAACTGGGTTACAACAATGCAGCGAAATACTCCTCAGACCTGGAGACACCACTCAGCTCCTGGCTGTGGGCTTATATTGGATGCTGGCCATTCAATAGTAAATTGCATGGGACAGAAAACATTCCTCTCCTTTAAAAGATATGCCATAAATGACGTAGCTCCAGAGAACACCCCTCTGGCTGTAGCAGAATCCAATTATCCAGCCCCATCTACATAGGCTGGTGTCATGCAGCCCCTGAGTCGTTTCCCAGGTTATCAGGGGGACGGTCGGCTACAGGACACTTTAATAGGCCCGGCTGATGGTGCGGCTGCGAATTGCAGACGCCACAGGGGACTATGAGAAAGCCAGAAATTCAGAGGAAAATAGTTGAGCACTATATATCTATGAAGGTATTTGATAAGGAAGTGTTAAAGAGGTTTCCTGTGAGTAAAGAGGAGATCCAGTTACAACTAGAACAATTGTGGACTGATGTACTTAGATTAGAGGCTGACGAAAAAGAGACAGAGGGGGTTTGATGCTAGAGAGGTAGACAAACAGAGGGAAGAAGCAGATAAAAAGGTGTTTTGAAGCTGAGGAAGCAGACAAACAGAGGGAAGAAGGAAAAAGACAGAGGCATGTTCTGACAGATAAGTTAAGGCTCAAGAAAGAAGTTGCTGTCTCAAAGGAGTTGGTTGTACCATTTATTGCCAGCCAGGAAGTTAAATTGGTCCCTCCATTTGATGAAACTGACGTAGGTAAATACTTCCAGCCTTTTGAGAAAGTGGCTGGAAGTCAAAAGAGGCCGAAAGGAAGCTGGACTCTTTAGTTACAAAGTATAATTTTTCTGCCCTATCAATTGAAAATGCAGCTGATTATGTCATTGTGAAACAGGCTGTGCTCAAAGCTTATGTGTTGGTTCCAGAAGCTTACAAAGGCTTGGAAATTGGAGGAAATCTATGAAACAGACTTACATGGAATTTGCTTCTGAGAAGTTTGTGTGTTTTGACCGCTGGTGCACATATAAAAATATAAATGATGATTTTTACAGATAGAAAGAGTTGGTTTTAATTAAAGAATTCAAAAGGTGCGTCTATGATGACATAAAGAGATATTTAGATGAAAATGATGCTGCCACTTTGCAGGAGTCTGCTAGATTAGCAGATGTTTGCTTTAACTCATAAGGTTAAGTTTACCCCGAATAAGAGCTTCCAAAAGAGTAGCAGGGATCACCAGGGTAAACCAGAAATTAAAGCTGGGACTAGTGACAGGAGTAAGGATGAAGGGAAACAGTTGAAGGTGAAATATTCTGGTCTTGCTTGTTACTATTGTAGGAAAGCTGGTCATGTGATGGCTAATTGTTCTATCCTGAAGAAGAAAAAGGAAAAGGAGGCAGTCCCAAATGCCCGTGGTCAGTATGTTGAAGCACCTATAAACCCACAGGGTTCTGAATATTCTGCTGAGGCTCAGTTAAGGACTGAGAGGTCTGACCGAGTTAAGAAGGTGTTCGATCATTTTATGTCAGATGGGTTTGTATTAGTAAATGAAGAATCAACCCCAGTACCAGTGAAAATTCTTCGAGATACTGGGGCTTCTCAGTCACTTGCATTAGACAGTGTTCTAAAGTTTGGTGATGAGTCTAACACTGGTGAGGTAAATCTTATTCAAGGCCTTGGGGGCGGTGTGGTTTCTGTGCCGTTGCACAAGGTAACTTTATAATCAGGATTGGTTTCAGGACCTGTTGAGATAGGATTGTGCTCTAGTTTACCGGTGGAAGATGTTACTTTGCTGTTAGGGAATGACCTGGCAGATGGTAAAGTTGTTCCTGCAGTGCAGTTCACTACTAAGCCAACCACTGATGACCCACAGATGGATTTTAACATTTATCCTTCCTACGCAGGAACTCAAGGTATGGCTAAAAAGTCTGCCAATGCAGAGAGTTCTGTGCAGCATGATTCTGATACCCATGATAGCCAAAATCCGGATTCAGGTTATGATGACTCGTCAGGGACTTTTCTGCCTTCATTGTTTCAACAGGATTCAGGTCGTAAGTCTGATGAGAAAGATTTATCCCTGTCTAGGAAGGAGATTATAGCAGAACAGAACCGAGACCCTGAGTTTGAAGCTTTAAAAGAAACAGCTCTCTCAGATGATGAGATTAAGAAAGTGCCAGTAGGGTATACATCCAGATTCCCAGAGGCAATAGCTCTCAGAAATATTAAAGCTAAAACTGTGGCAAAGGCTGTTACCAAGTTTTTTACTTTATCTGGTTTGCCTAAAGAAATCCAGTCTGATCAAGGAAGTAATTTTACATCTGGATTATTCCAGCAGGTAGTTTATGAACTGGGAACTAAACAAATTACATCAACTGCATTCCATCTGGAATCACAAGGGGCTTTGGAAAGATTTCATTCTGCCCTCAAAACACTGATTAAGACATACCATGATGAAAATGGAAAAGACTGGGATGAAGGAATGTATTTGGTTTTGTTCGCAGTAAGAGTTGGTACAGGATTAACTGGGCTTTAGTCCATTTGAATTTGTATTTGGTCGCAGTGTGAGGGGACCTTTGACCTTGTTAAAGGAACGGTGGATTGATGGGGATGTACATGTTAACCTGTTAGACTATGTTTTAAAGTTCAAAAATACACTGCACGAAGCCTGTATTCTAGAAAGACAAAACTGAAGGATTTCTCAAAACAAAATGAAGTGTTGGTTTGATAAGCGGGCTTGCGAAAGAAAATACCAGGTGGGGGATAATGTGCTTACCTTATCTCCAATGTTGATGAATCCACTACAGGTGAAATTCAATGAACCATTTCAAATAGTCTCTCAACTTATTGATGTGAATTATGTTATTAAAACACCTGATCAACGTAAACTAACAAAGGTGGTACATATAAATATAATAAAACCTTATTTTGACAAGCAGGCATCATCTGTGAGTGTATTTGTCAAAACATATGAATCTGGTAACCCTGAGAATGAAACAATTGACTCGTCTGAGACTTTTCACAAGCCAAACATGGTCCCAGTTAGACTAATGAACTTGGTTGTTCCAGAAAACATTGATAACAAGTTGACTGATCTGCAGCCAAAGCAACAACAACAGCTGACGGAATTAATTCTGAAGTTGAAAGATTTTTTTCCCGATGTTCCCAAACAACCACAGTCGCAGTACATGGCATAGATAATGGTCAAGCTAAACCGATTAAACAACACCCATATTGCATGAACATGAAAAGTGTAAATAGGCTGAGCAAGGAATTGAATATATGCTGAAAAATGGTATTATTAGTCCTTCAGCATCAGATTGGAGCTCACCCTGCTTTATTGTGTCCAAACCTGATGGCAGTGCTAGATTTTGCACTGATTATAGGAAGGCAAATGCAGTAACAAAAACAGATGCCTATCCTATCCCTAGGATAGATGATTGCATCGATAAGGTTGGAATAGCTAATATCTTACAAAGATTGATCTGTTGAAAGGGTACTGGTGTGTTCCATTGATGGACAGAGGTAGAGATATTTCTGCATTTGTGGCACCATCTGGGTTGTATGAATACAATGTTTTACCTTTTGGAAAGAAAAATGCTCCAGAAACATTCCAGAGAATGATTGATTCTGTAATTCGAGATTAGAACACACAGATGCCTATATTGATGACTTAGTCACAGGGAGTGACACTTGGGAAGAGCATATCTCTGAAGTAGAAAAGCTGTTTGACAGGCTTTCCAAGGCCAGCCTTACAGTTAACTTAGCTAAGAGTGAATTTGGCCATGACACTGTGACCTGTCTTGGCTATGTTGTAGGTCGATGCAAGTTTGCTCCTGTTCGGGCAAAAGTCCAGGCAATTTCGTCACTTCCTATTCTGACTGCTAAGAAGGCTCTTAGAAGGGTTCTGGGAATGGATGGATATTATTTTAAGTTCTGGAAGAACTTGGCTGCTATCGCTCTTCCTCTGACTAATCTCCTGAAGAAGGTTGAAAAGTTTGTTTGGACCGAGCCTTGTCAGGAGGTATTTGATCGATTGAAAGTTATTTTTTGAGATTAGGCCAATCAATGTAGTGCTGTCAGCAAATTTAATCAGCAGATTGGAGCTGTGGGTGGCAACACAAGTCATGGGTGCACAGAGAGTAAAGGAGGGGGCCAAAGAGACAACCCTCTGGGTTATGTGTGCTGAGGGCCAGAGAGGCAGAGGAGATGGAGCCCACTCTTACCACCTGCGGCGACCTAACAGCAAGTCCAGGATCCAGCGACACAAGGCAGGGTGAAGGCCGAGGTCTCTGAGCTCCTTGTCGATACTTCACGCCTTCGTATGGCTACTGCTCTGCCCATGACTGCAAGGAACTGCAGAGAACTTTGGAGAGCAGAGAAGATCAGAGAAACAAGCCTCCCCTCCATGGACTCTTCCTACACTTCCCCTGCCTCGGAAAAGCAGGCCATGTACTCAAAGACCCTCACAACCTGGACATTCTAGCTGTAAACCCGCTCCCACATTGGCGGAGAGATACAAAAGCCTTAAAGTGCGTAACACCAAGCTGAAGGATGGCTTCCTGTCTGTAGTTATGCCAAATGAATGATAAAATGGACCCGACTTCACAATATAACTCAGCGTGACCCTGCACCATATGTCTATCTGCACTGCACTTTCTCTGCAGCCATAATGCTTCGTTACAGTTATTTTTTTGTTGTATATCAGCTCAATGTACCGTCGTAATGTATCGATCTGTGTGGATGGTACATCAGGCAAGATTTTCACTGTAGCTCAGTACGTGATGATGATAAACAAATTTCCCCATTTTAATTCTGTGGAAATATTAGACAGACTGAGCTTCTGCTCTGGAACCTCAGAAGGAAACTGAACTGTTGTCATTTCTGTGGAAAGCAAATATATGGAAAATGCTTCAATCTCACATTACGATCTGCAGTAACTGGGATCAGGTGACCGGTGGTGGGTCTCCCATATCAATATCAGAATCAGGTTTAATAGCACCGGCATATAGATAGATAGATAGATAGATACTTTATTCATCGCCAAGGGGAATTTCAACCCATGAAATATAACTCATGAAAGGGGAAATGTGCCATGAAATTTATTGTCTCTGTGGTAGCAGTAGAACCTAATTCTTAACAAAAGATTTTAACAATTGTGATTTAAAATAAGAATATATATATAGTTCAAAAATAGAAAAAATAAAAATCTAATAAACTTTTAATTCTGTGGAACTATTTGACTGACTGGGTTGTTGCTTTGGAAATTCTGAAGTGAAGCTGAATTAAACTTTACACATTTATGAGAAGCTCAGATAAATACAAATGGCTAAATTCTCACATCAATGGGTCAGACACCCAGAAACGTCGGCAGCACTTCAGCACGTCGAAACTGTGTATGAAACATGCAGAAAATATTGCAGGGAAAAAAAACACTGTCCACCCACAACGAGAGGATGTGACAGATCCGGATCTCACTGACTTGACTGAACGGGTAAAAGATGAAGCTGCACGGACACGTAGAGCTGTGACTCGCAGATGCTGCAGATCTGCAGAAAAACGTGAACAGGAACCGGTGGAGGGACTCCCTCCTGAACCGGTGTCTCTGCTCCTCTCCCTCTCACACGCTGCCCGACCCATACGCCGCATTACCCACATTATTCCATATTTATACCAGATACATGTCTACTTTTCCACACCATATCTACCCCGATCCCTTTCCCTCCACCCCCAGGTCACAGAGTCACGGGCTCGATTCCATCCCCTTTTTCAGAGACTGGGGTCCCTGGTTCAACCGGTAATGATGTTGTGCATTTCAATGTGTTCAGATCTCAGTCCTCGATTCTCTAAATGACACTTAGAGTTATCACATTTGATCTTTCTTCAAGTTATGACCCCACCACTCCAGAGATCAGTTAGGTGTATCTTCATTGCACTCTCTGTAACAAATACTCTCTAACCTTTTTGTTCATCCTCTATGGAATTAATTTAAACTTTCTGCAGCCCTGTGTTGCCCCAACTACTGACGTCCCACCCTTGTCACTATTTCCACCTTCCACCTCCCCCCCACCTGGATCCACCTCTCACTCCCCAGCTCTTGCCCCATCCCCAGCCCTCACCTCTTTTCTCTGACTATTTCCCGTCCACTCTCAGTCCAGAGGGAGGGTCTCGACCCGAAATGTTGATGGTCCATTTCCCTCCACAGATGCTGTCCGACCCATTGAGTTCCTCCGGCAGTTTGTTCTTTGGTGTGTATAACCCGTATTAGTATGGGGAGCGGGATTTTACACCATATTGCAGGGTTAGTTTGTTGACGTTCTTTGTTACGTCAGCAATATTTCAATGTTATTTTCAGTTCGGTGCATTGTTTTACCATACCGAGCTGCAGAAATCTTTTCAGCATTTTGTCCAACTTTGCCAAATCATTCCTGATTCCCACATCACTCTCTGCGACTGGGAGCCTTTCCCCATCACCAGGTCTGAGGAAAAGCAGGGAATCCTCTGTCACGGTTTCCTTCTCTGTGAGTTCTGTGATTTCCTGTAAACATGGAAGGTGTTGAGTGATGGACTGAGTGAAAGGGAATGGAGAAGACATTATCTGCTCAGTGATGAGACGTCTCAGTGACTTTGATCACAGGAACAGTCACTGGGCAGCCTCTACACCCATTCTGTAAATTACTGGGTTCGGTAATTAGCAGCAAAGCACATGACTGTGGAAATAACAACCTGCATACACTTCCCATCCATGTCCTTACCCAAATTTCTCTTTAGTGTCTAACTAGAACCCACATCCACCACTTCCACTGGCAGCTCATTCCACACTCTCACCAACCTCTGAGTGAAGAATCCCCCTTCAGATTCCCCAAAAATATTTCACCTTTCACCCTGAAATATCGTGTGACAGTGGGAAAGTGTGTATTGAACCGGAGGAAATAGCAGAGGTAATTAATGAATACTTTACTTCAGTATTCACTATGGAAAAGGATCTTGGCGATTGTCGTGATGACTTGCAGCAAACTGAAAAGCTTGAGCATGTAGATATTAAGAAAGAGAATGTGCTGCAGCTTTTGGAAAGCATCAAGTTGGATAAGTCGCTATGGATATGACCATTTGGAGAGGTATAATATGATTAGTAATAGTCAGCATGACTTTGTGACGGACAGGTCGTGCCTTACGAGCCCGATTGAATTTTTTGATGATGTGACTAAACACATCGATGAAGAAAGAGCAGTAGATGCAGTGTACATGGATTTCAGCAAGGCATTTGATAAGTTAACCCATGGAAGGCTTATTGAGAAAGTAAGGAGGCATGGGATCCAAGGAGACATTGTTTTGTGGATCCAGCACTGGCTTGCCCACTGAAGACAAAGAGTGGTTGCAGATGGGTCATATTCTGCATGGAGGTCGGTGACCAGTGGAGTGCCTCAGGGATCTGTTGTGGGACCCTTACTCTTTGTGTTTTTTATAAATGACCTGGATGAGGAAGTGGAGGGATGGGTTGGTAAGTTTGCTGATGACACAAAGGTTGAATGTTTTGTGGATAGTGTGGATGGCTGTCAGACTTTACAGCGGGACATTGATAGGATGCAGAACAGGGCTGAGAAGTGGCAGATGGAGTTCAGCCCTGGTAAGTGTGAAGTGGTTCATTTTAGTAGGTCAAATATGATGGCAGTTAAAATGTCGGGACTGAGATGAGGGGAAATGTCTCCACTCCGAGGGTGGTGAATGTCGGTAAATCCCCACCACAGAGGGTGTTGAAGACTCGGTGATCGTCCTCACATAAAACAGAGGCTGGCAGATTTGTGGAGAGCCAAGGGATCGAGAAAATCAAGATCGGTAGAAGCATGTGGCTGAGATGGGAGAGTAGCCTCCATCTTGCTGATGGTTAAAGGGGCCGAACGGCCTCCTCCTGTTGTTTCTCACTTAATGTTTCAGTGTTCCTGTCCAGTGAGGCCAGAGAAATGTGAATAGAAATGAGTGTTTATAAACATGGACTGATTTAAATGACAAACACGAGGAAATTTGCAGATGCTGGAAATTCAAGCAACACACACAAAATGCTGGTGGAACGCAGCAGGTCAGGCAGCATCTACAGGGAGAAGCGCTGTCCACGTTTCAGGACTGACGAAGGGCCTCGGCCCGAAGCGTCGACAGCGCTTCTCCCTGTAGATGCTGCCTGACCTGCTGCGTTCCACCAGCATTTTGTGTGTGTTCACTGATTTAAAAGAAACCAGCTCATTTTCTGTGTGGGTCTGAACTGTGTGTCGGGATGGGAAGTGAATCGAGACTATAACTCTGAGAACTCTGTGACCTGGGGCTGGAGGGAAAGGGATCGGGGAAGATATGGTGGGGAAATCTAAATACGTATGGAAATGATATAGGGAAATAATGAAATAATGTGGGAAATGCGGCGGTGGGTAGGGCAGTATGTGAATGGCGAGGAACAGTCACCGGTCACATGGGAGACCCTCCAGCGAAACGTGATCGTGTTTTACCGCAGATCGGCAGCATTTGCAGGTTTGTTTCCGTGGCTCCGCCCATCGCCTGTAACGCAAAAAAGAAGCATACTGCGCATGCTCACAGTGCCGAGCCAGGCAGTGATTTTTTTTTCTTTGTGGAAGTGGGTCAGCGGCGGGTCCGGGTTCGGGTTCGGGATCGGGATCGGGATCAGGAGGGGGTCCTCGCCCCCTTGGACGGGGAGCCGGAGACGGATTATTCTCTGCGGGGCAACACCAACAATTTCCATTCAGTGAGTATTGAAGCCGGTCCCGAGCGGGGTGGTCTGACGTTGGGTAGTGAGTTAACTTTCCCGAACTCAAACAAGAGAAAATCTGCAGATGCTGGAAATGCGAACAACGCGCACAAAATGCCGGAAGAACTCAGCAGGCCGGGCAGCATCTAGGGGAAGAATACAGTCGACATTACCGACATTACTGCCCTTCGGCAGGACTGGAGAATAAAAGGTCGGGGAGGGGAAGGGAGAGAGAAACACAAGGTGATCGGTGAAACCTGAAGGGGGAGGGGATGAACTTTCCCGAACTGGCGGCCTCGCCTCGCTTCCTTCACAGAATCTGCCGGGATCGGTCCGGGTTGTGAGACCTTCACACCGAACCGTCTGAGATGAGCCGCCGCTCAGCCCGTTGTTCTGGTCCTATTAGCAGGATGACGTAAAACATGTTTCTATCTTGTTACTGACAGAGAATTGTAAAATTGCTGTTCTGTGTGTTATCTGAATGTACTTGCCAGTGATGCTGCCACAAGTCAGTGTTTCTCTGTCCCTGTACCTTCCCGTACTTGTGCACTTGGCAATAAATTCAACAGGACCTGAGAAATCTCAGTGAGATTTGATTAGTGATGATCATCTTGGCAGCTCGGTAGGTCGAATGTATGCGACAGTACACTGTTAAATGCAAAACCCTGAACAGTGTCGATGATCAGAGGGACCTTAGACTCCAAGTTCATCGCTCCCTGAGAGAGACTGCACAGATTGATCGGGTGGTTAAGAAGACAAATGGCATGGTTGTCTTTATTAGTTGAAGCATTGAGTTCAAAAGTCGGGAAGTTGCGTTGCAGCTTTATAAAACTAGTTAGACCACATCTGGAGTGTTTCATACAGTTCTGGTCTCTCCTATTCTCGGAAGGATAGCGGGGCTTTGGAGTGGGCGCAGAAAAGGTTTACCAGGATATTGCCTGGATTAGAGGGCCTGAGCTGTAACGGGAGGTTGGACAAAATTGTGTCGTTTTCTCCGGAGCCTTGCCGGCTGGGGTGAGACTGGATAGACGTTTAGAAGATTACCAGACGATTAGAAGCCATGTCTCAGAAAGGCAGCGTCCATTATCAAGGACCTCCAGCACCCAGGGCATGTCGTTTTCTCACTGTTACCATGAGGTAGGAGGTACAGAAGTCTGTAGGCTCACACTCAGTGATTCAGGAACAGTTTCTTCCCCTCTGCCATCCGATTGCTAAATGGATATTGAACCCTTGAACACTACCTCACATTTAAAATATATAGTATTTCTGTTTGTTGCACGATTTTTAATTGATTCACAGAAACATAGAAAACCTACAGCACAATACAAGCCCTTCAGCTCACAAAGTTGTGCCAACATGACCCTAACTTAGGAATTACTATGGTTACCCATAGCCCTCTATTGTTCTAAGCTAGTATTTCTTTATTTTTCTCCAGTGTCTCCAGGTACCTATTGTATTGTCTTGCCATAACCATTTCAGACCAGGGAAAAAGCCTCTGACTATCCACATGATCAATGCCTCTCATTATCTTATACACGTCTATCAGGCCACCTCTCATCTTCTGTTGCTCCAAGTAGAAAAGGCCGAGTTCACTCAAACTTTTCTAATAAGGCATGCTTCCCAATCCAGGCAACATCTGCGTAAATCTCCTCTGCACCCTTTCTATGGTTTCCACATGCTTCTTGTAGTGAGGCAACCAGAATTGAGCACATTGGGGTGTGACCAGCATCACATATAGCTGCAACATTAACTCTCAGGTCCTAAATTCAATCCCACGATTGATGAAGATCAATGCATCATATGCCTTCTTAACCACAGAGTCAACCTGCGTAGCAGCTTTGAGTGTCCTATGGACTGGGACCCCAGGATCCCTCTGATCCTCCACACTGCCAAGAGTCTTACCATTAATGTTATATTCTACCATTATGTTTGACCTAACAAAATGAATCACTTCACACTTATCCTGGTTGAACTCCATCTGCCACTTTTTTGCCCACTTGTTCATCCTATCAATGTCCCACTGAATCCTCGGACAGCCCTCCACATTATCCACAACTCCTCCAACCTTTGTGTCATCAGCAAACTTGCTAACCCATCCCTCCACTTCCTCATCCAGGTCATTTATCAAAATCACAAAGAGTAAGGGTCTCAGATGAACTGTAAATGATTTAGTTGTTTATTTTTATTAATTTATTTTGTTTTTTTTTTCCTTCTATAATATGTATTGCATTGAATTGCTGCTGCACGGTTTTCAAATTTCATGACACACACCGGTGATAATAAACCTGATTCGGATTCTGAGTGGACAGACAATCTATTTTTCCTGGGGGTTGAAATGTCTGATATATTTATGGTGAGAGGAGATGTAAGCAGCAAGTTTGTTTCTTTACACAGAGTGGTGGGTAGCTGGAGAACTCTGCCTGGGGTGGGAGACCTGACTGTTCACGTGATCCCGTTTGCCCCTCCCATTTAACAGCAGATGGGCAGCACCTGTGCACCTGTTTCCGAGGCCCTGCCCTCCGGATGATGTGACACTCACTTCGCGCATGTTCACTGTCTCCGGCCGGGCGGTGTTTTCTTCTCCACTCAGTGCTGAAGTGCATCATCTGTGGGATCGAGGGAAGGCTCCTCACCTCCTGGATGGGGGAGCCAGGGGTTGGAATCACTGTCTGTGGGCTGAAGATATTGCGTTCCCATCGGGGAGTATTGAGACCGATCCCGAGCGGGGAGATCCGACGTTGGCCGTGAGCCCCGAACTGAGGACCAATTACTCATTTATTTTCCGATTATCTGGGCTGGGCAAAAATGTGTAGACTTCACTTAATCTGCATTGAACGATCCAAACCTGGAGCCCAGGCTGTCTATTTCCACAGAGTTGAAAAGGGAGACCCACTGACAGGTCACGTGAGTCTGTTTACTGTCGATCTGTCCTACCCTTCACTTTGTAATGCAAGATGACGTGGTGTGTGCTCAGAGTCCCCAGATGGGTCAGGGTACTTCCTCTATGTTGTGTTGGGGAATCTGATGTTGGTCACTGAGTCCCGTTAACTTCCCCCAACTCGCCTCGTTTCCTGAGGCTGCTCACATTTGTCCTTGAGCTTTCTGACTGTTGTGTCTTCTCTTGGACTGGGGTGGCTGAGAAAGGAGAACGTCTCAGGTTTTGGGGATCTTTGATTTCACTGCCTGCTTTACCGAGGGACTGGGAAGTCTAGGGGGGAGAGTGGTTTCTGTGATGTGCATGTGGCCAAGTGGTTAAGCAATCTGAAGGTCATGAGTTTGAGCCTCAGGCCAGGCAGTGTGTTGTATCCTTGAGCATGGCACTGAACCACACATTGCTCCTACATGTTTATAGCCCAGATGGATTAAATCACCTGATCCTGTTCCTGTACTACCATGACAGAATGATGGCTCCTTCTTATCCTATATTGTTTTTTGATGTGTGAGGGACAATATAATATTGTTTACTGAGATTATTATATTTGGCTTCAACGTTTAAATTTCAGTGAGTTTTTTTCTTAGTAATATTAAGCAGAAATGTTTGGTTCTCTTTTTCATTGTTACTGTGCTTCATTATCTCTCTGGTTACTGTTAGACCTGTGGTGAGAGGTTTATTGGAAGAAAAACCCCAAATGGAAGCAAACCATGGCTAAAGATGTGGGAACAGCAACAAGTGAACTGGCCCGAGGACTGAGAGCATCAACTGGAGAGAACAACACTGAATCAGCTGACTTGGAGTTCCCAGTGAGTCAGTGAGGAGGAAGTTTGGTGAGTCTCATTTACTCAAACACTGGTTCTTTATACATTACATACCTGTACAATAGAAGATGGGAAACAGTTGTTGAGACTGAATGTGCCCAGAAGAAACATTTATGCCTCTGTCAGACACAGTTGCAATCACACCAGGTCTGGTAATGTGCTTCCAGCAGCCCAACCCTTTAAAATCACTCACATATTGTGGAAGTCAAATCTGGATGAAGTGGTGGAAATCGGGCACAATCTTAAGTTGCTGGAGCTCTGCACTAAAAACTGAAAATGTTTGAAGTCATCCTGACAAAATGTTATTAACCTGAATTGTAAAGATTGTCCCCCTCCCCACAGCTGTTCCTTACCTGCTGAGCAGTTTGGTCATTCCAATTTCTTTTTATTACATTCACTCTGGATTGGTTTATGTTTCCTAAAATGTATCAGTTTTAATGTGGAAGTGGAAATGGCTCACTCTTTGATAGTTGAACAATAAAGTAACCACAACTTTTCCCTGCAAATTACCCTGGTGCCAATTAGTTTGTTATTCCTAGAAATGTGTTCAGTACAGTTGTTGTGAACAAGGTTTACAAGAATAATCTCAGGAATGTTCAGCGTTATGTATGAGGAGCATTTGATTGTTTTGGACCTGTGCTCAACAGAGTTCAAAGGGATGGTGGGGATGGTGGAGGGATGTTTGGTTAAATAAACCTACCAAATACTGAAAATCCTGGATACAGTGGACATGGAGAGGATGTTTCCATTAGTCTGTGATCTGATGGCACAGTCTCGGAATAAAGAAGCTTTCCTTTAAAACTGAGAGGAGGAAAAAATTCAGCCAGAAGATGTCTGATCTGTGGAATTTGTTGCCACAGAGGGTGGTTGAAGCTGCCATTTGGGTATACATATGACAGAGATTAACATATTGATGATTGCTGAGCAGCTCAGGGTTACAGGAGGAAGGCAGGAATGTGGTGTTGGAATGAAAATCAGCCATGGTTAAATGGTGAGGCAGACCAGTTGGACCAAATCACATAATTCTGTTCCTGACTGAATGATGGCTCCTCCTTATCCTGTATTGTTTTGTGATGTGTGAGTAACAATATAAAAATGTTTACTGAGATCATTATATCAGCTTTCTACGTTTTGTTCTCAGTAACATTAACCAGAAATGTTTGGTTCTCCTTTTTATTGTTATTGTGCTTCATTGTCTCTCTGGTTAAAGTTAGACCTGCGGTGAGAGGTTTCTTGGAAGAAAAACCCCAACTAGAAGCAAACCACGGCTAAGACAAGGGAACAGCAACAAGTGAACCAGCCCGAGGACTGAGAGCACCGACTGGAGAGGACCCATCTGACTCAGGGTTTCCATTGATTCAGTCAGGAGAAAGTCTGGTGAGTCTCATTTACTCAAACACTGGTCCTTTAGATATTACATACCTGTACAAAGGAAAGTTGGAGATAGTTGGAGGGAGACTGAATGTGCCCAGAAGTACCAGTTATGCCTCTGTCAGACCCAGTTGCAATCACTCCAGGTCTGGTAATGAGCTTCCAGCAGCGCAGCCCTTTAAAACCATTCCCATTCTGTGGAAGTCGAATCCGGATAAAGTCACTCAGAGACCGTACGGTACAAACTCTTTATTCCAAGCACCCGGGGCTTGCTTACTTAGTTGCTCAAACAGGAACAGTCTGTGACTGTTCCCACCCAATCCACTAACTGACTAACAATTCCCCTTACACCACAGATATATCCATCCAGATACCCCCACAAGACAGGCTATGTACTACATGACAGGCTGGAGCCCCTAAAGACAAACTACAAAATAGTCATAATGGTTTACCCACACTGAACAGACTGAAGTTATCCTATCTCTACATGTGAATGCGCAAGGAGATAAGCATCCGGAAACCCTAGCTAGCTACCCTCAAGAAGAAATATGGCTCAGCATGGCTTAGTACATCTATTGATCATCAGCAGTTTCTTTCAGAAAAACAGGCTGCTATTGTTTAACAAAGTGTTAACCATTTTACACACTTTATCCTTCCCTCCTTTTGATCATTACATTATCAACAATGCAGTAACTTTTTACAGAGAAAGCATCTGACGACAGCATTGACTTATCAGTGGGTAAAGGCAGTGTACAACAGTAATTACAATAAAGATATATACAAATATTAGGCCATAATGCAGTTTTATTCCCCACATATTACCAAATAGGCCTTCAAAGATCACCCGTGTAATCGGTGAACCTGTGTAAATCCTGCCCTACTTTCTTGATGCTGTCAATCTCCTGTTCAGTGTGCTCGGAGAGGGGTGTAATGTTAGTAGATTCATTAGGGGATATACGTGCAGCATTCTGTGTCAATGACAGCACAGGTTCCCTCTTTCTCAGCTGGGATAAACTCTAAAGCCGTACGATTCTGTACGACTGTTTGCCAGATTGCAATCATTTCAGTGGATATTTCCATTACTTGGGCCTGTGTTTCTCTCAGGGCCCCTGCAGTATTGTGGCCAGCTCCTCAAGTGCTGTATACAAATTGATTATCTCTAATGAATTCCTGGCTACTCCATAGGAGAGAAAAGTAATCATTCAAAATCAAGCAGACTCAGTTGTTCCTCTCGGCTGCTGGGCGCCTGCAAGTATGGCCAGGATGCATGTTTCCCAGTATTGGAAGTTCCATTTGATGGGGGCCAGAGACACCATCCCTGAAAACACTGACAGCCGCAGTTATCTCTGACTGGACCACAGGTCCTCATCTCACTTCCCTGGAAGTTATTTGAAAAAGCCCGGGCTGAGAGTTCCTCACTCTGGTTGAGCAGGATTACTGACATTGGAACCACAGTTTTACCATGCTGTGGAATTTCAGCACAAACCCAGCAGGCACCTAGTTCTACCTGTTTGGCATAGGTATGACAGAAAGATGGAAATGTTGACATGGGTGCCCCCGGATGCTGGGGTGAGCCCTCTCAAAGACATAACCATGAACACCACTAACAACCAATACGTTTTCCATTAGTCTAAGAGAGACCTTCTACACAGTTCCTTCAGTAACATGTTTGGCACCTAATTGCTGTATCCACCGAGATTGCCCCTTCAGTTTCACACCCATGTAAGTGGTCAGCAACACCTAATATGGTCCTCTCCACCGAGGTCCAAGGTTCCCTCAATCCCAGTTGTTTGTCAGGAAAAAAGTATCCCAGGTTCCATGGTGGGATAGTCACTCCTCTCTGCAGAGTAATTCTCTTCCTTGTAAGTCTGTCGTACCTGTGAATGTATGCTTGGAAAATTTTGGATAGTTGGCATATAAATTTCCCCATGTCTTCCCCTTGGGTATGAATATCCAATTTTGTTGGTAGACTTTCTGGGAGCAATGGTACAGAAGGTCTTAGTCCCCAGAGTGTCCTCATGGGCCATCCATAAATAATTTCAGCTGGTGAAAAATCTGTTTTCCCCTGTGGAGTAACCCTCATATGGAACTGGTAGGACTTTCAACTGAGTCCATTCTCCACTGTTAGTTTGGCCAATTTACTCTTCAGAGTGCCATTGGCTCTCTCCACTGTGCCAGCGGCCCGTGGGTGGTGTACAAAGTTGAATTGTTGCTGGATAGCTAGTTCATTACATACGCCTTTGTTTACTTTCATCACGAAGTGTGGGTCATTGTCAGAGCTCAGCATCTCTGGCAGGCCGTACCTGGGAATTATATCCTGTAATAATACCTTCACAACAGTCATAACAGTATTGTTGGTAGTTGGAATAGCTTCAACCCATCTACTAAACACATCTATAATAACTATGCAGTATCTATAGCAATGTACTCTAGGCAATTCAATAAAATCAACTTGTAGACACGAAAAGGTCCACCTGGCAAGGGACTCGTACCCAGTGTGCAGGGTACAGGTTACCAACCATTCCCTCCTTTCCCAGGTGTGTATAATTACATATATAATCGACCAATATTGGTAAAAACTGTGTAGGAACACAAACCTGTCCCACTGGGTGATCCAAAAACCTAGGTCGGGGTCTTTCTGGCACCCCATCTGGGACCACAGTTTTCGCTTCTCCTCAGAGAAAAAACAAAACAAAACTCGAGGTAGCTGTAGAGCGGTGAGTAAGTTGTTTACAAAGGTGGCATTACTAATGGGGTGGGCAGAGAAAGTCAGGGATCCCCACATTCCCAGAGAGCCCAGTAGTCATGTACAATTCCAAATGCATAATGGAAGTTTGTGTAAACGTTCCCACTTTAGTCTGTTGCTGGGATACAGGCACGAGTCAGAGCAAACAGCTCAGCCTTCTGGGCGGAGACAGCTGCTTCAAAAGAGGCCTGCTCAATTACTTCACTGCCCATCACTATTGCATAGTCAGAATATTGTTATCCTGCTGGATCCACAAAAGAGCTTCTATTCTCATAAAAATTTGCCTCGGGATTGAGGGGATATTGCTAAATGGATGGGAGAGTCTGTCCTTCTTTCATGGTGATCCAGACAGGGGGGCAGTTGGTGCGACAGACTTCTTGGCCTGAAATTGCACAGAGATGGGGTACAGCATGGGATTGGCCACCATTAAAAGGTTTTCTTACCAGATATCCCGTCTTCACCATAGACTCCTTCCTATATTGGACTAGACCAGGCATGGGCAAACTACGGCCCGGGGGCCATATGCGGCCCGTTAAGCTTTTTAATCCGGCCCGCAGAACTTGATGAAATTATATTAATAAGCCTTGTTAACGTTTTTTCCCCGCAATTCTGGTGTTTTCCCAATAGACGACGCACTCTATATACAGTTGTGGCGACCCATTTCCTGGCACATCCGAACCGGCTCACAATTAGCCAGCGTTCCGGCTAAGGGAGATAGCCTGCGGGGATTTGTGAGCACAGAGCTTTGGAGCCTCTGCGCCACGGGGGGCAGGTTGAGGGAGGCTTAAAAGTGAAGCTGGGGATTTCGAATAAAGTTTTTTTTCTTCGACTGCAGTTACCGACTCTGTGTCGTAATTTTAGCGCTGCATGTAGCACACCACTACACATTGACCTTTGTTGAGGTGCAGCGTATTACTCCAGATTTGCACTTTACTCTTTGTTCGGCTCGACCTATTTGTGTGAACAGGCGTTCAGCGTCATGAACATCAACAAAGCCAGCCACAGATCCAAGTTAACTGACCAACACCTCAGATCCATCCTGAGAATCGCCACAACAAAACTAAATCCAGACTTTGATGCGCTGGCTAAAAAGGGAGACCAACAACATTGTTCCCACTGAAATTAAAAATAAGTTTCTTCGTTGTGTTATGTAAAAAATGCATTTGAAAATATTTTTTTCAATAAGCATTACATGCTACGTCATTGCTGTTAAGTGATGGACATGAGTAGTGTGCAGGTGCACGTACGTTCTCAAGATAAAAAATGCGCTCCAGATCAAATAACGCGCTCTGCATACTGGCGCGCTGTCATTGTTCTGTCCTTGTGCTGGTCATTGTTGAGTTTTGGCACAGGGGACTATTGAATAAGAAGGAGCAGGACAAGTAGACCTGCATCTCCTACCGTTTTTGAAATAAAGACAGGCAGGAGGAGAGTGATGATGATATTATCTTGAAGGATAACAGAATTTTCAGTGCTTTAAAATAGTAACTGTTACTATTTAAAAAAGCTGTATTTTATTCATTTAATTTTCAGTGTTTTAAAAGTCATTTCAATAAATAGCTAAATACCATGGGACTTCAAAGACAGATATTTTGTTGTAATGCATTTTCAATTGAAATTAAAGCACATGTTGTCTACATATCCCATGATATTTTATTTTCTCTTATGAGGTGTATTACCAAAACACTCCGTCCATCTGCTCCTGGTCCGGCCCCCCCTGTCAAATTTTAGAACCCTTTGTGGCCCACAAGTCAAAAAGTTTGCGCACCCCTGGACTCGACCCACAGTCTCCCTCGGTGCTGAAGGCTTGTTTTGTTAGGGTGTAGGGCAGGAACCCTGGGCTCTTTGGCTTGAACCCAGTGCAAATCCTAATGGTGGTATTGTAGCGGTGTGCTACACGCAGCGCTAAAATTACGACACGGAGTCGGTAACTGCAGTCGAAGGAAAAAACTTTATTCGAAAACTTCAGCCTCACTTTTAAGCCTCTGTCAACCGGCCCCCCATGGCGCAGAGGCTCCAAAGCTCTGTGCTCGCAAACCCCCGTAGGCTATCTAATTGTGAGTCGGTTCGGATACGCTAGGAAATGGGTCGCCACAGTATGGGCAACTACCAGTTCTGCCTGTCGCCAAAGGAAATCCGGAAATTCGGCCAGTAATGCAATACCGTCTCTTTCTTTAACCTCTCTAATCACCGTGACTGGGAACTTCTGTCCCTCGGGGGATGCATAATATTGGCTTTCCTCAGTGGCGCACCCCGTAGGGTCAAAGCGCAGAGTCACATGAGGGTTGGCTGCTGGCAGAAGGAGTGGAGTCCAATTTAATTGCCCTCCTCCTGGGGGTCAGAAACTGGGGAAGCTGTCGGTTGTTCACCTGACAAGGGTGACAGCATTGACTGTGCAAAGAATCTCGACTTCCAACGGACAGAGCAAGTCTCTCCCTGCGAGATTACACCCCCCGTCTGGTGGTGACTGTAAATGAAACCTCACACTGGCTCCCCTGGAATTCCACCTGCAGAGGCTGGGTACGTGAATATGTACGTTCCGTGCCTTCGAACCCTAACAGAGTGATTGTAGCGTCTGATAGCTGGAATCCCTTTTCCGATACTATTTCCTGATCGAGAGTGGAAAACTGACTGTAAATGATTTATAGATAAGTGAACAGAAAAAAGATTGTTTAAGACAAATGTAAGTCCCTTTCAGTTCGAAACAGGTGAATTGATCATAGGGAACAAGGACATGGCAGACCAATTGAATAACTACCTTAGTTCTGTCTTCGCTAAGGAGGACATAAATAATCTTCTGGAAATAGTAGAGGACCAAGGGTCTAGTGAGATGGAGGAACTGAGGGAAATACATGTTAGTAGGGAAGTGGTGTTAGATAAATTGAAGGGATTAAAGGCAGATAAATCCCCAGGGCAAGATGGTCTGCATCTCAGAGTGCTTCAGAAAGTAGCCCAAGAAATAATGGATGCATTAGTGATAATTTTTCAAAACTCCTTAGATTCTGGATTAGTTCCTGAGGATTGGAGGGTGGCTAATGTGACCTCACTTTTTTTAAAAAATGAGAGAGAGAGAAACCGGGGAATTATAGACTGGTTAGCCTGACATTGGAGGTGGGTAAAATGTTAGAGTTTGTTTTGAAAGATGTAATAACAGCACATTTGGAAAGAAGTGAAATAATAGGACAACATGGATTTGTGAAAGGAAAATCATGTCTGGCGAATCTTAAAGAATTTTTTGATGATGTAACTGGTAGAATGGATAGGGGAGAACAAGTGGATGTGGTATATTTGGATTGTCAAAAGGCTTTTGACAAGGTCCCACACAGGAGATTAGTGTGCAATCTTAAAGCGCACGGTACTGGGGGTATGGTATTGAAGTGGATAGAGAATTGGTTGGCAAACAGGAAGCAAAGAGTGGGAATAAATGGGACCTTTTCAGATTGGCAGGCAGTCACCAGTGGGGTACTGCAAGGCTCTGTGCTGGGACCCCAGTTGTTTACAATAATGATTTATACGATGGAATTAAATGCAGCGTCTCCAATTTTGCAGATAACACAAAGCTGCGTGGCAGTGTTAG
This sequence comes from Hypanus sabinus, assembly GCF_030144855.1. Taxonomy (NCBI): domain Eukaryota; kingdom Metazoa; phylum Chordata; class Chondrichthyes; order Myliobatiformes; family Dasyatidae; genus Hypanus; species Hypanus sabinus. Next base: position 54,859 of record NW_026780770.1, read on the forward strand.
CTGTGTGGATGCTAAGAGGATGCAGGGTGACTTGGTGAGGTTAGGTGAGTAGGCAAATTCATGGCAGATGCAATTTAATGTGGATAAATGTAAGGTTATTCACTTTGGTTGCAAGAACAGGAAAACAGATTATTATCTGAATGGCTGATTAGGAAAAGGGGAGGTGCAATGAGACCTGGGTGTCATTGTACACCAGTCATTGAAAGTGGCCATGCAGGTACATCAGGCAGTGAAAAAGGCAAATGGTTTGTTGGCATTCGTAGCAAGAGGATTTGAGTACAGGAGCAGGGAGGTTCTACTGCAGTTGTACAAGGCCCAGGTGAGGCCACAGCCGGCGTACTGTGTGCAGTTTTGGTTCCCTAATCTGAGGAAAGAAATTCTTGCCATAGAGGGAGTATAAAGAAGGTTCACCAGATTGATTCCTGGGATGGCAGGACTTTCATATGAAGAAAGACTGGATCAACTAGGCTTATACTCGCTGGAATTTAGAAGATTGAGGGGGGATCTTATTGAAACGTATAAAAATCTAAAGGGATTGGACAGGCTAGATGCAGGAAGATTGTTTCCGATGTTGGGGGAGTCCAGAACGAGGGGTCACAGTTTAAGGATAAAGGGGAAGCCTTTTAGAACAAAGATGAGGAAAAACTTCTTCACACACAGAGTGGTGAATCTGTGGAATTCTCTGCCACAGGAAACAGTTGAGGCCAGTTCATTGGCTATATTTAAGAGGGAGTTAGAAATGGCCCTTGTGGCTAAAGGGATCAGGGGTTTGGAGAGAAAGCAGGTACAGGGTTCTGAGTTGGATGATCAGCCATGATCATACTGAATGGCGGTGCAGGATTGAAGGGCCTAATGGCCTACTCCTGCACCTATGTTCTACGTTTCTATGTGTGGACATTTAAAATCTCCCACAATCACAACCTTGTGCTTACTGCAAATATCTGCTATCTCCTTACAAATTTGCTCCTCCAATTCGGTGGTTTACAATACACCCCTATAAGTGTTACTATACCTTTCCCATTCCTCAATTCCACCCAAATAGGCTCCCTAAATGAGCCCTGTAATCTATCTTGTCAAAGCACTGCTGCAATATTTTCTCAGACAAGCATTGCAATACCTCCCCCCTTGCCCTTCTGAAACAACAAAATCCAGGAATATTTAGTTGCCAATCACACCCCTCCTGCAACCATGTTTCACTAATAGATACAACATCATATTTCCAGTTATCAATCCATACTCTAAGCTTATCCACCTTTCTTACAATGTTCCCAGCATTAAAATAGATGCATTCAAGAAACATTCCACCTTTTCCTCTCTGTTTATCCCTAACGGTGCAAACAACTTTATTATCTCTTTTTTTTCCTTCTCCCGTACATCATCGGTCTGAGCGGTCCTACATCAGGGAGGATGTTCAAGTCATCTCTGTGTTAAAAGTTTAGCCATCACGGTGACTGAAGGCAGCTGCAGGATCATGAGGGACGGTTCTGATTCTGAAGTTCTTGTGGCTGCTCGTCGCACCCAGGACTGAACCCTGGTCACTGAGCATTGGAGGACTCCGTTCTGCTGATGTTAGTCTTAATCTAGATTGGTGTTTAATATTGTGGATCTGTGAAAGATAAATCAGTTCTGTATCAAATCCCGTGTCTCAGGTACTTACTGTCTCTACCACACTCAGAATGTACTCTAAAAAGGCCACTCAGCCCATCTGGTTCCTGCCCATGTTTCTGTTCCATATCCGTATATCAAAATCTCTCCCTGCCGTTCCCCTCTCACTCTCCCTGAGATGACAGGTTGCAACTAGTCACCACTCTGTGGGATAGGAGATTTCCCGTGAACTGCATGGAAACATATAAATGCACAACTCATTACAGATGCTTTGTCCCACATTGCTGTGCCGACCATGTATCTTACTCTAGAAGCTGCTTAGTATTACCCTGCCGCATAGCTACCTATTTTCCTAAGCTCCATGTACCTATCTGAGAGTATCTTAAAAGACCCTATTGTATCCACCTCTACCATCGTCGCTGGCAGTGCATTCCACACACACACCTCTCTTTGCTTAAAAAACTTGGCTCTGACGCCTCCCCTGTACCTACTTCCAAGCAGCTTAAACCTATTCCCCCTCATGTTAGCTATTTCAGCCCTGGGAAAAAGCCTCTGGCTATCCACACGACCAATGCCTCTCATCATCTTATACACCTGCATGATTTTGTCCCGGGTGAAAAAGACGATGAGCTCACTGTGGTTTTGACGTTCTCTCTCTCTCTCTCTCTCTCTCTCTCCTTGTGAATGATGTCACAGCCCCACCTCAGTGAAGCACTTAAAGCGACACTCACTATAAGTGAACCTGGGGTCTCGAAACACAATGCACCTCTAAAGTCTGACAGCAGAGTAGCGAGTGAATCTTCGATGGTGCAGAGTCAAAAACCTAAAGTTGCTCCAGAGAGAGATGGGGTCCAGTGTTTACGAGGAGGAGGAGGAATCAGGAGGAACCAGCAGGATGTGACTACAAAAGAAAGGTCAGAAACATTTGGAAACTGGTTGACCGAAAAAAATGGTGGTTAATTTCAGGCAGCAAATGTGGAGAGGAATAAAAAGACAATGTTTAGGCCGAGCCCCTTCAGCATGCCTAGCCTGTGTACTTCGCTGCTTAGTTGCTCTCTGAATTGCAGAGTTCCTCCAGCTTTTTGTGCATGTGTGTGTCTCTGTATTTCCAGCAACTGCAGAATCTCCTGTGTTTTATAACAGCATTGTACTTTGGCATTAGATACACGTTGATATTGAGTATATTGTTTATGGGAGCCACTTTCTGTGTTAAAACAGCTGCAGATTTTTTCTACACACACTATAAAAAAAAATGAGGTATGGTCATTGAACCAGTGCTTGCAGAAATGTTTAATGGCACCGTGATGTGTCAGAGGGCCATGCGTTAAGAATTTTGCTGGCTCTAAAGTGCAGATGAAATATGCAGGCGTCAGGCTGAGGCCATCCCTGAGTATCACGTATGCGTGCAGTACACAGAAGGCCTTGAAAATGTCGGGTACAGATAAGAGCAATTCTCTGTGTTTTTATCTTAAACACTGACTTCAGGACAATTCCTGTGAAATCCGGACACCATGGCCAACAATCCCGGGACAGTCCTGCTCTCGTCCCTGTCTCTCAGCACCACAATCCATACATGGGCCCCGGGGAGCTTCCGGCTGCTGAGGGAATGGGAACCGATGGATCTCTCAGATAGAGCTGAGCTCCAGCTATAATAAAGGCAAGGATTAGCAACTCAGAGAAAGGGAACAAAATCTTTTACATCACCAGTTGAGAAAATCACCTTTGTTCTACCTCCAATCACTAACAAGAGAAAATCTGCAGATGCTGGAAATCCAAGCAACACTCACAAAATGCTAGAGGAATTCAGCATTAGTACTCTTTTCCATAGATGCTGCTTGGCCTGCTGAGTTCCTCCAGCATTTTGTGTCTGTTGCTTGTTCTACCTCCTCTTGTTCTGGACTTTTCTATCCGTGAGAACATGTTTTGTCCCATTCTCTCTGGGTATGTAATGATATCAAACACCTTTGTCATGGGCAGCAAGTATCTTTCACATCCCAAATGTGCCAGACTCCAATGAGACAGACTCCTGTCCTTCCCTTCATATTCATTGGCATTGCCATCACTGAGTTCACCACTGTCAGTCAATGGGGGAGGCTTCAGGGGAATACTGGTGATACTCGTGTGTATTCTGGTGTTGCAGTAGTTGCTGGAGAATTTGCAAATGGGTAGAAGTGGAGTGATATTTGGAAATCTGACTTTTTAAAGTGTAACTTAGCAAGCAAACCTCATATGGACAATATGCAAAAAATTTTGGTGAGAAAATCCTTCATTACCCATTACAGGCCAGCTACATAGGTTGTGTGAGAGTGCAGATGAACTGGATCGAACCCAGAGGAGATCAATGTTCCTATTGACAGTGATTTGCCAGCTCTTAAAATGAATACCTCTCTATAAAAATTCACTGTGCACATCTTGTCACTGGGTAAAAAAAAAATGCACAGTGCAAGATTTATGTACACACTGGTTATTACAAGTTAGAGGGTGTATTGGAGGGTATGGAGGGTAGATGGGAAGACCTGTAGTGTCCCTGATGCCCTCACTCCCAAGATGTGCATCCAGCTGCAGTTTGTAACCCTGCACTGTAAGGAGTTGGAACTTGAAATGCATATGGGAATAGATGGTCATTCCAGATAGCAGCACTCTGCCCAGTCAGGAGATGATTTATCTTCCAACTTGAGTTTAACCTCACTGTAACAGTGTGATACTAAATCAAACCTTGGCAACTCAAGTAATCTCATCTGAAATGTTGTCCTACACCCATTGATGGATTTTGTCAATCTTTTACAGGATAAAAAATGAGAAGAAATTTGTCTCCAGGAATCTCAAACACGACACGCCAGTTTTGCTGTCTCCGTCTAGATATTTAAGAGGTGGAGCAAGGGATTCAATCAACCGTCCTTCCTGCTCAGACTATGCGGAGGGATTCACTTGGTCATTTGAACATCTAGCAAGCCCGTCATTTTACACAGGAGAAAGGCCTTTCACCTGCTCAGACAGTGGGAATGGATTCACTCAGTTATCACAATTGAAAGTATATCAGCAAGTTTACAATGGGCAAGGCCATTCACCTGTTCTGTGTGTGAGAAAGGATTCTGTCGGGCAACCCACTTGTGGACACACCAGTCAGATGACACTGGGCAGAGGCTGGTCATCTGCTGAATTTCGGGGAAGGGATTCTTTCGGTCTTCTGACCTAATGGCACACCAGCGTGTTCACACCAGGGCGCGGCCATTCACCTGCACAGTCTGCGGGAAGGGATTCACTGCATCATCCAACCTACAGAGACATCAGCGAGTTCACACCGGGGAGAAGCCATTCACCTGCTCAGAATGTGGGAAGAGATTCACTCAGTCATCCAACCTACAGAGTCATCAGCAAGTTCACACTGGGGAGAAGCCGTTCACCTGCTCAGACTGTGGGAAGAGTTTCACTCGGTCATCCCGACTACTGGCACACCAGTCAGTTCATACTGGGGAGAAGCCATTCACCTGCTCAGTCTGTGGGAAGGGATTCACTCAGTCATCCCACCTACTGAGACATCAGCGAGTTCACACCGGGGAGAGGCCGTTCACCTGCTCAGTTTGTAGGAAGGGATTCACTGATTCATCCGCACTACAGAGTCATCAGCGAGTTCACACTGGGGAGAGGCCATTCATCTGTTCAGTCTGTGGGAAGGGATTCACTCATTCATCCCATGTACAGAATCATCAGCGAGTTCACACTAGGGAGAAGCCATTCACCTGTTCAGAATGTGGGAAGGGATTCACTCAGTCATCTGACCTGCAGAGACATCAGAAAGTTCACACTGGGGAGAAGCCATTCACCTGCTCAGAATGTGGCAAGGGATTTACACTGTCATCCTACCTACAGAGACATCAACGATTTCACACTGGGGATAAGCCATTTACCTGCTCAGTCTGTGGGAAGGGATTCACTGAGTTATCCACACTACAGAGACATCAGAGAGTTCACACTGGGGAGAAGCCGTTCACCTGCTCAGTCTGTGGGAAGAGTTTCACTCGGTCATCCCAACTACTGGCACACCAGTCAGTTCATACTGGTGTGAAGCCATACACCTGCTCAGTCTGTGGGAAGGGATTCACTCTGTCATCGACCTTACTGGTACATCAGCGAGTGCACACAGGGGAGAAGCCGTTCACCTGCTCAGACTGTGGGAAGGGATTCACTCATTCATCCAGCCTACAGAGTCATCAGCGAGTTCACACTGGAGAGAAGCCATTCACCTGCTCAGTCTGTGGGAAGAGATTCACTCGGTCATCCCACCTACAGAGACATCAGCGAGTTCACACTGGAGAGAAGCCATTCACCTGCTCAGTCTGTGGGAAGAGATTCACTCGGTCATCCCACCTACAGAGACATCAGCGAGTTCACACTGGGGAGAAGCCGTTCCTCTGCTCAGTCTGTGGGAGGGGATTCACTCAGTCATCCCACATACAGAATCAGCGAGTTCACACTGGGAAGAAGCCGTTCACCTGCTCAGACTGTGGGTAGAGTTTCACTCGGTCATCCCAACTACTGGCACACCTGTCAGTTCATACTGGGGAGAAGCCATACACCTGCTCAGTCTGTGGGAAGGGATTCACTCAGTCATCCCACCTACAGAATCATCAGTGAGTTCATGCTGGGGAAAAGCCATTCACCTGCTTAGACTGTGGGATAGGATTCACTCAGTCATCACAACTACTGGCACACCAGTCAGTTCACAGTGGGGACTTGCCATTGTTATGAATCCCTGGGTTTCCTTTGCTGTGGACTCTCATTTTAAGAGAGAGAGATTAAGAAGATGAATCAGTCTGACTTGCAGCCTGTGTACATCGCTCAGCTTGTTAAGTTTTAACCGAGGACACAGACACTCAGAGTCAAATGGAGACGAAGGAGGAAAAATGGAAAGATTGAAACCAGGGATCTAGTGACCAAGGGTCACTGTTTAGAAGTTTCCTATGCCCACAAGGTTGGGTTAATTATCGATTCATGTACATCAAATGTGTGGATGTCACATTGTTTGATCCATGGGAGTGGATCTCATTTGGGATATCTTGTGGAGACCACTTATGTGTTAACCCTTGACTGGCTGTGGTGTGGTAGTTCACCTGAAAACATACCCCTTGTGACAAGTCACTTTCGGTGATAATCAGTATGTGGATTTGGAATGATGACGGATAAATTCTACAGTGACTGTTCTTTCATTTTACCACCATGGAACCTGAGGAATGTACACATTTACATATCTACATATTATCTACATAATATCGACATTTTTGCCTTCTCTTGCCATTTATCCTGGATTACAAATCTCTCTCTCTTATCGCCTATTCTGTAGTTGAACTGAACTTTCATACTTTACCCTCTCAAGACTCCGAGCCTTGTTTCCCCCCGAGCTCAATAGTTTGGGAGTTATATTTACACACATTTATAAATGTACCACTATTAACTTCTGATTATCTTGTTTAAGTTGCAATATTACAAGTAGATTCTAATAAAGACAGATTTAACATCAAAACCAGACTCCAGGTGTAGTCTATTGCTGCTGGCTTGTTTCTAAAGCATTGTGGTTCATAACAAATTTGGGGCCTGCGTCTGGGATATGAACACATTTGGTGGCTATTGATCGATGAATTATCAGTTTGATTGGGGAAATCCCTTTTGATTTATTTGTGTGTGGAAATCAGCAGCAATGGACATTTATAAATTTCTGGAAGCGCCAACCCCTGAGGCATTAAGAAAAGCCAAAAAGAATGAATTGCTGACTGTTGCTAATGGGCTGAATCTTAAGCAGGTAAGGGGGTGTGAAGGACCAAGGCAACCATAAAATGGGAGAGGAGGTAAAGGTAAAACAATAGGGGTTTTATTATAAAATATCGGCATCCACCCCCTTTTTCAGAGACTGGGATCCCTGTTTCTACCGGTAATGATGTTGGGCATTTCAATGTGTTCACCTCTCAGTCCTCGATTCTCTAAATGAAAGGGTTATCACATTTGATCTTTCTTCATATGATGACCCAACCATTTCAGGGATGAGTCTGTTGAAACTTTATTGCACACTCTATAACAAATACTCTCTAACCACTTGGTTAATCATCTGTGCAAAAAATGTTCATCTTCAGCAGCCCCGTGTTGCCCCAAACACTCACCTCCTACCCCCGTCATTGGCCCCACTTGCAGGTCAACCGTCTGCTGGTGTTTCCCCCCCCCCCAATGTAAATCCCTCTGTTCGCCTCCACTGTGGGCTCAGATATTTCCACAGATTTCCACCGGGACAAACATATTGCCCGCCCCCTCTCACACTATCTTTTTCCATTCAATAAAATCCCTCCTCTCCCTCCCCAGGGAACTGGCATCAAACCGATGGGCCGAGTGGTCTCCTCCTACCTCTCGGCGACACATCAGACTCCGGCCGCAGCAGACGCTTCACAAACACCCCAACTTCCCTTGGAGGGAAATGGAAATAAATCAAAAAACGGACATTTACTCCACTGTGATGTGGAGTTTGAGGCCGGAGCGGGAGGCTATCTCAGCGGGGGTAACACCCTCTGGACTTGTCCACCTCTGCGACTGGTGGTAACAAGTGATTGACATCGCTTTGGATCAGAGGGAATAGCGCAGCCCCTGAATCCTCAGTTGACAGCTGTGGGGGACGGCTGATCACGTGACTATTAGCCCAGCTATTAAACTGTTAAAGCCCGAGCTCAGCAGCGCATGGATGACGTAAGACACTGTGCACGTAAGGGCAGATCCCAGTGTGTGAAGCCCATGCGTGACGTCAGCCACGAGGGGGGTCTGTGTGACATCACCTGTGGGGAAGCGCTCGTATTAAAATGCACCTCAATGTGCGTTTCTTATGATTTCAGAGGGACAAGAACATTAATCACGGGTTTCATTACTGAATCCAGTGTTGTGAGATGTAAAGTTCCCTGTTATGTGTCCGGCTAGGCCGTGTTGTTTGGGGGCTATTGATCGATTAATTATCTATTTGATTGGGCATAACCCTTTTGATTTATTTGTGTGTGGAAATCAGCAGCAGTGAATATTGATAAATTTCTGTAGGTTGGATGACTGAGTGAATCCCTTCCCACGTACTTCCTCATCCAGGTCATCCACACTTGGTCTTCCTGGAATCATTCTTTGACACTTCTCCGGACCCACTCCAATACGAACACATCTTTTGCTCAGATAATAAGTCGGAAGTACAGGTCGGAATCTGCTCACAATACACCAACAGTGATCTGCCCAATGCGTTATAAAGCTATAGTATCGCATCCTTGCTCTTATATTGCTAACATTGCAGTTGTCATCCTTAATCAACTCAATCTACAAGCAAATCTTTAGGGCCTCTTGCTCAAGGACTTACAAGCACTTATGCACCTCTAATTTTTTCAAGCTTCTCCCATTTATTTTTTTTCTACGCCCAATTACTTCTACCAAATGTACATGACTTGCATACACTGTATTTCAACTGCTACTTTGCTGGCATTCTCCAGACCTATCGAAGTCCTTCTGCAGACTCCCGCTTTGCTCTAAACTACCTGTCCCGTACTGATCTTTGGATCAACTGCAATGTTCGTCACCAAGGTATCAATTCCGTCATCCATAACATTCAGATTTAACATGAAACGATGCGGTCTCAATACTGACCCCTACAGAACAGCATTAGTTACCGACAGCAAAACAGAATTGCCCACATTATTCTGACTCTTTCTCCCTTGTCAGTACAAGTTTCTTCCCTGTAATTCCATGAGCTGTGATCCTGTTAAGCAGCCTCACGTGCAGCACCTTAGAAACATAGAAAACCTGCGGCACGTTACAGGCCCTTTGGCTCACAAAGCTATGCCGAACATGTCCTTGCTCTAGAAATGCCAAGGGTTACCTACAGTTCTCTATTTTACTAAGCTCCGTGTACCTACCCAGGAGTCTCTTAAAAGACCCTATCATGTCCGCCTCCACCACCATTGCCAGCAGCCCATTCCAACCACTCACCACTCTCTATGTAAAAAAAACATACCCCTGACATCTCCTCCGTACCTACTTCCAAGCATCTTCAAACCATGCCCTCTCGTGCTAGCACTTTCAGCCCTGGGAAAAAGCCTCTAACTATCCACACGATCAATGTCTCTCATTTTCATGAACACCTTTATCAGGACACCTCTTATCCTCCATCACTCCAAGGAGAAAAGACTGAGTTCACTCAACCTATCCCTATCCAAACAACATCCTCGTAAATCTCCTCAGCACCCTTTCTATGGCTTCCACATCCTTCCTGTAGTTTGGCGACCAGGACTGAGCACAGTACTCCAAATGGGGTCTGACCAAAGTCCTATATAGCTGCAACATTACATCTCGGCTTTTAAACTCAAGCCTGCGGATGATTAAGGCCAACGCACAGTATGGCTTCTTAACCACAGAGTCAACCTACATAGTAGCTTTGAGTGTCCTGTGGACTCCGTCCCCAAGATCCCTCTGTTCCTCCACACTGCCAAGAGGCTTACCATTAATACTATATGCTATCATATTTGACCGAAGCAAATGAAACACATCACACTTCTTTGGGTTGAACTCCATTTGCCGCGTCTCAGCCCAGGTTTGCAGACTATCAATATCCCCCTGCAACCTAACCCAACCTTTGTGTCATCAGCAAATTTACTAACCCGTACCTCCACTTCCTCATCCAGGTCATTTATTAAAGTCACGAAGGGTAGGGGTCCCAGAACCGATCCTTGAGGCAGACCACTGGTCACCGACCTCCATGCAGAATATGACCAGTATACAACCACTCTTTGTCTTCTGTGAGCAAGGCAGCTCTGGATGCACAAAGCAATGTGTCCTTGGATCCCATGCCTCCTTACTTTCTCAATAAGCCTTGCATGGGGTACCTTGTTGAAGATCATCTGAAAATCCAAGCAAACAACATACACTGCCTCTGCTTTATCTACCTTGCCTGTTATTTCCGCAAAGTATTCCAAGAGATTTGTCAGTCAAGATTTCCTTGAAGGAATCCGGCTGACTTTGGCCTACTTCATCATGTTTCCCCAATTACAGTACCCAAAAAACACACTCTTAGCACACTCTAACATCTTCCTGACCACTAAGGTCAGACTGTCCAATAATAATAACTGTCCAACAATAATAACTGTCCAATAATTTTCCTCTTAAATTGTGTAGTGACATTTGCAAATTTCTGGTCCACCAGAACCGTTCCAAAATCTAGTGATTTGTGATAGATCATTACTCATCACTTGAAGAGAAAACTAAGGGGGAACTTCTTCATTCAGAGGCGGGGAGAGTGTGCACCGAGCTGCTGAGCAAGTGCAGGGACGATTGTAATCTTTAAGAGAAGTTTGCTTAGGTCACTGGATGAGAAGCATATGGAGGGCGATGGTCCAGGTGGAAGTTATTGGAACTCGGAAGATTAATGCTTTCGCACGGACTAGACTGGCCGAATGGCATTTTCCTGTGTTGTAGTGTTTTATGACTCTAATGCCTTCACAATCTCTTCAGCTACCTCTTTCTGAACTCTGCGGTGTCTTATCTACCTTCAGGCCTTTCAGCTTCAAAAACACCTCCTCTCCTTGGTAAAAGCATGTATCCTCACTTCTGCCCCAGGTACTGCTGAATGTTTGGCTTTTATGTAATAAATTTAATGACACAACTGTAGTGGGTGACTTCAATCTGCAGGAGGATCGGGAAAGTCAGATTGGCGTGAGATCGCAAAAGAGGGGATGTATTGAATGCTAACGAAATGGCTTTTTAGAGCAGCTGATGGTTGAGCCTACTTGGGGAACTGCTATCTTACATTGGGTGTTGTGTAATAACCCAGATCTTATTAGGCAGGTTAATGTAAAGGAACCATTAGAAGGCAGTGATCATAATATGATTGAATTCCTACTGCAATTTGTGAGGGAGAAGCACAGGTCACATGTGTAATATCTCAATGGAATGAATGTGAATTACAGAGGCATGAGAGAGGTGATTCCCCAGGTGGATTGGAGGATGCTGGTGGAGATGACGCCAGAGCAGAAATGGCTGACGTTTCTGGGAATAGTTCATAATGTACAGGATAGATATGTCCCACAGACGTAGTTCTCAAACAGCGGGGCTGGGCTATCGTGGCCGACAAAGGAAGTTAAGGACTGTATAAAAGCATATAAGGTAGCAAAAGTGAGTAGTAGGTTGGATAAATGGGTAGCTTTTAATATCCAACAACAGGCAAATTTAAAATAAAAGCTATAAGGGGAAAGGTGAAATAAGACAGCAAACTATACAATAATATCAACCAGTTATAAAATATACGAAAGGGAGGCGAGAGTTGATATTGGACCACTGGAAAATGATGTTCATGGGGTACAAATGGGGAAGAGATGGTAGATGAACTTGATAGGTACTTTGCATCCGTCTTGTCTGTGGAAGACACCACCCGTGTGGCAGAGATCCATGGGTGTCAGGGAACAGGAGTGAGTGCCATTGCTTTTACAAAGGAAAACGTGCTAGGCAAACTCAGGTTCTTAAAGTGGATAAGTCACCTGGACCAGATGGATTACATCCCAGAGTCCTGAGAGAGGTTGCTGGAGAGATAACAGATGCATTGGTCATGACACGTCAAGAATCACTTGATTCTGGCATGGTCCCGGAGGACAGGAAGATTGCAAATGCCAATCCACTCTTTGAGAAGGGAGGAAGGCAAAGTAAAACAAATTATAGTCCAGTTAGCCTAACCTCAGTGGCTGGGAAATTGTGGAGTCATGATAACAGATGAGGTTTTGGGGTACTAGGAGACGAATGATATAATGTCAAAGCCAGCATAGGTTCTGTACAGGGAAATCTTGCCTGACAAGTCTGTTACAGATCTTCGAGGAAGTCATAAGCAGGATGGACAAACGAGAGGCAGTGGATATCATTTACTTGGATTTTCAGAAAGCATCTGATAAGGTGTCACACATGAAACTGCTTAACAGGATAAATGTCAGAAGTAATACTGGCATGGATAGAGGAATGGCTGACAGCCAAGAGGCAGCGAGTGGGAATAAAAGGGGCCTTTTTCTGGTTGGCCAGCGGTGATTAGTGGTCTTCAGGGGTCAGTATTCGGACCGCTACTTCTTACATAGTTTGTCAATGACTTGGATAATGGAACTGATGGGGTTGTGTGGCTCAGACTGTGGGAAGAGATTCACCACATCATCTCACCTGGTGACTCATCAGTCAGTTCACACTGTTACGTATTCAGGCAACAATAAATATATGAGATCGGCAAGGGTTTCTTATAACAATCAACACGTTTATTAAACACAGAAAACAAACCCCCCAAAAGTAAACAAACACTACCGTATCCGGAAACAGCTGCTGAGCGGCAGCCCAAACAGTTCGTAAAGTGATATTCCAAAAAACAGTTCTTTAAAGTGATATTGCCAAAAGTTCGATATGCTCACAGTCCATTTAAAAGGAGAGACTTTACAGGACGATTTAGGTTCTCTTTCACGTCGCTTGCTTCGATCCCCGACATCGAACTTCCCACGAAGAATTCACGAAACAGAACGGCTTAAACGCACTGACCTTTCCTTCTCCACTACCTTCAATCCTTTCTGGTAAACCTAGGGATTAACACGAAGATAGTCAACAAAATCCTTCCAAATAAGGATCAAACAAAGGTCGCCCCCGTTTCACCGTAGAAAGCGATTCTCCTCGATCTTTAACTTCCAACTTCGAATCTTCACTCTCCTCTAATTTCGAACTAACAGAATCATAAAGAACCTGTTGGCATTAACCTTTTAAACTTTAGGCATTAAATAAAAACTTCATCCTTCAAGTAAACTGCGTCATCTCTTAAAACACGCAGTGGCATGAAGTCAACCTGGCAAATCCAGCCACGAACTGCCCCTCCTCACAGGGTGGGGTCTACCTTTTATAACCTGTAGAAAAAAACCGTCACATGATCTCTACTGGCGGGAAAATGACATCATTCCACCATCACAAGACCATCACCTCAAGTCCAGTACAGCTTCAACCCCAGTCACATGACAAGGGCTCCACTGTCATGTGTCACGAGTACGTAACACCTCCCTCCAAAAAAACATTTTTGGTCTGACAGGAACAAAAAATTTTTACAATTGCTTACAAGAAAAACAAAGGTATAAATTTTATAACATATACAATACACAACACCAGCGTATAACAGCTTATAAGTCACAATACAGTAGGAGTGTTACAATTGAAAAAAAAAACACTCCATAAAAAAAATTACAGTGTACATTCAACATCGAGATAGACAATCAGCAACCACATTATCTTTACCTTTAATATGAGTCATCACAATATTGTACTCTTGTAACATCAAACTCCAATTTAATAATCTCCTGTTTTTGTTTTTCATCTTACTCAGAAAAACTAACGGATTATGATCAGTGTAAACAATAAGTGGTTTCTGAGTTGTACTAACATATACCTCAAAATATTCCAAAGCTAAAACAAGAGATAACAATTCTTTCTCTATTGTCGAATAATTTCTTTGATGCTTATTAAATTTCTTAGAAAAGTAAGCTACTGGATGATCAACCTCATCACCCTCATTCCTTTGCATTAATACTGCTCCTGCAGCCTCATCACTAGCATCCACAGCCAATGAAAAAGGATTTCCAAAGTCAGGTGCCTTAAGCACAGGTTGTTGACATATCATTGTTTTCAATTTTTCAAATGCTTCTTGACAAGGCACCGTCCATACAAACTTCTCATTCTTCCGCAGACGGTTAGTTAATGGAAGGGCAACATTAGCAAAATTCTTACAAAATTTCCGATAATATCCTACCATTCCCAAAAACCTTCTGAGAGTTTTTTTTCCCCGTTGGAGTGGGAATCTCTAAAATTGCCTGAACTTTTGCCTGAACAGGAGCTACCTTACCTTGACCCACAACATAACCAAGGTAAGTCACAGTGGCATGTCCAAATTCACTCTTTGCTAAATTAATAGTTAAGTTAGCTTTTGAAAGTCTTTCAAACAATTTCTCCATCGCAATAATGTGTGCTTCCCAAGTATCATTTCCTGTCACTAAATCATCAATATAAGCATCAGTATCTTTCAATCCCTGAATCACAAAGTTAATCATCCTCTGGAAAGTACCTGGGGCATTCTTCATCCCAAATGGAAGAACATTATACTCATATAACCCAGATGGAGTTACAAATGCAGAAATCTCTCTACCTCTGTCCGTTAATGGAACACACCAATACCCTTTCAATAAATCAATCTTTGTAAGGAACTTTGCCTTTCCAACTTTATCTACACAATCATCTACTCTAGGAATTGGATATGCATCTGTTTTCGTTACAGCATTCACCTTCGTATAATCCGTACAAAACCTAATACTACCATCTGGCTTTGCCACCATAACACATGGCGAACTCCAATTCGAGTTAGAATGTCTAATGATATTATTCTCTAACATATATTCAATTTCTTTCTCAGCAAGTTCACATTTTTCCATGTTCATCCTATATGGATGTTGTTTAATAGGTTTGGCATCCCCAACATCTACATCATGTGAAGCTATAGTAGACCTTCTCAGAACATCTGGAAACAACTCCCTATATTTAAAAATCAACTCCTTCATCTGTTGTCTCTGCTCTAACTGTAAATGTGCTAATTTTTCATCAATATTTTCCAGAATGGTTGAATTTGGTAACCTAACAGAAACAATGTTGGATTTAGAATGAAAGTCAGATGAATCATCTATCATGTTCCTAGTTAAATCAAACTCATTCTCACTAACCACAACAGTCACAGTATCAGATTGTTTCTCAAAATATGGTTTCAACATATTTATATGGCAAAGTTGTGTTGACCTTCTACGATCTGGAGTTTTTACCACGTAATCCACATCATTGATTTTAGACACAATTTCATAAGGACCATGAAATCTAGCTTGTAAAGGATTTGTCTGCACTGGGAAAAGAACCAACACCTTATCTCCAGGCTTAAACATCCTCATCCTAGCGTCTTTATCATACCAAGTCTTCATTTTCTCCTGAGCCAACTTTAAATTTTCCTTAGCTAAGCTACAAGCTTTATGTAACCTGTCCTTAAATTTCAACACATAGTCCAACAAATTAGTGTGTACCTCCTTATTAATCCACTGTTCTTTCAACAAAGCTAAAGGTCCTCTAACTCTATGCCCAAACACAAGTTCAAATGGACTAAAACCTAAAGATTCCTGTACCGATTCCCTTACTGCAAATAAAAGTAAGTTTATACCCTCATTCCAGTCACTTTCATTTTCCACACAAAATGTCCTAATCATATTCTTGAGGGTAGAATGAAACCTCTCCAAGGCACCCTGCGATTCTGGATGGTATGCAGACGAAGTGATTTGCTTAGCTCCCAATTTATAAACTATCTGTTGAAACAATCCAGACATAAAATTACTGCCTTGATCAGTTTGTATCTCCTTAGGTAATCCAAAATAAGTAAAAAAAAAATTATAAGGGCCTTTGTCACAGTCTTAGCTTTTATATTCCTAAGTGGTGCTGCCTCGGGAAACCTAGAAGAAGTACACATAATAGTCAACAAATACTGATAACCAGTTTTTGTCTTTGGTAATGGACCAACACAATCTACAATAACTTTAGAAAATGGTTCACCAAATGCTGGGATAGGTTGTAATGGAGCTACTGGTGTAACCTGACTTGGTTTACCCACAATTTGACAAGTATGGCACGTTTTACAAAACATCGCCTCATCTTTTCTTAGACCAGGCCAGTAAAAATGTTTTAAAATCTTGTCCACAGTTTTCGTTACCCCTTGATGTCCACCTAAAGGCACACTATGAGCTAAAGTCAAAATCTCATTTCGATAAGCTTTTGGAACAACTACCTGGTAAACAACATTCCAATCCTCACTTGCAGGAATTGTAGGCGATCTCCACTTCCTCATCAACACTCCTTTTTCCAAGTAATATCCTACTGGCACCTTATCAATTTCACTATCTAGTAAAACCTGCTCTTTTAATTTTATAATCTCAGAGTCTTTATTCTGCTCTGCTATCATCTCCTTCCGAGACAAAGATAAATCTTTATAGTCAGACTTACTCCCTGAATCTTGTTCAAACAACGAAGATAAGAAAGTCTCTGACACATCCTCAAAACTCAAATCCTGAGTTGAACAGTCCTGAATAACAACCTCATTGTGCGCATCAATCTTTTTAGCCATAGCTCTAGTCACAACACAGGAAGAATCTGTGTTAGAATTCATCTCTGGTTCCTCTGACTCCATTGTCAAATGCACTTCAGGAAAAACTTGTCCACCTGCCAATTCATTACCTAGCAATAAAGAAATACCCTTCACAGGTAAGCTATGCTGTAATCCTACTTTAACAAATCCAGTAACTAACCCCGACTTTAAATTTACTTTATGTAAATGTACAGGCATAAAATCACTTCCAACACCTCTTATGTAATTTACCTCACCAGTATCAGACTCTTCATTAAACTTCAACACACTGTCTAACATCAATGATTGAAAAGCACCAGTATCCCTAAGGATTTTTATTGGCACCAGAGTAGATCCTTCCTTCAAGGATACAAACCCTTCAGTTACAAAATGATCATATCCCTTTCTAACTTGGTCAGACTCTAACAAGGCCTCATTTGTTTTTATCAAACCCTGTAACTTTACAGGTGCTTCAGTATGTTGCACACAAGCATCTGGAACTGCTTCCTTCTCTTTCTTTTTCAATTTGTAACAGTTAGCTATTACATGGCCCGGCTTCTTACAATAGTTACAAGTAAGACCAAACTGTCTTTCCTTCACAGGCTTTCCTTTCTCATCAACTTTCTCATTAACCTCCGATTTAATTTCAGATTTACCTGGAGTCTCTGTGTTATTTTTCCTCTTAAAAATTCTGCCCTGAGGAAATTTGTTCTTATGGATCAAAACATACTCATCAGCTAATCTAGCACAGTCCTGCAATTTATCAGTATCCTTCTCATTTAAGTAGGTCCTTACTTCAACAGGAATGCTTCTTTTAAATTCCTCCATTAAAATCAGCTCTCTCAATGTATCATAGTCCCCATTTACATTTTTAGAAGAAACCCATCTCTCAAAACACATAGCTTTATCATAGGCAAATTCCACATAAGTTTTTTCCACAGACTTTTTCAAACTTCTGAATCTTTCCCTATATACTTCTGGGACTAACACATATGCGTTTAAAATATGCCTCTTTACAATATCATAATCAAGTGCTTGCGCAGCTGTTAAAGCAGTGTAAACTTGTTGTGCTTTGCCTTTAATTACACCCTGTAACAACACTAACCATTTATCTTTCGGCCACTCTGACATCCGAGCAATAGTTTCAAAATTTTGAAAATACCTTTCCACTTCTGTTTCACTAAATGGAGGGACCAATTTAATTTCTTGACTAGCAACAAACGTTTTTTTAGAATCAGAAGACTGATTTCCAGACCTTAATTCCTCCATTGCATATGCAAATTCTCTCTGCTTTTGTTCCGCCTCCAATTTACACCTCTCCAATTTCATTTGTTCGATTTGCAACTGCATCTCCAGATTACTTATTGGAAACGACTCTAAAATCGATTCATCAAAAACACCCGAATCCACATAGTGTGACGCGATTTTCCTCTGTATTACAGCCTTAGAAGTAGTCTGCAAAATACCTTTAAGTCGCAATCTACTAGCTATCTCAAACACCTCAGTTTTTTTCGCCTTCACCAACACCTCCGCAGCTGGCGAAGCCAGAAACTCATCAATATTCATTGCTGCCGAATACCACAACAAGCCAAACAAAAGAACCGAGTAATCCCCGTTTCCAAAACACCGATATAAAAGTCAGCAAGCATTCAAACTCAAATGATTCGATCCAGACGCAGCCCCCATATTTAATGTTACGTATTCAGGCAACAATAAATATATGAGATCGGCAAGGGTTTCTTATAACAAACAACACGTTTATTAAACACAGAAAACCAACCCCCCAAAAGTAAACAAACACTACCGTAACCGGAAACAGCTGCTGAGCGGCAGCCCAAACAGTTCATAAAGTGATATTCCAAAAACAGTTCTTTAAAGTGGTATTGCCAAAAGTTCGATATGCTCACAGTCCATTTAAAAGGAGAGACTTTACAGGACGATTTAGGTTCTCTTTCACGTCGCTTGCTTCGATCCCCGACGTCGAAATTCCCACGAAGAATTCACGAAACAGAACGGCTTAAAGGCACTGACCTTTCCTTCTCCACTACCTTCAATCCTTTCTAGGTAAACCTAGGGATTAACACGAAGATAGTCAACGAAATCCTTCCAAATAAGGATCGAACAAAGGTCGCCCCCGTTTCACCGTAGAAAGCGATTCTCCTCGATCTTTAACTTCCAACTTCGAATCTTCACTCTCCTCTAATTTCGAACTAACAGAATCATAAAGAACCTGCTGGCAATAACCTTTTAAACTTTAGGCATTAAATAAAAACTTCATCCTTCAACTAAACTGCGTCATCTCTTAAAACACGCAGTGGCATGAAGTCAACCTGGCAAATCCAGCCACGAACTGCCCCTCCTCACAGGGTGGGGTCTACCTTTTATAACCTGTAAAAAAAAACCCGTCACATGATCTCTACTGGCGGGAAAATGACATCATTCCACCATCACAAGACCATCACTTCAAGTCCAGTACAGCTTCAACCCCAGTCACATGACAAGGGCTCCACTGTCATGTGACACGAGTACGTAACAACACAGCAGAGAGGGATTTCACCCGCTCAGATTGTGAGAAGGGATTCACTCAGTTATCTGATCTGCTGGCACACCAGTGAGTTCCACTGGGGAGAGGCCGTCGACCTCTAAATGTGGGAAGGCATTCACACGATCATCTCATCTATTAAAACACCAGCAAGTTCACACCGGTTATACAATGATCGTCTACTCAGACTTTGGGAAGAGATTCACTCAACCGTTTCCACGAATGCTGCATCATTGTGTTCCACTGGGGAGAGGCCGTTCACCTGCTGTGAATATGGGAAGGGATTCACTCAATAATCTAACCTTGTAACACACGACTGGGTTCACATTGGGGAGAAAGTTCCAAGAAGCTGCAGGCTGGATATTAGTCCATCCCCATTGCTGAATGCAATTTCAGGAGTGACTGGGGGAGCCTAGTACAAGAGGGCATGACTTAAGGTTTGCAGGGCGCCCATGCAGAACAGAGATGTGGAGAATTTTTTTTAGTCAGAGGGTGGTGAATCTGTGGCATTTTTTTGCCACGGGCAGCAGTGGAGGCCAAGTGATTGAGTGTGTTTAAGGCAGAGATTGATAGGTATCTGAGTAGTCAGGGCATCAAAGTTTATGGTGAGAAGGCGGGGGAATGGGACTAAAGGGCAGATTGGATCAGCTCATGATGAAATGGTGTAGCAGACTCGATGGGCCAAATGGCCGATTCTGCTCCTGTGTCTTGTGGTCATATGTGATTTTTTTTCTCATGTGCGTTATTCTTCTTCCTCCTTCTGTCCAAGGTAGTGTTAATCTCAGTGGGTTTGAGTGTAAATAGACTTTTCTAAACTTGTCATTTCTGTTCTTACTTAACTTTGTAAATTTTATGATCGAAATGGGACTAAGATATTTTCATTTAAAAAAAGTCAATGTCGGTATTGATGGAAGTGTTTATTGCCTTTGTTGTACTTGTTGATTTTTGAGCTCTGTTCCGCAGATTTTAAAGCCTTGAAATAAATTTTGTCACAGGTTTTCTCAATATTGCACTACTTTCTGTTGTCTTTGCTTGTTGATTTCCCAGATACGTGGTTATCAAGAGTCCCAAAGAAGAGTCTTGGCCCGAAATGTTGATTCCCATCCACAGATGCTGCCTGACCTGCTGAGCTTCTCCAGCACTTTGTGTGAATTTCTCTCGATTTCTTGCACCTGCAAGTCCTCTTGTTTCCCAGATATTATATGTTTAGTGAAATAACAAGCTGGTCGTGGGGTTGTGTGACTCTGTTGGTGAAATATTAAATAAAATCATTAGATAAGAGGTGGCATAGCGTTGGGCAGTGTAGAATCTGTGGGTAGTATTAAGGAACAGCAAATGTACAAAAAATCCCTGATGGGAATTTTATAGTGACCCCAAAACAGTAGTAAATATGTGGTCCACAAATTACAATGAGAGATGGAAAATGAGTGCCAAACGGGCAATGTTACAATAGTCATGGGGATTGTCATGCAGGTGATTAGGAAAATCAGGATGGTGTTGGTTTGAAGAGGAGGAATTCCTAGAATGCCTACAAGATGCTTTTTAGAGCAGCTTGTGATTGAGCCCACTTGGGGATCAGCTATTCTGGATTGGGTGCAGTAACGAACCGGAATTAATTAGGTCACTTGAGTCCAAAGAACACTCAGGGGCAAGTGTTCTTAATCTGATCAAATTCACCCCGATATTAGAGAAGGAGAAACTAAAGTCGATGTGGAATAAAGAGAATTAGAGAGGCATGAGAGAAAAATTGTCAAAATTGATTTGAAAAGAACATGAAACAGAGCAACAATGGCTGGAATTTCTAGAAGCAATTCAGAAGTCACAGAGTGGAAGTGGTATTCTAAAGGTAAGTTGACAAAACCGTGGCTGATAAGGGAAACCGAAGACAACATATAAAACAAAGAGAGGGCACAGAACAAAAATTACTATAAGTTGGAGGATTGTGAAGCTTTTAAAAGCAAACAGAATGCAACTAAAATCATTAAGAAGGAAAAGATGGAATACTTAGGTGAGCTAGCCAGTATTATTAAAGAGGATACTATTTTTATCTTCAGGCATATATAGTGTAAAAGAGAGACAGCAGCGAATATCAAACCAATGGAAAATGATGCTGGAGAGGTATTAATGGGGTGAGGGTGAAAGATGATGGCTGATGAACTGAATAAGTATCGTACATCACTCTTATCTGTAGAAGACACTGGCAGGAATATGGAAGTCCCAGATGTCAGTGGTCAGAATGTGTAAAGTTACATTACTCGGGGGTATGTAGAAGGAAAGGTGGGCAGTAATTTTTTTACTGGAAGGAGAAACCGATATTCATGCCTTCCTGTTGGAGCTCTGCAGGTGGAATATGATGTGTTTCTCTTCAACCCTGAGGCTGTCAAGTTGAACAACTCCAGCCATAGCAATTCTGCCATCATCCCTGCTAGTGTCCCTTTCCAATCAACTTTGGTAAGCTCTTGTCCCGTGCCTCCGTAGTTCCCCTCACCCTACTAATAATGATGCATCTTGTTGTACCTTTCCTCTCTCAAAGTGCAGGGTGAATTGCAACATGTTACGATCACAATGTCCACGTGGTTCCTTTACCATAAGCTCCCTAATCAAATTTGGTTCTTTGGACAACACCCATTCCAGAATTAACATTTTTCAAGAGGGCACAATTACAAGCAATTCTAAAAGCACCTCATTAGTATTTTCCAATTTCCCTCTCTTGAGATCAAGCACCAACCTAATTTTCATAATCTATCTCCACCCATCCCACTGATGGTCGATTCATCTCACTCTCATTGGTGGGGAGATGCTCAGCATCCTTACCAGGATTACCAGCCTCCGGGACAGATACTTTTCCCAAGCAGTAAGGCTGATAAATATCTCTACCCTCTAACCCACCCTTCCACAACACTAAACACCTCTGCTTTATCATTTCCCGTCTGTCATCTTATATGCAGGCATCCAATGCCGAGCGTCACTTTATGAACATACAATCAATTCGTGCACAGTATATAAGCTGTGGATGTCCACAAATCGGTGGTCCTGTTATTGTGGCAAATCACCACCAAGTGGCAGTGTTGTCCACAGAAGGGAGAGGTTTACAACGATAGTGAAGTGGACTGGAAGCTAACTGCAAGTGGGTGAAGTGCCAGACCTGCCCGAAACCACTTTCCTCACCAATAGTCAGGGTCCCAAACAGTCCTTCCATTTGAGGCAACTTTTCAGCATCGTGACTGTTGGGGTCATCCACTGTTTCCGGTTTTCCAGTTGTGGCCTCCTCGACATCAGTGAGACCCGATGTAGTCTCTGCATACTGCACTCTGTCCCGCTGAGTTTCTGCAGATGTTGGAGATGCAGAGTCACAGACACAAAATGTTGGAGGAAGTCAGGAGGTCTGGTAGCTACTATAGAGGGGATGAAGCAAAACAGAGATTTCCTGCCGAGACCCTTCATCAGGACTGGAAGTGCGGAGAAGCCGGAATAAGATGGAGCGGGGAGTGGAAAGTGTCCAAGCTGGTAGATGATAGGTGAAGCCAGATAAGAGTGAAGGTGAGTGAGTGGGGGGGGGGGAGATGAAGTGAGGCGCTGTGAGGTGGCAGGTGGAAAATGCAAAGGGCTGAAAAGGAGGAATCTGATAGGAGAGGAGAGCGGACAATGGGGAAGAAAGTAAAGGGCAACTAGAGGGAGACGATCCGCCGTGGAGAAGAGAGAAGTGAGGAGACATAATGGAAGAGACTGGCGTGTGGGTTGATGAAATGAAAAGGTGGAGATAGAAGTTAAAGATATCGATGCTCATGCTACCCGGAAGTAATATGAGGTGTTGCTCCTCCAACCTGAGAGTGCACTCATCGTGTTAGTTAAACAATGAAACGGAAGGGAGAGTGGATTAATAATTTTCCCCTGGGATCCCTATTAAATCAATCCTCTCTCACCTTAAACCAGTCCTCTCTGTTTGTTGATTCCACAAAAGTGGGGTAAAGGAAAAAAATAAACATAGAAAACCTACAGCATAATACAGGCCCTTCGGCCCACAAAGTTGTGCTGAGCATGTCCCGACATTAGAATTTACGAGGGTTACCCATAGCCCTCTATTTTTCTAAGTTCCATGTACCTATCCAGTAGTCTCTTAAAAGACCCTATCGTAGCCGCCTCCACCACCATTGCCGGCAGCCCATTCCACACACCCACCACTCTTGAGTATAAAACTTACCCCTGACATCTCCTCTGTACCTGCTCCCAAGCACATTAAACCCGTGGCAGCCATTGTAGCCCTGAGGAAAAGCCGCTGACTATCTACAAGATCAATGCCTCTCATCATCTTGTACACCTCTATCAGGTCACCTCTTATCCTCAGTCGCTCCAAGGAGAAAAGGCCGAATTCTCTCAACTGCGCACTTTCTCCGTTTCTGTACACTTATAGTTTGGAACACCTGCATAATGTCGGCCTCATTAGTAAGTCTTCGGAATCTGTTGAATTTATAACAGTGCTAGTGTACAGCAGAGAGTCAACTCAGGCCTGCTAAACCCTACCACTGATTCTGTTCCACGACTCTCCTTTTAAATCCTCCCCTGTTGTTCCCCTCTCGTTCTCCCTGCGAAATGGGTTGCAGTCACCACTTTCTGGGGGAAGAGGTTCCCCTTGAGTTATCTGCAGACTGAAGAAGACGAGCTGACTGCAGTTCTCGCCAACATGTTCTTCGCCCCTCTCATCTCTGGACTGATGAAGAATGACTTTGCTAGTTAACCTCCTTATTCACGACTCATTTCCGTATTATGGGTCATTTTCCCTGCTTCTAAAATTTGTTGAAAACACCCCTGTCCTTTAAAGACTGAAAGCAGAATGGGGAACCACCTGTCGGATGTTCAACGAAGCAGGGTCAGAAACCCGAGGGAAGTCTACACAGGGCAGAGAGTGGGGCTTTGGATTCTGAACGTATGATGAGAAGGGAAGCAGCAGCGGGGCGTGGCAACGAATGACAGAGTAGCAACATTTGGAAGCTGATTGACAGAGAATATAATTTGGTTGTCTGACTGATGGCACAAACAATGACTGTGGTGAGGTGCTCCACTGGTTGAGGAACATGTATGTGTTGGGAATGGTTTAATCTGCTGGGGGAGTTGATCGTGTTTGGTTATCCCGTAATATTATAGCTGGATGGTTATTATGGATTGTCCTATCTGAAATAATGTATTGATTATCATATAATATGTAAGATTTTGACACTAAAACTGTATCGGGCTTGAATTTATGGTACCTTTGTGAAGTGATGGGCATTCATGAGTTTGTATTTTAAAGCAAGATTTTGGTGAATGATATTTGCCATTTGTTTGTACCTTTGTGAGTAATCAGATTGAGTAAAACTGTTGCAGGATCCTGGAATGTGTTGGGTTGTGTCTGCTTTCTCTGGCATTTTCTGCACTAACTGCCTCGTTTGTTAATATTTCATGTATTTTTTGATGTTTTCCCCCTTTTGTCAAGCGTCCTTTATTTCTGCAAGGAACCCCTTTGTTTTTTGGGGAGAGTCACCAACTCTCACTCCGGTGCTCAAGGCTTCCTTGTCACCATCTAGTCTACTCAGATCGTTGGGATGTCTCGCATGGAGGGTCATACTCATTCCACTGGTTAATGTTTTCTTCCAGAGTGATGATTTATTGTTCTGAGTTGGCCTCACATGTACGTGTTCTGGTCTGTATCTCTTATCACGATTGCATATACACACATGGAGTGCTGAATCCTGTTCATTTTTGATGAAAATATATACTTAAAAGTTTTATCTGTTTTTCTTGTTGTTTTTTATTGAAGTTCATCGTCAAAGAAACATTTCCAGAAGTTGTATTTCAGACATTGTAGATATATATCATATAATCATATATGTCACAAATCTCAGCATTGAATATATCTGAGGTATACACTTATAGAAAAGAGTGAAAGAAAAAAAAACAAGCAAAACGAAACGAAAAGAAACTATGTACAAGTAGGGAGTGATTTTTTTTTAACAACATATTAAATGATTTGTGAGAATAAAATCGGGCCTATGAGGCATTATGTAGTTAAACCATTTTTCCCAGTATGAAGCAAATTGTTCCAGATTATGATTATCTTCTCCATTTTGTAAATGTCCATTGTAATTTCCATCCATGCATTTAACCTTGGGCTCTCCTGTGATAACCATTTCCTAGTAACAGTCTTTTTACCAGCCGCCAACCATATATTCATTAAATATTTATATTTTTGCAACCATTCTTGAGGTATATATCCAAAATATATGGTCTTACTCCCCAAAGGTATTTCACATTTAAAGATGTCATGTCGGGCATTGTGTATCCCCCTCCAATAGTCTTTGATAACAGGGCAGTCACAAAAAATATAATAATGATTTGCATTTCGATTTCCACAGTTTCCCCAGCAAACCGCGAGGTTACTATCATAATGGGATACCTAAGAGGGTGTAATAAAATATCTTATCAAGTTTTTCCGTCCGAACTCCCTCCATTTCTGTGAACTGGTACACTTCCATTGATACCTCCATATTGTTGTCCATTCTTCCTCACATATAATTATCCCTCCTTCCTTCCCCCATTTTGTTTTAATGTATGAAGTCAAATGTATTTTAAGATTTGACAAATCCTTATTCATGCTTGAAATAATTCTACTACCGCTATCTGAATTATATGCTTTTCTAAACAGCTCTAACATGCACGTACTTGCCTTGGTTACAATTTTAAGCATCCTATTAACATACTGTCGCATCTATATATACTGATAAAAATCTTGTTTTTCTAAATGTTTCTCTTTCAGCATTTCAAAGCTGAACAGTGTTCCTTCTTTCATTATGTTGCAAAGAACTGTTATTCCATTAGCTGTCCAGTCCTTAAATCTAGCATCCAATTTATTTGGTGTAAAATCCGAGTCATATGCACACCATTTAAGAATTGCAGTATCTCCCTCGAGATTATATTCTTTTATAGTAGTTTTCCATATTTTAAGAGTCAATTTCACCCATGGATTATTAATAGTATTTATGTACCTTTGCAAGTTATTATCAGCCAAAATTGCTTGTATGGGGAAGGGAAGTACCCGCTCCTCAATGTTTTTCCATTGAGCGTCATACGATGGGTTGCTCCAGCATATCACAGCTCTCAACTGTGCTGCAAAATAATAACCTCGAAGAGAAGTTAGGCCACATCCACCTTTTTCCTTTGCTAATTGCGAAGTTTTGAGATGAACTCTAGGCCTTTTACCTTGCCAAATATACCTTGATAACATCTTGTTCCATTCATTGAATTGATTTTGATTAATCTCTATTGGTAGGGTCTGAAAGAGCTATAACAGTCTGGGCAGTGTATTCATTATAATAGACTCACTCCTTGAACTGAAACTTAAAGAAAGGAATCAGGTTCCATCTTGCTATATATTCCTTAATGTTCTTTTTATATAAAGGCTGATAATTACATTCTGATAATGTTGCCTAATCTTTTGGCATAATGATGCCCAAATATTTGAAAGACCCTGTTTGCCATGCCCGGGGTTATCTACTTTCAATTTCTCTTGCTGGGCTGTAGTAATATGAAAGTAATTGGGTTTTATCTATGTTGATCTTGTATCCTGATAATTGACCATATTGTTCAAAGGATTGCATCAATCAGGTAAAGAGATCAAAATGTCATCCACGTAACAAGCCGATTTATGCTCTGTCCCTTTACTAGTAATTCCCCATTTTGTCTCATGTATTGAGCTAATGGTTCCAGATATAACGCGAGGAGTAGTGCTGACCATTCACAACCCTGTCTTGTGACCCTTTCTAGGGTAAGACTATTTGATTAAATATCCATTGATTTTAATCCTAGCAGTAGGGTTGTCATATAGTGCCTGTATAGTTTTAATAATTGTTATGGAAACCAAATCTATGTAAAACTCTGTAAAGAAATTTCCAATTAACCGAATCAAATGCCTTTTCAGCGTCCACGCTTATCACTATTGCTTTGATTTTACTTTTTTGTATATATGATCCATAATGTGAAGTATTGTGCAAACACGAGGAAATCTGCAGATGCTGGAAATTCAAACACACACACAATGCTGGTGGAACACAGCAGGCCAGGCAGCATCTATAGGCAGAAGCTCTGGCCGAGACCCTTCGTCAGAACTAACAGAAAGGAAAGGTACTAAGAGATTTGAAAGTAGGTGGGGGAGGGGGAAATGTGAAATGATAGGAGAGGACCGGAGCGGGTGGAGTGAAGCTGAAAGCTGGAAAGGTGATTGGCAAAAGTGATACAGAGCTGGAGAAGGGAAAGGATCATGGGACAGGAGGCCTAGGGAGGAAGAAAGGTGGAGGGTAGCACCAGAGGGAGATAGAGAACAGGTGGCATGATGGGCAACTCAGTATGTCAGGGATGGGGTAAGAAGGGGAGGAGGGGCATTAACGGAAGTTAGAGAAGTCAATATTCATGCCTTTCTTTCTCCCTTATCACTATTGCTTTGATTTTTTTTTGTATATGAATTTGTATACAAGTTCCCTCTCTTCAGCAAGAGTCATTCCTTTGCCGCCCGGCTGGCAGTTTCCGCAGCCGCAACCCCCGCATTTTGGCTCGCATGCTGCACCAATACTATCCATTTCCGATTTCCACGCTCGATTTCCATAGCGGTTTTCTAGAACACGAAAGATGACATCTGCAGTTTTATAAGTTTTGAGGCGAAGGTCTCTTCTGACTTTGTGGTCAAGACTGTCCAGCAGTTGAATCTTTTTCACCTCTCTTGCACCGGTCGGCTCTCCCTGCCTCTGGAGTGCTTCCCAGTCCTTTCTCCACCTGTGAAAATCACGTCTGCTGCCAGTAAACTTGGGAAGGGCCGTCGGTTTCAGTCTGATGGCTGGCGTGGGAAAATTAGAGGAAAAGCCCAACGCCGTTGGTGTTAGTATTTCAGCATCCTCCTTTCTCCTTCCTTCCTTTTTCAGGACTACAGTTTATTGCTCTTGCTGTCCCAGCTCAAAGCTCACAGATTTCTGTTTCCTGGTCCTCCAGTTTCCGAGTCAAACAGTTTTGTCAAGCAGTATTTTCACTGCTCCCTTTGCACATGTGCAGCTTCCACACTCGAACGGGACTGAATACCCGAAGGTTTTAACCGGATTCCATTCAATGACCAAACAACTTTCCTTCTTTTCCATTTTTTATTTTTATTTTCACAAGTGTGGCATTTCATAGTTCTTAGTTATTAGTCAGTAGTCATAAATAATCAGTCATGTCAGTCATTAGTCTAGTCAAGGATAGTCATAAGGCAGTGGCAGTAGCAGTAGCATCAGCATTAGGATTAGGTGAAAAACTGGCTGCCTCTCGGACTTCGGAGACAATTTTGGACGTGCACCTCCGTTTCTCTACTGGACCGTTATGGTTCCAAACTGGGTGAACTCTCTCAAAGGTTCGCAAGCACTTCTTAAGCCTTGCGCCATTTTCAAGAAGTGCCTGCATGCGATGATCCCGATGGCGGAGTTAAACCAAACGCAGTGACAGCAGTGTTCCTTTCCCTGAAACAGTATCAACAATTATTTAAAGTTCGGCATCTTACCGCGGGATGTGACGCTGCTCTCGGACTGCCACTGTGACGTTGCGGGGTCCGCCCAAATGTTCTGGGCAGAAACCGCCCTCAGGCAGAAGGTTCCGTCCTCTCTGCCAGTGAATTCTTGCTCTTCCTTGATACCTTCCTGAAACTCAAATTTGACTTGACAATCATGCACATTTGGTGGAGATGGCCGAGAGAATCTCTTCCCAAAGACTGAGCAGGTGATCGGCCTCTACCCAGTGTGAACTCGCTGGTGTCTCAGTAGATTAGATGACAGCGTGAATCCCTTCCCACAGTCTGAGCAGGTGAACGGCCGCTCCCCAGTGTGAACTGACTGGTGTGCCAATAGTTTGGACGACTGTGTGAATCCCTTCCCACAGACTGAGCAGGTGAATGGCCGCTCCCCAGTGTGAACTCGCTGGTGGTTTTGTAGATCAGATGACTGAGTGAATCCCCTCCCACATTCTGAGCAGGTGAATGGCTTTTCCCCAGTGTGAACTCGCTGGTGTCTCTGTAAGGTGGATGAATGACTGAATCCTTTCCCACAACAGGTGAATGGCCTCTCCCCAGTGTGAACTCGTTGGTGACTGTGTAGGGTGGATGAATGACTGAATCCCTTCCCACAGTCTGAGCAGATGAACGGCCTCTCCCCAGTGTGAACTCGCTGGTGTTTTTGTAGATCAGATGACTGACTGAATCCCTTCCCACATTCTGAGCAGGTGAACGGCCACACCCCTGTGTGTACTCGCTGGTGTGCCTTTAGTGTGGATGAGCAAGTGAATCCCTTCCCACAGTCTGAGCAGGTGAATGGCCTCTCCCCAGTGTGAACTCGCTGATGTACCTTCAG
Source organism: Hypanus sabinus (assembly GCF_030144855.1). Classification (NCBI taxonomy): domain Eukaryota; kingdom Metazoa; phylum Chordata; class Chondrichthyes; order Myliobatiformes; family Dasyatidae; genus Hypanus; species Hypanus sabinus. The sequence goes on from NW_026780770.1 coordinate 84,608, forward strand.
TTTAGATGAGCAAGTGAATCCCTTCCCACAGTCTGAGCAGGCGAACAGCCGCTGCCCGGTGTGAACTCGCTGGTGAGCCATTAGATCAGATGACCGAGTGAATCCTTCCCCACAAATTCAGCAGATGACCAGCCTCTGCCCCGTGTGAACTGACTGGTGTGTCCACAGGTGGGAAGACCGACTGAACCCCTTCCCACTCACAGAATAGATGAATGGACTTCCCCAGTGTGTAGCTTCAGTTGAGATTACCGAGTGAATCCATTCCCACAGTCTGAGCAGGTGAATGGTCTCTCCCGTGTAAAATGATGGACGTGTCAATTGATCAGATGACCGAGTGAATCCCTCCGCAAAGTCTGAGCAGGAAGGATGGCTGATTGAATCTCTTGCTCCTTAAATATCTAGACAGAAACAGCACAACTGGTGTGTTGAGTTTGAATTCCCATAGACAAATTCCTGGTCGATTTTAACCTGTGAGAAGATTTAAAAATCCATCAGTGGGTGAAGGACAACATTTGAGATGAGATCACTTGAGTTGCCAAGGTGTGATCCGATATCACACTGTTACAGTGAAGCTCAACACAAGTTGGAGAGAGAAATCACCTTCTAACTGGGCACAGTACTGGTATCTGGAACGACCCTCAAACTCTCTGATGGTCTATAAGAGTGGGACACTTATGCCATCTCCAATCTGTGACTTGGCTCTGTTTGACTCTGTCCATTTGAATTAGTCCCTCTTCCCACTGAGCTGAAAGGGTGTCTGGCCCCAAGGTAAATAAACCCTCTCACGTAAATAGCCTTTGTTGACGTGCAGCTGGGGTTTCCCTTTATGTAATGTTAATATAAAGTGCCACAGTTTCAATGCCATGTCAATATCTCCTGACCTGGCTGGTGGCATAGTGGCATCAATGCCAGACTTCAGGATGAAAGGTCCCGAGTTCGAATCCAGCCGGCTCCCCTGCACGCATTCCATCCGTGCTGGGTTTCGAGCTGGTGATCTCTTTGGAATCTCACCCGGCAGAAGTTTCCCCTCATGTTCCCCTGAATGTTTCACCTTTCACCCTTAACCCATGGCCTCTGGTTATAGTCACACCCCATCTCAGTGGTAAAAGCCAGCTTGCTTTTACCCTATCTCTAACCCTCATAATTGTAGTATACCTCCATCAAATCTCCCCTCAATCTTCCACATTCCAAGGAATGAAGTCCTGGCCTGTTCAATCTCTCCTTATAACCCAAGTCCTCCAGATCTGGCAACATCCTTGTGATGACAAGGAAGGGGTGAGGGAGAATTGAGAGTGAGGGAGAGAGGGAGCAAGAAGGGAGGGCTGGAGTAATCTCGGGATTACTGACTGTGCCACGCGGCAGTGACAGTAGTAATGGAATGAGGTGGAGGATAAATGCGTGGCTGAGGGATTGGAGCAGGGGGCAGGGATTCAAGTTTCTTGATCATTGGGACCTCTTTTGGGGCAGGAGTAATCTGTACAAAAATGACGGGTTACACTTGAAACCTAGGGGGATTAATATCCTGGCGGGAGATCTGTGAAGGCTACTGGGGAGACTTTAAACTAGAATGGTTGGGGGGTGGGAATCAAATTGAAGAGACTAGGAGAGAAGTGGTTAGTTCACAAATAGAGAAAGCTTGTAGACAGTGTGAGGAAATCTAGGAATAATGGTGCATATTTCCCTGAAGGTGGAATCCCATGTGGTGAAGAAAGCTTTTGGTATGCTGGCCTTTATAAATCAGAGCATTGAGTATTGGAGTTGGGATGTGATGTTAAAATTGTAGAAGGCATTAGCGAGGCCAGATTTTGGAGTTTTGTATACAGTTCTGGTCACGAAATTATAGGAAAGATGTCAATAGAGTACAGAGGAGATTTACCAGAATGTTACCTGGGTTTCAGCACCCAAGTTACAGAGAAAGGTTGAACAAGTTAGGTCTTCATTATTTGGAGCATAGAAGGTTGTGGGGGGACTTGATAGAGGTATTTAAAATTATGAGGGGATAGACAGAGTTGACGTGGACAGGTTTTTTCCATTGAGAGTAGGGGAGATTCAAATAAGAGGACATGAGTTGAGAGTTAAGGGGCAAAAGATTAGGGGGCAACACGAGGGGTAACTTCTTTACTCAGAGAGTGGTAACTGTGTGGAACGAGCTTCCAGTGGAAGTGGTAGAGACAGGTTTGATTTTGTCATTTAAAAAAAAATTGTATAGGTATATGTACAGGAAAGGAATGGAGGGTTATGGGGTGAGTGCAGGTAAGTGGAATGAGGTGAGAGTAAGCGTTCGGCACAGGCTAGAAGGGCCGAGACGGCCTGTTTCCATGCTGTAATTGTTATATGGTTTTACCGCGTACAATTCTGGTCTCCATATCCGACAGCGGGGAGCTTTAACACATACCGGAACCAACTGCAGCTCAACCCCAGCTGATGCGGGTGTTTCTCCTGTTCAGGTGGCGGTGAGGAAGGGGTTAATCTCGGGTTTGTGTAAATCCAGGGCCGGTTGCAAGTGGCAAAGGGCCGGGACCGAGCCGGATAGCTGGAGGCTCCGGGCTCTCCAGTCTTACATCCCTGGTTTTAGTTTTGCACTGTGTCGGGATCACAGGATCAGTCTGCTCTGGTTCCCCAAGCTGGGAGGGTGGACGTGGGTGAAGGGGGCCTGTCTATGTGTCGGTGTGGGGTGAATGGTCAGAAGGGTGTGGGGCCACTGGCGGGACGGAGGGTGGTTGGGGTACTGTGAGTGATATGACGTGGGTGGATGGGCAAGGGGTAAATTACGTTGTCAACGAGGGTGGATCTGGTCCAATGAATCAGACAGCTTAGCTCGCATGTCCTTTCAGGAGGCCACAATTCTCTCATCATCTTAATCACTGACTAATCTTCCTGTTAACATTGAGTTTGTTACAGAGCCCCAGAGCCTGGGAATGGCTGGGTGGTAGGAATCAGAGGGTGATGGTGAGAGACTGTTTCTTAGACTCGAGTTCCATGCTTAGTGACGTTCCCTGGGGTTACACCCATTGCTACTTGTCATCTATGTCAATAATTTAGTTGAGAAAGTACTGGGTATGGGTAGAGAGTTTGCAGCAAGTTCAAACAATTACTGTTTTTGAAAGACAGTCAGTATAAACACTCCCCTCTCTTTCCCTCTCCCCACTCAGAACTGACCAAAAGCTGCATCAGAGGATGTAAGATCTTGAACTGAGTGACCACTGTGAGGGAATGGGAGTGGTTTCAAAGGGCTGGGCTGCTGGAAGCACATTACCAGACCGGGACTGATTGCAACTGGGTCTGACAGAGGCATAACTGGTTCTTCTGGGCACATTCAGTCTCACTCCCCACTATTACCTACCTTCCTTTGTACAGGTATGTAATATCTAAAGGACCAGTGTTTGAGTAAACGAGACTCACCAAACGTTCTCCTGACTGAATCACTGGAATCTCCGAGTCAGATTGGTTTCTCTCCAGTCGGTGCTCTCAGTCCTCGGGCTGGTACACTTGTTGCTGTTCCCTCGTCTTCAGTCGTGGTTTGCCTCCAGTTGGTGTTTTTCTTCCAATAAATCTCTCACCACAGGTCTAACTTTAACCAGAGAGACAATGAAGCACATTAATAATGAAAAGGAGAACTAAACTTTTCTGCTTAATGTTACTAAGAACAAAACTCACTGAAATTTAAACACTGAAGGCAGATTTAACGATCTCAGTGAACAATCTTTTATTGTCCCTCACATCTCACAGAACGATATGGGATAAGAAGGAGCCATCATTCAGTCATGGTAAGACATAAGACAGAATTAGGTGATTCGATACATCTGGTCTGCCCATCATTCAACCACGGCTGATTTTTATTCCAACACCATATCCCTGTCTTCCTCCTGTAAACCTGAAGCTACTCAGCAATCATGAATATATTAATCTGTCACAAATATATCCAAATTGGAGCCTCAACCAACCTCTGTGGCAACAAATTCCACAGATCAGACACCTTAAGGCCAATTTATTTTTTCTCATCCCAGTTTTAAAGAGAAGCATCTTTACTCTGAGACAGTGCTGTCAGATCACAGACTCGCTGTCTAATGGAAACATCCACTCCATGTCCACTGTATCCAGGCTTTTCAGCATTCAGTAGGTTTACTTAACCATACATCCCTCCACCACCCCCACCATCCCTCTGAACTCCATTGAGCACAGGTCCAGAACCATCAAATGCTCCTCATACATAAAGCCGATCATTCCTGAGATTGCTTATGTACACCTTGTTAGCAACAACGGTACTGAACACATTTCCAGGAATAAGAAACAAATTGGTACCAGGATAATTTAAAGGGAAACATTGTGTTTTCTTTAGTGTTCTACTATCACATGTGTTGGCGCGTGGCCAAGTGGTTAAGGCGTTCATCTAGAGATCTGAAGGTTGCTAGTTCGAGCCTTGGCAGAGGTTGCATGTGTGCCCTTGTGTCCAGATCAGCACATCACAGGAAACATTCTCGCCCGAGACTTCCCAGTCTCTCGGTAAAGCAGGCAGTGAAATCAAAGATCCCCACAACCTGGGACGTTCTCCTTTCTCACCCACCCCAGTCCGGGAGAAGACACAACAGCCATAAAGCTCCAGGTCAAATGTGAGGAGCCTCAGGAAACGAGGCCAGTTGGGGGGAAGTTAACGGGACTCAGTGGCCAACATCAGATTTCCCCAACACGACATGGAGGATGCGTGACCACACACCTGGAGATTGTGAACATGCACAAAGAGATTGTTACATCTATGGATAAATGGGAGGGGCAAATGGGATCACCTGACTGGTGGGGTCTAACATCCCAGGCATAGTTTCCAGCTTCCTAGCACTCAGTGGAAATAAACAAACTTGCCCCTCACATCTCCTCTCACCTTAAATGTGTCAGACATTTCAAACCCCCAGGAAAAAACATACCCTCTGTCCACTCTACCTATTCCTCTCGTAATCTTGTAAACGTCCATCCAGTCTCACCCCAGCCTGCGCCGCTCTGGAGAAAACAACACAAGTTTGTCCAGCCTCTCGTTACAGCTCATGCCCTCTAATCCATGGAGTATCCTGGTAAACCTCTTCTGCGCCCTCTCCAAAGCTCGGACATCCTTCTGAGAATGGGGGCGACCAGAACTGTATGAAACACTCCAGATGTGAGCTAACAAGTTTTACAAAGCTGCAACACAACTTCATGACTTTTGAACTCAGTGCTTCAACTAATAAAGACAACCATGCCATTTGCCTTCTTAACCACCCGATCAATCTGTGCAGTCTCTTTCAGGGAGCGATGAACTTGGAGTCTAAGATCCCTCTGACCATCGACACTGCTCAGGGTTTTGCATTTAACACTGTACTATCTCATACATTCAGGGGTGCAGTGCTACCAGAGCTCACAGCAGCGCCGCTCTGACACCTCTGTAAAAAAGTCAATATAAACAAGCGCGGAATTTAACAACCCCGCATATTAAATAGAGCGAATTTTACAGAAGCGGGGGTGTTGGCTGGTCGGGAGAAATACCACTAATAACATTAGGATATTTGATTGTTTTTGGTGAAATCCTGGAGCTGTGACTGTTTTTTATTTAGGTATTTGTGAAATTCCTTCTCGCTCGTCCCGTTGTCCAAGGAAGTTGGGAAATACCTGTAAACAAATGCAAGCATTTTTCCGCTCTTTCCAATGGATACCATTGGATTCCAGGAAGGAGCTATATTAAGCACGGAATGAACATCGAAACCCATGTTTAACAGTCGAAAATAATGAAAGAAAAATATACAAGCTAATCATCCAAAATCCTCTTCTACACCTGGTTAAATTTAGTTTTGTTTTGGAAGCCAAATGGAAAAAAAAAATTCTAGGCTACAAGAGAGCTTTACGTCATTTCATATCATTAGTAGCTGATTAACTCCTTGGCCTCGCTCCACCAACTGTAGTTGATTGAAAAGAGGCTTTTTTTCTCTTTGTGTTGATAGGAAAAAAGAGTAACTTAGTGAGACAATGAACGAGATGAAATGCATTTCCAAACCTCCCAAATGGTTGCTCTCCTCCCATTAACATTTGTCACTTCCGAAATACAATATTTTCTATTCGTTTAGTTGCGATAATAATTTATGTAAAGATTCAAGCTTCTTTAACTTTTTATATATTTAAACACTAAACTGGATGTATGAAGGTCGAACCATGTAACACCAGACGTGTGAGGATATTTTGAGTATCGACACTCACAGGTACACTTCAATATATTGAGAAAGGGATGGAGCAGTGGACCCAGAGTGAAGTGATAAGCAGGTGAGAGGACGTACAAAGACAGAGGGGATGAGAGGGAGTGGGACGGAGGGGTATGAGGTAAATTTGTTCACCGGAAGGGGAAATCGATATTCATGCCATCAGGGTGGGTGGGGGCACCCAGACGGAATACAAGTTGCTGATCCCGCACCGTGAGGGTAGCCTCATCTTGGCAAGGGATGGGATGACACGTCGGAACGGGAATGGGAATCGGAATTGAAATGTCTGGACACCGGGAAGTCCCGCTCGGAGTGGATGGTTCAAAGATTAATTTATTATCAAAGCAGGAATTCATAAATAACGCTGAGTTTTTTTTCCTTCTCCAGAGAACCATGAAACAAAGAAATCGTGAAAGTCGTTCAGAGAGAGAAAAAACTGAAACTCCCTCCCCACCCCCCGCATCAGAAAGGACGGCATCCCGATCATCAACCCCCAAAACCCACCCCTCCCCCCCGCACAAAAGGGAAGAAAAATATCGACACCCGTTAAAAAAAACACCCCTACCCCGCACAACTGCGGAGGAGCCGGTGTCACCAGTGTGGGGGCGGCCGCATCGGGAGCAGCGGACACAACGGGCGACCCCGGAAAATTCACAGGTGAAGTGTCGCCTCACCTGGAAGGATGTTTGGACAACGGAGAGAGTTCGGCCGTCCGGGCCTGTCACTGTGACACCCCGAACTCCACATCAAATCCGTCCAAACGAATCTGGGCGAACTTTAATGACCAATAAATATAATTCCTCTCAGCGATCAGCTGTCTGAGTGATTCCCTGACTCTGAGAGGAAGGGGTATCTATGGTCCACACTGTCAGGGTGTTGAGTTTACCAGGAGACAAAGACTGCAGGGACGAGAGGTTTTCTGTTGACTAATACACTGTGTGTGGATCCCGCTGGCAATTCTGGTGTTGTGACCCGAATCGAGACAAACACCACGCTGCCCACTCCACCAACAACACGGCACAGCCGTACACATAACAGGGGACTTTACGTCCCACAACACTGGATTCAGTGATGAAACCCCTGATTAATGTTGTCGTCTCACCGAAAAATCCATTAACCCTAACCCTGCAATATGGTGTAAAATCCCGCTCCCCATATTAACACGGGTTATACAGACCAAAGAGCAAACTGCCGGAGGAACTCAGTGGGTCGGACAGCATCTGTGGAGGGAGATGGACCGTAAACATTTCGGGCCGAGACCCTCCCTCTGGACTGAGAGTGGAGGGGAAATAGTCAGAGAAAAGAGGTGAGGGGTAGGGATGGGGCATGAGCTGGGGAGTGAGAGGTGGATTCAGGTGAGGGGGGAGGTGGAAGGTGAAAATAGTGACAGGGGTGGGAGCTCAATGGTTGGGGCAACACGGAGCTGCAGAAGATGGAAATTAATTCCATAAACAATGAGGTTAGAGAGTATTTGTTATAGAGAGTGCAATGAAGATTCACTTGACTGATCCCTGGAGAGGTGGGGTCATAACCTGAAGAAAGATCAAATGTGGTAACTCTAAATGTCATTTAGAGAATCGAGGACTGAGAAGTGAACACATTGAAATGCAGAACATCATTACCGGTTGAACCAGTGATCCCAGTCTCTGAAAAAGGGGATGGGAATCGAGCCCGTGACTCTGTGACCTGGGGGTGGAGGGAAAGGGATCGCGGTAGATATGGTGTGGAAAAGTAGACATGTATCTGGTGTAAATATGGAATAATGTGGGGAATGCGGCGGATGGGTCGGGCAGCATGTTAGGGCCGAGGAGCAGAGTCACCAGTTCAGGAGGGAGACCCTCCACCCGTCACCTGATCCCGTTTCCTGTTCACGTTTTTCTGCAGATCTGCAGTATTTGCGGGTCACTGCTCGACGTGTACGTGTAGCTTCACCTTTGTCCCTTTCAGAGAACGCAGTGAGATCCGGATCAAATAGCTCCACACAATTAAATTAGATTATTACATTTACACAATTAGAATAGCTTATTACATTTTTTTAATATTTTTGTACTATATATATATATATATATACTTACTTTAAGTCACAATTGTTAAGATCCTTTGTTAATTAGGTTCTACTGCTACCGCAGAGACAACGAATTTCATGGCATATGCTGGTGCTATTAAACTTGATTCTGATATTGATATGGGAGACCCACCGCCAGTCACCTGATCCCAGTTACCGCAGATCGTAATGTGAGATTGAAGCATTTTCCATATATTTGCTTTCCACAGAAATGACAACTGGTCAGTTTCCTTCTGTGGTTCCGGAGCAGAAGCTCAGTCTGTCTAATATTTCCACACAATTAAAGTGGTGTATTTGTTTATTATCATCACGTACTGAGCTACAGTGAAAATCTTGCCTGATGTAACATCCACACAGATCGATACATTACAACAGTACATTGAGCTCATAGACAACAAAAAAATAACTGTAAAAAAGTATTATGGCTGCAGAGAAAGTGCGGTGCAGATAGACATATGGTGCAGGGTCACGTCGAGTTACATTGTGAGGCCGAGTCCATTTTATCATTCATTTGGCTTATAACTGCAGACAGGAAGCCGTTCTTCAGCCTGGTGTTACGCACTTTAAGGCTTTTGTATCTCTCAGCCAATGTGGGAGCGGGTTTGCAGCAAGAATGTCCGGGTTATGAGGTTCTTTGTGTACATGGCCTGCTTTTCCGAGGGAGGGGAAGTGTAGGGAGAGTCCATGGAGTGGAGGCTTGTTTCTCTGATGTTCTCTGCTCTCCAAAGTTCTCTGCAGTTTCTTGCAGTCATGGGCAGAGCAGAAGCCATACAAAGGCATGAAGTATCGACAAGGAGCTCAGAGACCTCGGCCTTCACCCTGCCTTGTGTAGCTGGATCCCGGACTTCCTGTCAGATCACCAGCAGGTGGTAAGAGTGGGCTCCATCTCCTCTGTCTCTCTGACCCTCAGCACACATACCCCACAGGGTTGTCACTTTGGCCCTCTCCTTTACTCTCTGTGCACCCATGACTTGTGTTGCCACCCACAGCTCCAATCTGCTAATTAAATTTGCTGAGAATACTACATTGATCGGCCTAATCTCAAATAATATCTTTCAATCGATCAAATGCCTCCTGACAAGGTTCAGTCCAAACAAACTTTTCACCCATCTTCAGGAGATTAGTCAGAGGAAGAGCGAGAGCAGCAAAGTTCTTACAGAACTTACGATAATATCCATCCATTCCCAGAAACCTTCTGAGCCTTCTTACCAATCAGAGATATGCTCTTCCCAAGTGTCACTCCCTGTGACTAAGTCATCAATATAGGCATCTGTGTGTTCTAACCCTCGAATTTCAAAATTAATCATTCTCTGGGATGTTCCTGGAGCATTTTTCTTTCCAAAAGGCAAAACATTGTATTCATACAACCGAGATGGTGTCGCAAAGGCAGAAATTTCTCTATGTCTGTCCGTCAATAGAACACACCAATACCCTGTCAACAGATCAATCTTTGTAAGAAATTAGCTATTCCAACTTTATCGATGCAATCATCTATCCTAGCGACAGGATAGGCATCTGTTTTTGTTACTTCATTTACCTTCCCATAATCTGTGCCCCTGAGACCTACTGAATCTGTTTCCACGCTTACAACAATTGCTCAGCCAATTTACATTCTCTACGTTCATGCGATATGGGTGTTGTTTAATCGGTTTGGCTTGACCAATATCTGCATCATGTAATGAGACCGTGGTTTGCTTGCGAACATCGGGAAAGAAATCTTTAAACTTCAGAATTAATTCCTTCAGCTGTTGTTGTTGCTTTGGCTGCAGATGAGCCGACTTGTTATCAATGTTTTCTGGAACAACGGAGTTCATTAGCCGAACTGGGACCACGTTTGGCTTGTAAAAAGTCTCAGACGAGTCAATTGTTTCAAGCTCAGGGTTGCCAGATTCATATGTTTTGACAACAACACACACAGATGGTGCCTGATTGTCAAAACAAGGCTTTATCATATTTATGTGTGCCAGGTGTGTTAGTTTACGTAGGTTGTGTGTTGTAATAACATAATTCACATCATTAAATTGAGAGACTATTTCATACGGTCTATTGAATTTCACCTGAAGTGGATTCGTCAACATAAGGCAAGCACCTTATCTCACACCTGGTATTTTCTTTCACAACCCTGCTTATCAAACCAACACTTCATTTTGTTTTGAGAAATCTTTAAGTTTTGTCTCGCTAGACCACAGAATTGGTGTAGTTTATTTTTGAAATTTAAAACATAGTCTAACAAGTTAACATGTAAATCCCTACCAATCCACCGCTCCTTTTACAAGGTCAAAGGTCACCTCACTCTGCGTCCAAATACGAGTTCAAATGGAGTAAAGCCCAATGATTCCTGAACCGACTCTCTTACTGCGAACAAAAGCAAATGTATTCCTTCATCCTAGTTGTTTCCATTTTCAACACAGTATGTCTTAATCATTGTTTTGGGGGTATAGTGAAATCTTTCTAAAGCCCCTTGTGATTCTGGATGGTATGTAGACGATGTAATTTGTTTTGCTCCCAGTACATAAACTACCTGCTGGAATAACCCAGATGTAAAATTACTTCCTTGATCAGACTGGATTTCTTGAGGCAAATCGAATAAAGTAAAAAAAAACTCAGTAAGAGCCTTCGCCACAGTTTTAGCTTTAATATTTCTGAGAGGCATTGCCTCTGGGAATCTGGACGCAGTACACATAATAGTTAGCAGATACTGATGGCCAGCTTTAGGCTTTGGCAATGGGCCAACATAATTCTCTATATCTTTAGAAAAGGGTTCACAGAATGCAGGTATAGGTCGGAGTGGGGCCACTGGGGTGACCTGATGAGGTTTAGCCAAAACTTGACAACTGTGACAAATCCCAGCATTAATTTCTGGTTTACCCTGGTTATCCCTGCTACTCTTTTCGAAACTCTTATTCAGGGTAACCATAACCTTATGAGTTAAAGCAAACTGATCTGCTAATCTAGCAGACTCCTGCATAGTGGCAGCATCATTTCCATCTAAATACATCTTTATGTCATCAGGGACACACTTTTTGGATTCTTCAGTTAAAACCAACTCGTTCAAGCTGTTAAAATCATTATTTATATTTTTTATATGTGCACCAGCGGGCAATACACACAAATTACTCATAAGCAAATTCCATATAAGTCTGTTTCACAGGTTTCTTCAAATTTCTAAACTTTTGCCTTTATGCTTCTGGAACCAACTCATAAGTTTTGAGCACAGCCTGCTTCACTAGGTCATAATGTGTGGTGCGTGGCCAGCTGGTTACGGTGTTGAACTAGTGATCTGAAGGTCATGTTTTCGAGCCTCAGCCGAGGCAGTGTGAGTGTTTTTGAGCAAAGCACTGAACCACACACTGCTCTTGCACGTTTATAGCCCACGTTTATCATCTGCAGCTTACTGTGAAAAAGACTAAGGAGCTGGTGGTGGACCTGAGGAGGGTTAAGGCACTGGTGACCCCTGTTTCCACCCAAGGGGTCAGTGTGGACATGGTGGAAGATTACAAATACCTGGGGATACGAATTGACAATAAACAGGACTGCTCAAAGAACACACAGGCTGTTTACAAGAAGGGTCAGAGCCGACTCTATTTCCTGAGGTGACTGAGGTCCTTTGACATCTACCAGACGATGGTGAGTATGTTCTACGAGGCTGTGGTGACCAGTGTTATCATGTTTGCTGTTGTGTGCTGGGGAAGAAGGTTGAGGGTAGCAGACACCAACAGAATCAACAAACTCATTCGTAATGCCAGTGATGTTGCGGGGGTTGAACTGCACTCTCTGACGGTGGTGTCGTAAAAGAGAATGATGTCCAAGTTGCATGCCATCTTAGACAATGACTCCAATCCGCTCCATAATATACTGGTTAGGCACAGGAGTACATTCAGCCGGAGACTCATTCCACCGAGATGTAACACTGAGCGTCACAGGAAGTCATTCCTGCCTGTGGCCATCAAACTTTTCTAACCTTCCCTCGTAGTGCCAGACATCCTGAGCCAATAGGCTGGTCCTGGAATTATTTCCACTTGCAAAGATTAACTTATTATTATTTAATTATTGATGGTTTTATATTGCTATATTTCTACACTATTCTTGGTTGGTGCGGCTGAAATGAAACTCAATTTCCCTCAGGATCAATAAAGTACGTCTGTCTGTCTGTCTGTCTGTTCTACAGGTTCCACAGTGGTAAAATGAGAGACCAGTTGCTGTAGATTTTATCAGTCATCTTTACAAATCTACATACAAATTATCACCGAAAGTGACTTGTCATGAGGGGTATCATCTTCAAATGAATGACCACGTCACACCCAGGCAAGGGTTAACACATAAGTGGACTTCACAGGATACCTCAAATCAGATACACGTCTATGGATCAAACAAGGTGACAACCACACATTCGATGTACAGTGAATGGATAATTAACCCACCCTTGTGGGCACAGGAAAGTTCTAAACAGTGACCTTTGGCCACTAGTTCCCTGGTTTCAATCCTTCCATTTTTCATCCGTCTCCATCTGAATCTGAGTGTCTGTGTCCTCGGTTAAAACAAAACAAGCTGCGAGTGATGTAAACAAGCTGCAAGTCAGACTGATTCACCTTCTAAATCTCTCTTAAAATGACAGTCCATATCAAACGAAACCTAGGGATTCATAACAATGGCCACTCCCCACTATGAACTGACTTGTGTTCCAGTAGTTGGGATAACTGAGTGAATCTCTTCCCACAGACTGAGCAGGTGAACGGCTTCTCCCCAGTGTGAACTTGCTGATGTCTCTGTAGGTTGGATGACTGAGTGAATCCCTTCCCACAGTCTGAGCAGGTGAACAGCCTCTCCCCAGTGTGAACTGACTGGTGCGCCAGTAGGTGGGATGACTGAGTGAATGCCTTCCCACATTCTGAGCAAGTGAACGGCTTCTCCCCAGTGTGAACTCGCTGATGTCTCTGAAGGGTGGAAGAGTGTGTGAATCTCTTCCCACATTCTGAGCAGGTGAACGGCTTCTCCCCAGTGTGAACTCGCTGATGACTATGTAGGTTGGATGAGTGAGCGAATCTCTTCCCACATTCTGCGCAGGTGAACGGCTTCTCCCCAGTGTGAACTAACTTGTGTTCCAGTAGGTGGGATGACTGAGTGAATCCCTTCCCACATTCTGAGCAGGTGAATGGCTTCTCCCCAGTGTGAACTCGCTGATGTCTCTGTAGGGTGGAAGAGTCAGTGAATCCCTTCCCACAGTCTGAGCAGATGAACGACTTCTCCCCGGTGTGAAATCGCTGGTGACTCTGTAGTGTGGATGACCAAGTGAATTTCTTCCCACATTCTGTGCAGGTGAACGGCTTCTCTCCAGTGTGAACTTGTTGATGACTCTGTAGGTAGGATGACCGAGTGAATCCCTTCCCACATTCTGAGCAGGTGAATGGCTTCTCCCCAGTGTGAACTCGCTGATGACTCAGTAGTGTGGATGGATCAGTGAATCTCTTCCCACAGACTGAGCAGGTGAACGGCTTCTCCCCAGTGTGAACTCGATGATGTCTCTGTAGATTGGATAATTGAGTGAATCTCTTCCCACATTCTGAGCAGGTGAACGGCTTCTCCCCAGTATGAACTCGCTGATGCTTCTGTAGGGTGGATGAATCAGTGAATCTCTTCCCACATTCTGAGCAGGTGAACGGCTTCTCCCCAGTATGAACTCGCTGATGCTTCTGTAGGGCAGATGAATCAGTGACTCTCTTCCCACATTCTGAGCAAGTGAACGGCCTCTCCCCAGTGTGAACTCGTTGATGACTCTGTAGGGTGGAAGACTGAGTGAATCTCTTACCACAGTCTGAGCAGGTGAACGGCCTCTCCCCGGTGTGAACTCGCTGGTGACTCTGTAGGTGGGATGACTGAGTGAATCTCTTCCCACACACTGAGCAGCTGAACGGCTTCTCCCCTGTGTGAACTCGCTGATGACTCTGCAGGTAAGATGACTGAATGAATCTCTTCCCACACACTGAGCAGCTGAATGGCTTCTCCCCTGTGTGAACTCGCTGATGTACCAGTAAGCTGGATGACTTAGTGAATCCTTTCCCACATTCTGAGCAGGTGAAAGGCCACTCCCCAGTGTGAACTTGCTGGTGTGCCAGTAGTTGGGATGACCGAGTGAATCCCTTCCCACACTCTGAGCAGGTGAATGGCCTCTCTCCAGTGTGAACTCGCTGATGACTCTGTAGTGTGGATGACTGAGTGAATCCCTTCCCACAGACTGAGCAGGTGAATGGCTTCTCCCCAGTGTGAACTCGTTTGTGACTGTGCAGGTGGGATGACTGAGTGAATCCCTTCCCACATTGTGAGCAGGTGAACGGCCTCAGCCCAGTGTGAACACGCTGGTGTGCCATTAGGTCAGATGACTGAGTGAATCCTTTCCCAGATATTCAGCAGATCACCAGCCTTTGCCCAGAGTGATCTGACTGGTGTGTCCACAGGTGGGAAGACTGACTGAATCCTTTCTCACACACAGTACAGGTGAATGGCCTTGCCCAGTGTGAATGTGCTGATGTACCTTCAATTGTGATGACCGAGTGAATACATTCCCACTGTCTGAGCAGGTGAACGGCCTCTCTCCTGTGTAAAATGACGGGCGTGCCAGTTGGTCAGATGACGGAGTGAATCCCTCCCCACAGTCTGAGCAGGAAGGATGATCGAGTGAATCCCTCCCCACAGTCTGAGCAGGAAGGATGGTCGATTGAATCCCTCACCCCACTTCTTAAATATCTGGACAGAGACAACAAAACTGGTGTGCCATGTTTGAGCTTCCTGGAGATAAATTCCTTCTCATTTTTAACCTGTAAAAGATTTACAAAATCCATCAATGGGTTTAGGACAACATTTCAGATGTGATTACTTGAGTTGCTAAGGTTTGATCTGGAATCACACTGATACAGTGAGGTTAAACCCAGGTTGGACAGATAAATCATCTCCTGACTGGGCACAGTCTGGAATGACCATCAATTCCCTAATGCTGTTCCTGTTTCTATAAGAATGGGGCATTTCTGCCATCTCCAATTTGTACCTTGGCTGAGTTGGACTCTCTCCATTGGTATTATTCTCTGTTCCTGGTAAGCTGCATGGGTGCCTGGCCCCACAGTAACTGAAACAGTCTCACACAAATAGTCTTTCTTGATGTGCATCTGGGATTTTTTTTTATGTATTATTAACTTTAAGTGCCACAGTTTTAACGCTATATAAAAAATTCCTGTTGAGGTGAATGGTTGGTCTCCACAGCTGTTAAAAAGACAGAGTGAATTTTTGTAATATTTCAGATTCTTGTAGAAAATTACAACACAGAAACAGGCCCTTTGGGCCATCTGGTTTGTGCTGAACTATTTAATCTGCCCACTCCCATACCCCTACCATCCAGGTACCTACATGAACCTCTGAAATGTTGAAATTGAGCTTGCATGCACTTCTTGCGCTGTCTGCTCATTCCACACCCGGAAGACTGACCGTATGAAGAAGTTTCCCCTCATGTTACCCTTAACATTTCACCTTTCATCCTGAACCCAGGGCCTCTGGTTGTAATCCCACCCCATCTCAGTGGTAAAAGCCAGCTTGCATTTACACTATCTATGCCCCTCTATCACAATCAAATCTCTCCTCAATCTGCTACATTCCAAGGAATAAAGTCCTGACCTGTTCAATCTTTCCTTATAACACAAGTCCTCCAGACATGGCAACATCCTTGTGAATTTTCTCTGAACTCTTTCAAAGTCCTTACATCTTTCCTGTAGGTTGTGAACAAAACTGCACTCAGTACTCCAAATTAGGCTTCAGCAATGTCTTCTGCAAGTCAACATAACATCCATCTTTTGTTGTCAGTATTTTTGTTCATGAAGGCCATTGGGCTAAAATCTTCCCTTCCGTCTCTATCTAACTATGATACCACTTTCAGTGAATTAAGGACTTTCTTCTTCAAGAGGTCCCTTTCTGCTATAACACTCCCCTGTGCCCGATCAGTCACTGTGAAAGACCTCCCTTGGTAGGTCAGACCAAAGTGCCACAACTCACACTGGTCTGCATTAAATTCCATTTTCCATTTCTCAAACCATTTTCCCACCTGGTCCAGATCACACTGAAAGCCCTGATAGTCCTCCTCACTGTCCACTACACCACCAGTCTTGTTGTCATCCACAAATTTGCTATCCAGATTACTGATATAGATGAAAAACAACAACAGATCCAGCACTGATCCTTTTTGCAACCACTAGTCACAGGCCTCCAGTCAGAGAGGCAACCATCTGCTACCACACTCTGGCTTCTCCCAAAGACAGTGTCTCATTCAATTTACTGTCTCATCTTGAATGCTGAGTGACTGAACCTTCTTGACCAAACTCCCATATGAGACTTTGTCAAGTGCCTTGCTAAAGTCCATGTAGACAACATCCACTTGCCTTGTCTTCATCCACTTTCCTGATATCTTCCTCGAGTAGCTCCATTAGATTGGTTAGACATGACCTATCATGCACAAAGCCATGCTGTCTATCCTTAATCAGTCCACATCTATCCAAATACTTATATATCCGGTTCCTACACATATGTCCCAATGACTTTCTCACTACTGCTGTGAAATTCACCAACATATCACTTCCTAGCTTAATTTTAGAGCTTTTCTTGAACAGTGGAACAACATTGTCTGTCCTCCAATCCTCCAGTACCTCACCTGTCACTAAGGATGATTTAAATATCTGTGCTTGGATCCCAACAATTCCTGCACTTGCCTTCCACAGGGTGCCAGGGATCTACATTTCAAGCCCTGGGAATTTATCCACACTAATTTGCCTTGAGACAGCAAATACCTCCACCTCTGTAATCTGTCCAGGGTCTCTGAAGTTGATGCTGCTTTGCCTCACCTCTATCGACTCTGTGTCCATCTCCTGAGTCAATACGGATGCAAAACTGCTATTTAAAACCTCCCCCATCTATTTTGTCTCCCGTACAGATTACCATTCTGATCGTCCAGAGTGGGCATGTTTCTGTTCTGACCTTCTCCACGTTTCTGTGACAGAGAAGCAGGCCAAACCTGACTGGAAGGGGAATCTGGTAGGAATGACGATGGAGCATCAATGGCTGGAGTTTCTGGGAGCAACTCGGGAGCTGAGTGATAGACACATCCCAAAGAAGTGGAAGCATTGGAAAGGCAGGAGGACACAACCGTGGCTGAAATGAGAAGCCAAAGCCAACATAAAAGCCAAAGAGATGGCAAACAAAAGAGCAGAAACTATTGGGAAGCTTTTAAAAACCAAGAGAAGACAACTGAAAAAATTGTCGGATGAGCTCACGGTGTGGAATTACGATATTGCAGTCATTACTGAGTCTTGGTAGCACCCAACTGTCTAAAGTATTTAGAGGAACAAAATATCCGGGGCCTCAATATTTCTTGAAAACCAAGGTTCCCTGCACCAGTTACCTTTCTACTTTTAGTTTTGCAGGCACGTACAAACTCTACACCTGCAAAATTTCACTTCTGAAGAACTCCCACTCACCAAGTGCACATTTGCCAGAAAACAGCCTGTCCCAATCCACACTTGTCAGATCCTTTCTGATGCCATCAAAATTGACCTTTCTCCAATTTAGAATCTCAACCCGTGGTCCAGACCTCTCTTTTTCCATAATTACTTGGAATCTCATGGCATTATGAGCACTATTCTGTGTCACCAGCCCTAGATCATTTCCTAACAGCCTATTGCACATTTCTACATTGGGAATTCTACATTCCGATTATGGGCACATTTGACAAACTCTACCCCAACTAACCCTTTTACGGTATAGGAGTCTCAGTCAATATATGGAAAACTAAAATCACTTAACATATCAAGCTTTGTTTCTTGGCATAGTCTGCGATCACTAGAGAAAAATTTGTCGCTCTAAATTCCTCAGACTGTTGGCTGGAGCCAAGTTCCTGTAATGGCTACAATATAATAATATATGTTCCATACACACTGGTTGTCTGGTGACAAATACACAACAGTGCTCTTTCACTTCAGAGCATTGAAAAGTTTGAAATAGGGACCTAAATCCTAAGAACTTTCTACAGGGCTACAATTGAGAGTATTGTAACTGGCTGTGTCACTGCCTGGTATGGGGACTGTACTTCCCTCAATCGCAGGACTCTGCAGAGAGTAGTGCAGACATCCCAAAGCCAGGACCAGCAAGCTCTGGGGCAGCTTCTTCCACTAAGCCATCAGACTGACTAATTCATCCTGATTCATCCTGTATCTCTATGTTATGTTGACTGCCTGTTGTACACACTATTTATTATGACTATAAATTGCACATTGCACATTTAGTCAGAGACGTAATGTAAATGTTTCTTCTCCTCATGTATATGAAGGATATAAGTAATAAAGCCAATTCAATTCAATTAACCCCCTCCATTATTTGTTCTGTCATTCTGGCTCCCTCTCTGCCTGCAACTTTAGTTTGACTCTCCCACTAGCACTTGCAAGCCTTACCACTAGGACGTTAATCCTCTTCTAGTTATGTTCCCCTAACTATCGAATCCCTATCACATCTTTGACTTAGCTCTGCCAGATAATTCCTCCTACAACAGTTTCTAAAGTGTCCCACCCGTTATTGTGGAAAAGCCAGGTGTTACAAATTTCAAAGCCTTATAAATACCGACTCCACAAACCTTGGCCCAACAATCAGCAGCCATGGGCTCCGCTAAGTCCCTGCCTAGCACTCTGAAAATTAAAATACATAATGCCCACAAAGCAAGAGAAGACAGCAAAGAGTTTTCAGTTAGCCATTTCCTTAGTTCGTAATGTACTTAAGAAATGTCAGGTAACAGGAATGGTGGAGGTCATTTTGAGGTCAGAAGACCAAGAAGTCCTTCCGAGAAAACTGCTCGTAGGATTGCTAGAAAGGAAAATCAAAACACCCGTTTGACTGCAAAAGACCTTCAGGAATATTTAGCAGACTCTGAAGTGGTGGTGCACTGTTCTACTGTGCAGCGATACCTGCACAAATATGACCTTCATGGAAGAGTCATCCGAAGAAAAATTTCCTGCATCCTCACCACAAAACTCAGCATCAGAAGTTTGCAAAGGAACATCTAAACAAGCCTTATGCATTTTGGAAACAAATCCTGTGGACTGATGAAGTTACAAAAGAACTTATTGGCCACGATGAGCAATGGTATGTTTGGAGAAAAAAAGGGTGCAGAATTTCATGAACAGAATACCTCTTCAACTGTTAAGCAAGGGGGTGGATTGATCATGCTTTGGGCTTGTGTTACAGCCAGTTGCATGGTAATATTTCACTGGTATAGGGAAATTGAATTCAATTAAATACCAGCATATTCTGGAAGCAAACATCACACCGTCTGTAAAAAAGCTGAAGATGAAAAGAGGATGGCTTCTACAACAGGATAATGATCCTAAACACACCTCAAAATCCACAATGGACTACCTCAGGAGGTTTTGCCATGGCCCTCACAGGCCCCTGACCTAAACATCATCGAAAATCTGTGGATAGACCTCAAAAGAGCAGTGCAGGCAAGACGGCCCAAGAATCTCACAGAACTAGAAGCCTTTTGCAAGGAAGAATGGGCAAAAATCCCCAAACAAGAATTGAAAGACTCTTGGCTGGCGACAGAAAGCATTTAGAAGCTGTGATTCTTGCCAACAGGGTTGTTACTAAGCACTGACTATGGAGGGTGTCCAAACTCAGGCCCTTTTCCTTTTTTATTATTTTGAAACTGTAAATGATGGATGCAAAACAGTAATCTTGCTTAAAATATTAAACAATGTGTCATCTTTAACTTTATGCCTTTTGGAAATCAGGTCATTGTTTTACTCGCTTAGCTGTTCTCAGGAACAGAAATTTTGAGCAGGGGTGCCCAGACTTTTGTATGTCACTGTGTGCAATTTTCTTGCTAAATGATGCTTTAAAAAGTCAGACTTCCAAATATCACTCCCCTTCTTCCCACTTGCAAATTCTCCAGCAAATTTTGCATCACCAAAATGCAAACAGGTACAACCAGTTTCTGTATTTTACATAAATATTTCCGCTGAACCCTCCCTCAAGTGACGGACGGTGATGAACTCGGTTATGGCAATGCCAATGAATATGAAGGGAAGGGCAGCAGTTTGACTCACTAGAGTCTGGCATATTTGTGATTTGAAGGCTACTTGTTGCCCAGGATAAAGGTGTTTGATATCATTATGTACCAAGACAGAACGGGTCAAAACATGTCCTCACGTGTAGAAAAGTCCAGAACAAGAGGAGGTAGAACAAGCAACACACACAAAATGCTGGAGGAACTCAGCAGGCCGGGCTGAATCTATGGAAAAGAGTACTAATGCTGTTCCAGCATTAAAAGAGTTCCAGCTTCTGCAGATTTTCACTTGCTGCGGTTGGAGATAGAACAAAATTGATTTTCTCAACAGCTGATAGAAAGATTTTGTTCTCTTTTTCCGAGTTCCTAATCCTTGCATTCAGATATCTGGAGCTCAGCTCCGTCTGAGAGATCTATCTGCTCCCGTTCCCTGATTAGCCGGAAGCTCCCCGGGGCCCGTGTACGGATCGTGGGGCTGAGAGAGGAGAAAAAATCTGGCCTGTGCTGAGTTTGCGGGCGACAGCCTCCGGTTCTCACAGCAATTGTCACCCAATTAGAGTCAGAAAAACCCTTACCTTTCCGATCCTCCCGACATTTTGTATACTGCGCGCATGCGTATTTATCGGAGAAGGCTGCGATCCTGACGCCTGCGCATTTGATCGGTGCTTCAAACGACAGCGAAATTTTAAACGTGGTGATTTATGGGTAAGTATGGTGCCATTAAAAGATTCTGCAGGGACCGGTTCCACGTCCATATCTCAGTTTTTTATTCTGTGTAGAAAACTCAGCAGCTTTCTTAACGCAGAAAGCGGCTCCCATAAACGATACACTCAATATCAACAGGCATTTCGTGTTCTGAAACAGATCTGAAACAAAAGAGATTCTGCATTTGCTGGAAATACAAAGATGATTACACACAAAATGCTGAAGAGGCTCTGAGGTTCAGGCAGCAACTAAGCAGAGGAGTACACAGTCTAGACATGCTGAAGGGGATCGGCTTAAATGCTGCCCATTTATTCCTCTCCACATTTGCTGCCTGATCTGCTGATAATCTGCAATGTTTTGTAGAAATTAACCATTTTGTTTTTCGATTAACCAGTTTCCAAATGTTTCTCATCTTTCCTTCATAGCCACATCCCGCTGGTCTGGTTCCTCTTCCTCCTCCTGCTCGGAACCTCCAGACCCCATCTCTTTCCAGAGCCCCAAAGCCCTGATTGGTGCTGGTAACTCTTTGTTTTCTGACTCTGCTCCACCGAAGATTCACTCGCCAGTCCGCTGTCAGGGTTTAGAGGCGCGTTGCAACAACCCAGCTGTCTGAGGCACAGTCCTTTGAAATTGGTGAAAATGACACAAAATTTGAAAAGAGCAAGGAAAAAAGGAATTTAACCACCTTAGTCCAGAGCCCTGGGGAAGGTCAAATACTCAGCGAGCTCATCCTGTTAATTAGCCTGGGGGAAATCATGCAGGAAATTCATGCAGGTGTGTAAGATGATGAGAGGCATTGATCGTGTGAAAAGTCAGAGGATTTTTCCCCAGGGCCGAGATGGCGAACACGTGGGGGGGCATAGTTTAAGGTGCTTGGAAGTAGTTCAAGGGAGGTGTCAGAGATATATATTTTTATACAGATAGTGGTGGGTGTGTGGACTGCACTGCCAGCGACGGTGGTATAGACAGGTACAATAGAGTCTTTTAAGATAATCTCAGACAGGTACATGGAGCTTAGGAAAATAGAGGGTTCTGTGGTAGGGTAATTCTAGGCATTTTCTAGAGTAGGGTACACAGTCGGAACAACATTGTGGGCCGAAGGGCCTGTAATTTGCTGCAGATTTCTCTGATTCTAAGAAATCCAAGGGAAATCACTTCTCCCACAGAGTGGTGACACCTTGCAACAGCGAGAGTGAGAGGTAAATTTGAAAATACTGATATGGAACAGAAACCTAGGCAGGGACCAGATGGATCAAGTGGACGCTCTAGTGTAAATTGTGAGTTTGGCAGTGACATTAAGTACCTGCGACATGGGATTTGATACAGAATTGATTTATCTTTCACAGATCCACAATAGTTTAAGGCTAACATCAGCAGAACCGACTCCTCCAATGCTCAGTGACCAGGGTTCAGTCCTGGGTGCGATGAGCAGCCGCAAGAACTGCAGAATCTGACAGTAACAGTCCCTTATGAACCTGCAGCTGCCTTCAGTCGCCATGATGGTTAAACATTTAACACGGAGCTGATTTGAACTTCCTCCCTGATGTGAAGTTGCTGGTGTTGCAGCAGCTGGGATGATTGAATGAAACTCTTTGCTCACTCCGGACAGAAATGTGGCCTCTATTTATTGTGAACTCACCGGAGCATCACAAGGTGGGTTAACTGAATGAGTCTCTTCACACACATGGAGCAGGTGAACGGCCGCTTCCCAGAGCGAAGCTGTTGGTGTATCTGCGATGGCCGACTGAATCCCTTCCAAAATGAGAGCCAGTACTGCTATAACGTCAGGGCGATGTATCCAATCAGACACGGGCATGGACACATGTTCGGGCTCTCCTTGCAGCAAGAGGGAGCGCTGTCTTCTCCGCCATCTCCGCCTCCACATTCAAGGATCGGCGACATTCAAGCGCTGGTGAACTGACAGATACAGCGGAACTATCGTGCTGTTGTGTTTGTGATTCCCATACACAAATCCTTTGTCTTTTCTAAACTGTTAAAAGTTTACAAACCACGTCAGTGGGTGAAGGACAACATTTCCACTCAGATTATTTAGTTTCCATGGTGCCTTCAGAGAAAAACACTGTCACATCTCAAAACAATTTGGGGGGACAAGACTTCATCTTTTAACTGGCCACAGTTCCGGAATCAACCACAACATCAAACTCTCTGCTTCCCCCTCTGTATCAAAATGGATCCTTCCTCCCCTTCATCGGTCTGTGACGTGGCTCAGTTTGTCTGTCTCCTTCGCATTCTGAGCATGCGCCACACACCCACTGAGATCACATTTTATTTACACGGCTGTGACTAGAGACTTTCTGATTATTATGTCCCTCCCGGCATTTGACGGTGGTAAACTCAGAGTCAGCAATGGTATTGAACATCGGGAGTAGGTGATTAGGCTTTTTCGTTGGAGATCGATAAACTGCCGGTAGTGTGTGTCTGGATGAGTGGGACGTTTTCAGACTGGAAAGAGGTACCGTTTGGAGTTCCCCAGAGATCAGTCCCTGACCACAGTTGTTCACAGTTTAATGTCCTGGAGAGGCAACGAGATGTGAGATGTCCCAATCTGCTGGTGAGGCAGAAAGAGTGGAGTTGAGGGAGGGGAGGCTATTCACATGCAATTTCGTAGCTTTGCAATCAGCACATAGTGCACTGTGGGGCTGCAGTGGCGGGATCCAATCTGCTAATTAAATTTGCTGACGGCACTACATTGATCGACCGAATCCGAAATAATAACGAGGCAGCCTACAGAGAAGAAGTCATCACCCGGACACAGGGGTGTCAAGAAAACAACCTCTGCCTCGTTGTGACAAAAACAAAGGAGCTGGTTGTAGATTACAGGAGGAATGCAGACAGGGAGCACATTCAACATTTCCAAGTCTGTTATTGACACAAAATGCACATTTTAATAGTGATCATGACACAATGTATTTTATATATTGTTGATGACAGAAAACATATTTATAGATTGTTACTGACAGAGCATCGTATAACTTGTGTTCCGTGTGTTATCTGAATGTACTTGCCTGTGATGCTGCTACAAGTCAGCGTCTCTCTGTACCTGTACCTTCCCCTACTTGTGCACTTTGCAATAAATTCAACAGGACCTGAGAAATCTCAGTGAGATTTGATTAGTGATGATCATCTTGGCAGCTCGGTAGGTCGAATGTATGAGACAGTACCCTGTTAAATGCAAAACCCTGAACAGTGTTGATGATCAGGGGGACCTTAGACTCCAAGTTCATTGCTCCCTGAAAGAGACTGCACAGATTGATCGGGTGGTTAAGAAGGCAAATGGCATGGTTGTCTTTATTAGTTGAAGCACTGAGTTCAAAAGTCGGGAAGTTGTGTTGCGGCTGTTATGAGCCTGCGGTCGTACTGTGACTGTTTCTTTAAGAGCGCCGGCGTGAGGAGGCGGGACTATGACGTCAGTCACAGGCTGACAGCGCTGACTGAGGACTGAACCATGAGAGAGAGAGAGAGCGATCTGCAGACAGGCAGTCGGGGGGGGGGGGGGGAGAGAGAGAGAGAGAGAGGAAACGCTGATCGCTTCAGTTAGTCGCAGCTGAGGGTTGAAAGTCTCCTATGCCCACAAGAGTGGGTTGATCATCGCTACACGGAACCACAACGAATGTGTGTGGCTGTCACTTCCTATAATCCATAGGAGTGGGTTATGGAATATCTTGTGTTAACCCTTGCCTGGGTATGTTGTGTGGTAACCCCTGGAAGACGGTATTCCTGTGACAGGTCACTTTCGCTGATAACTCGTATGTGGACGGATTCAACGGATAAGAACATCGACGGCGGTTATTTTGAAGTAACGGCCGTTTCTCTACGTTTCACCCTGGATTACAAATATCTTTCTCCCATAACTTATTCCGTGTATTACTGAACTTTCCTACTTTACCATCTCAAGACTCTGAGCTTTGTTCCCTCAGGCTCGATAGTCTGGGAGTTATACTTGCACATATATACACATTACACTGTTAACTTTCCTTTATTTCGTTAAGTTACTATATTATCAGTCGATACTACTAAAGATAATGGTTTTAACATCAAAACCAGACTCCAGTGTGAACTCTATTGCTACTGGTTTGTTTCTAAAACGCTACAGTTTGTAACACAATTTTATAAAACTAGTTAGCCCACATCTGGAGTGTTTCATACAGTTCTGGTCGCCCCCATTCTCGGAAGGATGTTGGGGCTTTGGACAGGGCGGGGAAGAGGTTTACCAGGACCCTGCCTGGATTAGAGGGCATGAGCTATAACGAGAGGCTGGACAAACTTGTGTTGTTTTCTCCAGAGCGGCGCAGGCTGGGGTGAGACTGGATGGACGTTTATAAGATTACGAGAGGAATAGATCGAGTGGACAGACGATATATTTTTCCTGGGGGTTGAAATGTCTAATCCAGTTAAGGTGAGTGGAGATGTGAGCGGCGTTTGCGTCTTTCCACAGAGTAGTGGGTAAACGGACATCTGTCTGGGGGTGAGAGACCAAAGCGGCCATGTGATCCCGTTTCCTGTTCACGTTTCTCTGCAGATCTGCAGCATCTGCGGGTCACTGCTCTACCTATACGTGGAGCTTCATCTTTCCCCGTTCAGACAAGGCAGTGAGATCCGGATCTGTCACGTCCTCTCGTTGTGGTGGACAATATGGTTTTTTTTTCGGCAATATTTTCAGCATGTTTCATTCCACTGTTTTTACCTGCTGAAGTGCTGCCGATGTTTCTGGGTGTCTGACCCACTTATGTGAGAATTTAGCTTTTTATAATTATCTGAGCTTCTCATAAATGTGTGCAGTTCAGTTAAGCTTCACTCCACTACTTCCAAAGCAACAACCCAGTCAGTCAAATAGTTCCACACAATTAAAATAGTTTATTACATCTTTTTTTCATTTTGTACTATCTATATAATTTAACAATGTGATAGTTATATTCTTATATTAAATCACAATTGTTAAAATCTATGCTCAAAAATTAGGTTCTACTTCTGAACGAATTTCATGACATATGCCGGTGCTATTAAACTTGATTCTGATATTGATACGGGAGACCCACCACCGGTCACCTGATCCCAGTTACCGCAGATCGTAATGAGAGATTAAAGCCTTTTCTATTTATTTGCGTTCCTCAGAAAGACAACAGTTCAGTTTCCTTCTGTGGTTCCAGAGCAAAAGCTCAGTCTGTCTAATATTTGCACACACTTAAAATGGGGAATTTGTTTATTATCATCATGTACTGAACGACAGTGAAAATCTTCCCTGACTTACCATCCACACAGATCGATACATTACAACGGTACATCGAGCTGATATACGATAAAACAATAACTGTAACAAACATTATGGCTGCAGAGAAAGTGCAGTGCAGATAGACATATGGTGCAGGGTCACGTCGAGTTACATTGTGAGGTCGAGTCCATTTTATCATTCATTTGGCTTATAACTGCAGACAGGAAGCCGTCCTTGAGCCGGGTGGTTCGCTTTAAGGCTTCCTTGAGCCGGGTGGTTCGCGCTTTAAGGCTTTTGTATCTCTTCCCCGATGGGGGAGCGGGTTTGCAGGAAGAATGTCCAGGTTATGAGGTTCTTTGTGTACATGCCCTGCTTTCCTGAGGGAGAGGAAGTGTAGGAAGAGTCCAAGGAGTGGGGGCTTGTTTCTCTGATGTTCACTGCTCTCCAAAGTTCTCTGCAGTTCCTTGCAGTCATGGGCAGAGCAGTAGCCATACAAAGGCGTGAAGTATCGACAAGAAGCTCAGAGACCTCGGCCTTCACCCTGCCTTGTGTAGCTGGATCCTGGACTTCCTGTCAGATAGCCGGCAGATGGTAAGAGTGGGCTCCATCTCCTCTGTCTCTCTGACCCTCAGCACACATAACCCACAGGGTTGTCTCTTTGGCCCTCTCCTTTACTCTCTGTGCACCCATGACTTGTGTTGCCACCCACAGCTCCAACCTGCTAATGAAATTGGCTGACAGCACTACATTGATTGGCCTAACCTCAAATAATAACTTTCAATCGATCAAATGCCTCCCGACAAGGTTCGGTCCAAACATACTTTTCACGCTTCTTCAGGAGATTGGTCAGAGAAAGAGCGATAGCAGCAAAGTTCTTACGAAAATATCCATCCATTCCCAGAAACCTTCTAAGAGCCTTCTTATCAGTCAGAATAGGAACTTGAGAAATTGCCTGGACTTTTGCCCGAACAGGAGCCAACTTGCTTTGACCAACAACATAGCCAAGACAGGTCACAGTGGCATGGCCAAATTCACTCTTAGCTAACTGTAAGGTCGTCCTGAGAAAGCCTGTCAAACGGCTTCTCTACTGCAGAGATATGCTTTTCCCAAGTGTCACTCCCTGTGGCTAAGTCATCAATATAGGCATCTGTGTGTTCTAACCCTGGAATTACAGAATCAATCATTCTCTGGAATGATCCTGGACCATTTTTCCTTCCAAAAGAGAAAACATTGTGTTCATACAACCCAGAAGGTGTCACAAATGCAGAAATTTCTCTACCTCTGTCCGTCAATGGATCACACCAATACCCTTTCAACAGATCAATCTTTGTAAGAAATTTAGCTTTTCCAGACTTATTGATGCAATCATCCTCCCTAGGGATAGGAGAGGATTCTGTTTTTGTTACTGCATTTACCTTCCCATAATCAGTGCAAAATCTAACACCACCATCAGGTTAAGGCACAATAACGCAGGGTGAGCTCCAATCTGATGCCAAAGGACTAATAATACCATTTTCATCATATATTCAATTCCTTGCTCAGCCAATTTACACTTTTCGACGTTCATGCAATATGGGTGTTGTTTAATCGGTTTGGCTTGACCAATATCTACATCATGTACTGCGACTGTGGTTTGCTTGGGAACATCGTGAAATAAATCTTTAAACATCAGGATTACTTCCTTCAGCTGTTGTTGTTGCTTTGGCTGCAGATGAGCCAACTCGTTAGCAATGTTTTCTGGAACAACCGAGTTCATTAGCCTAACTGGGACCATGTTTGGCTTGTGAAAATTCTCAGACGAGTCGATTGTTTCATTCTCAATATGTTTTGACAACAACACTCACAGACGGTGCCTGCTTGTCAAAATATGGCTTTATTATATTTATGTGTACCACCTGTGTTAGTTTACGTTGGTCGGGTGTTTTAATAGCATTATTCAGATCATTAATTTAAGAGACTATTTCAAGCACCTTATCTCCCATCTGGTATTTTCTTTCTCAAGCCCACTTATCAAACCAACACTTCATTTTGTTTTGAGAGATCTTTAAGTTTTGTCTCACTAAACTACAGACTTGGTGTAATTTATTCTTGAACTTCTAAACAGAGTCTAACAAGTTAACATGTACATCCCCATCAATCCACTGTTCCTTTAACAAGGACAAAGTTCCCCTCACTATAAATTTTTAAAAGGGTTCACCGAATGCAGTTATAGGGCAGAGTGGGGCCACTGCGGTGACCTGATTCGGTTTACCCACAACTTGACAAGTGCGACAGCTTCTGCAAAAGGTCACAACATCTTTCCTCAAATTAGGCCAGTAGAATTATTACATAACTGTTTACAGTTTTATTCACTCCAAAATGTCGACCTAATGGCATACTGTGGGCCAAAGTTAAAATTTCAGCCATATAACTTTAGGAACTACAACTTGGTGAACAATTTCCCATTCCTCACTTGCTGGTATAGCAGGTGGCCTCCACTTCCTCATTGACACTTCATCATGAGATAATACCCTACTGGCACATTCTTAATCTCATCATCTGAGAGGGCTGTTTCTTTTAAAGCTTCAATCTCAGGGTCTCGGTTCTGTTCTGCTATAAACTCCTTCCCAGACAGGGATAAATCTTTCTCATCAGACTTACGACTGAATCCTGTTGAAACAATGAAGGCAGAAATTCCCTGACAAGTCATCATAACCTGAATCCCGATTTTGGCTATCATGGGTATCAGAATCATGCTGCACAGATTCGTCTGCGTCGGCATACTTTGAGTTCCTGCGCAGGAAGGATAAATGTTAAAATCCATCTGTGGGTCGTCAGCGGTTGTCTTAGTTGTCAACAGCGCTGCAGGAACAATTTTAGGTCATTCCCTAACAGCAAACTAACATCTTCCAATGGTAAAATGGAGTATAATCCAATTTTAACAGGTCCCAAAAGCAACCCTGACAGTAAATTTACCTTGTACAATGGCACAGAAACCATGCTACCCCCAAAGCCTTTAATAAGATTTACTTCATCAGTGTTCGTCTCATCACCAAACTTTAGAATGCTGTCTAATATAAGTGACTGAGAATCCCCAGTAACTCGAAGAATTTTTGGTAGTTGGGTTGACCCTTCCTTTACTAATACAAACCCATTTGACATAAAATGATCAAAAGCCTTCTTAATTCAGTCAGAGTTCTCAGTCCATAACTGAGCCTCAACAGAATGTTCAGAACCCTGTGGGTTTATAGGTGCGTCAACAAACTGAACACCGGCATTTGGGACTGGCTTCTTTTCATTTTTCTTATTCAGGATAGAATAATTAGCCATCACATGACCAGCTTTCTTACAATAGTAACAAGCAAGACCAGAATATTTCTCTTTCAACTGCTTCCCTTCATCCTTACTCTTGTCACTCGTCCCAGCTGTAATTTCTGGTTTACCCTGGTGATCTCTGGCACTCTTTTGGAAGCTCTTATTTGGGATAATCTTAACCTTATGAGTAAAAGCAAACTCATCTGCTATTCTATCAGACTCCTGCAAAGTGGCAGTATCCTTTTCATCTAAATATGTCTTTATGTCGTCAGGAGCACACCTTTTGAATTCTTCAATTAAAACTAACTCTTTCAAGCTATTAAAATCATCATATACTTATCATCATCATCATATATGTGCACCAGCGATCAAAACACACAGACTTCTCATAAGCAAATTACATATGTCCGGTTCACAGATTTCCACAAATTTCAAAACTTTTGCCTGTATGATTCTGGGACCAACTCGTAAGCTTTGAGCACAGCCTGTTTCACTATGTTACAATCAGCTGCTTCATCAACTGTCAAAGCAGAATAGGCTTGCTAAGCCTCCCCCTTTGTAAGAGAACCAACCCTCTTTTGGCCACTTTAAATTCTAAGCAACCTTCTCAAAATGCTGGAAGTATTTATCAACCTCTTTCTGATCAAATGGAGGTACCAATTTAATTTCCTGACTAGCCTCAAACTTATCACCAGAGTCTAACGCTAGACCCCTTTGCTGAAACCACTGTATCTTTTCCAGCTCGAATAGCCTCTGTCTTTCTGCTTCCTCCTTCTGTTTTTCTGCCTCCTCTCTGATTTTCTGCCTCTCTAGCCTCAAATTGCCTCTGCCTTTCCGGAGCCTCCATCTTTAATTTTTCTAACTTGTCCTGGAGCTCAAGCTCACTAGGTTTACTTCCAGGAAACACGTCCAACTCCTCCACTTTAAACACACCCTCAAATACATAATGTTCAGCTATTACCCTCTGCATCTGTTCCCTCCTCATTGTCAATTTCAACATAGCAAGTTTTAACCTTCTAGCAAGACTCAACAACTCAATCCGTCTGCCATCCTCTAATGCCTCAGAGGTTCCCGCTTCCAAACAATAATCAGCATCCGCTGCTGATTTTCTACACACAAATATATCAAAAGGGACTTCCCCAATGAAATCGATAATTAATGACTACGCCCCCATAGCTGTTCATATCCCAGATGCAGGCCCCAATTTTGTTATGAATCGTAAAGCTTTAGAAACGAATCAGCACCAATAGACTACACCTGGAACAACACACACAAAATACTGGTGGAACACAGCAGGCCAGGCAGCATCTATAAGGAGAAGCATAGTCGACGTTTCAGGCCGAGACCCTTCATCAGGACTGCCTGAGACTGCCTGACAAAGGGTCTCGGCCTGAAACGTTGACAGTGCTTCTCCTTATAGATGCTCCCTGGCCTGCTGTGCTCCACCAGCATTTTGTGTGTGTTTGACTTCCAAGCATCTGCAGATTTCCTCGTGGAGACTACACCAGGAGTCTGTTTTTGATCTTAAAACTATCTTTATTAGAATCGACTTATAATATAGTAACTTAAGCAAGATAAACAAAAGTTAACAGTGTTCTGTGTATATATGTGTGTAAATATAAATCCAAAACTATTGAGCTTGGGGGGAACAAGGCTTGGAGTCTTGAGATGGTAAAGTATGAAAGTTCAGTTCAACCACAGAATAGGTGATGAGAGAGATATATGTAATCCAGGGTAAATGTCGAGAGAAGGCAATTATGTCGAATTCCACAGGTTCCATGGTGGTAAAACAAGAGAACAGTCATCCTTCCAAATCCACATAATAATTATCACCCAAAGTGACTTGTCACAAGGCGTATCGTCTTCAAGTGAATTACCACACCACACCCAGGCAAGGGTTAACACATCGGTGGTCTTCACATGATACCCCAAATCAGATCCACTCCTATGGATCAAACGAGGTGACAACCACACAGACGATGTATGATGAATCGATAATTAACCCATACTTGCGGGCATAGGAAAATTCCAAACAGTGACCCTTGGCACCTATTTCCCTTGTATCGATCTTTCCATTTTTCCTCCTTCATCTCCGTCTGACTCTGAGTGTCTGTGTCCTCAGTTAAAACTAAACAAGCTGTGAGTGATGTAAACAAGCTGCAAGTCAGACTGATTAAACTTCCTAATCTCTCTCTCTTAAAATGACAGTCCACAGCAAACAAAACCTAGGGATTCATAACAACTGACTGGTGTGCCAGTAGTTGGAATGACTGAGTGAATCCTATCCCACATTCTCAGCAGGTAAATGGCTCCTCTCCAGTGTGAACTCGCTGATGTCTCTGTAGTGTGGAAGAGTGAGTGAATCTCTTCCCACATTCTGAGCAGGTGAATGGCCTCTCTCCAGTGTGAACTCGCTGATGTTCCAGCAATCTGGATGAGTTATTGAATCTCTTCCCACAGACTAAGCAGATGAACGGCTTCTCCCCAGTGTGAACTCGCTGATGTACCAGTAATCTGGATGACTCAGTGAATCTCTTCCCACAGACTAAGCAGATGAACGGCTTCTCCCCAGTGTGAACTGACTGGTGTCTCTGCAGGGAGCGTGAGTGACTGAACCTCTTCCCACATTCTGAGCAGGGGAATGGCTTCTCTCCAGTGTGAACTGGCAGATGACTCTGCAGGTGGGATGACTGAGTGAATCTCTTCCCGCATTCTGAACAGGTGAACGGTTTCTGCCCAGTGTGAACTCGCTGATGTCTCAGTTGGCTGGATAAAGCACTGAATCCTTTCCCACATTCTGAGCAGGTGAATGGCTTCTCCCCAGTGTGAACTCGCTGATGTACCAGTAGGTTGGATAACTCACTGAATCCTTTACCACATTCTGAGCAGGTGAATGGCTTCTCCCCAGTGTGAACTCGCTGATGATTCTGTAGTTGGGATGACCGAGTGAATCCCTTCGCACAGACTGAGCAGGTGAATGGCTTCTCCCCAGAGTGAACTCGCTGATGTACCAGTAGGTTGGATAACTCACTGAATCCTTTCCCACATTCTGAGCAGGTGAATGGCTTCTCCCCAGTGTGAACTCGCTGATGTACCAGTAGGTTGGATGACCGAGTGAATCTCTTCCCACAGACTGAACAGGTGAACGGCCTCTCCCCAGTGTGAACTCGCTGATGTCTCCGTAGGTTGGATGCCTGAGTGAATCTCTTCCCACAGACTGAGTAGGTGAAGCGCCTCTCTCCAGTGTGAACTCGCTGGGGACTCCGTAGGTTGGATGACTGAGTGAATCTCTTCTCACATTCTGAACAGGTGAACGGCCTCTCCCCAGTGTGAACTCGCTGGGGACTCCGTAGGTTGGATGACTGAGTGAATCCCTTTCCACAGACTGAACAGGTGAATGGCTTCTCCCCAGTGTGAACTCGCTGGTGAGCCATAAGGTCAAATGACTGAGTGAATCTTTTCCCAGAAATTCAGCAGATCACCAGCCTCTACCAGGTGTGGTGTGAACTGACTGGTGTGTCCTCAGGTCCAACTGAATCCTTTCTCACACACAGAACAGATGAATGGCCTTGCCCAGTGTGAACTTGCTGATGTACCTTCAATTGTGATAATTGAGTGAATCTATTCCCACTGTCTGAGAAGGTGAACAGCCTTTCTCCTGTGTAAGATGACTGGCTTGCTATTTGGTCAAATGATCAATTGAATCCCTCTCCACAGTCTGAGCAGGAAGGATAGTCGATTGAATCCCTCGCTCCACTTCTTAAATATCCAGACAGAGACAGCAAAACTGGCGTTTTCTGTTTGAGATCCCCGGCGACAAATTCCTTCTCGTTTTTAACCTGTGAAAAGATTTACAAAATCCTTCAATGGGTTTAGGACAACATTTCCGATGAGATTACTTGAGTTGCCAAGGTTTGATCTGGTATCACACTGTTACAGTGAGGTTCTACCCAAGTTGGAGAGAGAAATCACCTCCTGACTGGGCAGAGTGCTGGTATCTGGAAGACCATCAAACTCTCCGATGCTCTTCCTGTCTCTATAAGAATGGGGCATTTCTGCCATCTCCAATCTGTGACCTGGCTCAGTTTGACTCTCTCCATTGGTATTATTCCCTGTTCCTGCTGAGCTGTATGGGTGCCTGGCCCCACAGTAACTGAAACAGTCTCACGCAAATTGTCTTTGTGGATGTGCATCTGGGAATTCTTTTATGTATTATTAACTTAAAGTGCTACAGCTTTAACACCATATAAAAAAATTCCTGCTGAGATGACTGGTTGGTCCGCACAGCTGGTAAAAGGGGTTAGAGTGAATTTTTGTAATATTTCAAGTTCTTGTAGAAAAGTACAACACAGAAACAGGTCCTTTGGGCCATCTGGTCTTGTGCTGACCTATTTAAATTGCCCCTCCCACACTCCTACAATCCAGGTACCTACACAAACTTCCTAAATGTTGAAATCGAGCTCGCGTGCACCACTTGTGCTGGCTGCTCATTCCAAACCTAGATGACCATCTGTGTGCAGAAGTTTCCCCTCATGTTCCCCTTAACATTTCACCTTTCACCCTTAACCCCTGACCACTGGTTGAAGTCCTACCCAATCTCAGTGGAGAAAGCCAGCTTGCATTTACACTATCTATGCCCCTCTACCACAATCAAATCTCACCTCAATCTTCTACATTCCAAAGAATAAAGTCCTGACCTGTTCAATCTTTCCTTATAACCCAAGTCCTCCAAACTTGACAACAGCCTTGTGAATTTTCTCTGAAATCTTTGAATCTCTTTTAAATCTTTCCTGTCAGTAGGTGACCAAAACATCACACAATACTCCAAATTAGGCCTCTTTTACAAGTCAACATAATATCCATCTATTGTCAGGATTTGGTTCACGAAAGCCAATGGGCTAAAATCTTTCTTTCCGTCACTATCTAACTGTGATACCACTTTCAGTGAATTAAGGACTTGTATTCCCAGGTCCCTTTCTTCTACAACACTCCTCCGTGCCCGACCAGTCACTGTGAAAGACCTCCCTTGGTAGGTCAAACCAAAGTGCAACAGCTCACACTGGTCTGAATTAAATTCCATTTTCCATTTCTCAAACCATTTTCCCAGGGGGTCCAGATTGCACTGCAAGCCATGATAGTCTTCCTCGCTGTCCACTACACCACCAGTCTTGGTGGTCATAAATCTGCTAATCCAGTTAACCACACTATCATCCAGATTACTGATATAGATGACAAACCACAACAGATCTAGCACTGATCCCTGTGGCAACCACTAGTCACAGGCCTCCAGTCAGAGAGGCAACCATCTGCTACCACTCTCTGGCTTCTCCCAAAGACAGTGTCTCATCCAATTTACTATCTCATCTAGAATGCTGAGTGACTGAACCTTCTTGACCAACCTCCCATATGAGACTGTGTCAAGTGCCTTGCTAACGTCCATGTAGACAACATCCACTGCCTTGTCTTCAACCACTTTCCTGATAACTTCCTCAAGAGACTCTGTAAGACTGGTTAGACATGACCTACCATGCACAAAGCCATGCTGTCTATCCTTAATCAGTCCACATCTATCCAAATACTTATATTTCCGGTTCTTGCACATACGTTCCAGTAACTTTCCCACTATTCACTACTAGTCACCACTCCGTGGGTTTGGAGATTTCCCTTGAATTTCATAGAATCATAGAAATCTATAGCACATTACAGACCCTTTGGCCCACAGTGCTGTGCCGACTATGTAACTTACTCTAGAAACTGACTGGGGTTTCCCTAGCACATAGTACTCTATTTTTCTGAGCTCCATGTAACTATCTGAGAGAGTGTTAAAAGTCCCTGTTGTATCCGCCTCGACAACCGCTGCTGGCAGTGCATTTGACACATCCAACACTCTCTGTGTAAAAAACCTACCCCTGACATCCCCTCCGCATATATTTCCAAGCACCTTAAAACTATGCCCCATCCTGTTAGCCATCTTAACGCTGGGAAAAAATCCTCTGGCTATCCACACACTCACTGCCCCTCATCATCTTATACACCTAAAAAAGGCTCTGAACATTAGCAAGGAAATTATACATTGCTCTGAGGATTTGTTAGAAGTAAACAAAATTATGAGGGTATAGATAGGGTAAATGCAAGCAGCTTTTTCCACTGAGGTTGGGTGGGACGACAACCAGAGGTCATGGGTAAGTGGGGAAGGTGAAAATTTAACGGGAACATTTGGAAAAGTTCTTTGCTGAAATGGTCGTGAGAGTGCAGAATGAGATGTCAGCACTAGTGGAGAATATGAGCTCGATTTCACCATTAAGAGAAGTTTGACAGGTACCTGGATGGTAGGGGTACGGAGGGTGATGATCCCGGTGCAGGTAGTTGCATTAGAGAGATTAAATGTTTTTGGCATTGACTAGATGGGCCAAATAGCCTGTTTCTGTACTGAACTTCTCCATGTTTCTGTGACAGAGAAGCTGGCCAAACTTGTTTGGAAGGGAAAAGGTAGGAGTGACAATGGAGCAGCAATGGCTGGAGTTTCTGGGAGCAATTCGAGAGCTGAGTGATCGATACATCCCAAAGACGTGGAAGCATTTGAATGGCAGCAGGGCACAACGTGGGTTAAATGAGAAACCAAAACCAACATAAAATCAGAGGAGAGGGCAAACAAAAGAGCAAAAGACCATTAGGAAGCTTTTAGAATCCAAAAGAAGACAACTAAAGGAAAGTCAGATGAGTTCAGGAGTGGAATTATGAAATGGTTGTCATTAATGAGTTTTGGTTGCACCCAACAGTCCGTGGCATTTAGAGGAACGAGATATCCAGGGCCTCAATATCTCTTGAAAACCAAGATTCCCTGCACTAGTTACCATTCAACTTTTATTTTGTCAGACACATACAAACTCTACACCCTTAAAATTTCACTTCTGAAGAACTCGCACTTACCAAGTACTGCTTTGCTAAAAAACATCCTGTCCCAATCCACACTTGTCAAATCCTTGCAAATATCATAAAAATTGGCCTTTCAATTTAGAATCTCAAGAGAGGTCCAGGCCTCTGCTTTTCTGTATTTACTTGGAATCTCATGATCAGTAGATACAAAGTGTTCCCATACACTAATTTCTGTCACTAGCCCTAGATCACTTCCCAATAGCTTATTGCACACTTCTACATCGGGAATTTTATATACTGATTAAGGTAGATTTGATAAGCTCTACCCCATCTAGTCCTTTTACAGCCTAGGATTCCAGTCAATAAACGGAAAGTTAAATTCACTCACTTTATCAACCTTTGTTTCTTGGCATAGTCCGCAATCTCTCTACAGATTTGTTCCTTGAAATCCCTCAGACTGTTGGGCGCAAGCAAGTCCAAGTAATGGCTACAATATCATAATTTCATGTCCTGAGGTCTGAATGACATCTGTTTGCTGTCAAAAAAACAACCTGGCCCTCAATGTCACTGAAACAAAGGAGCTGGCTGCAGACTACAGGAGAAATGGAGACAGGCTGACCCAGGATCTGGGGTTGAGAGGGTGAACAGCTTTAAGTTCCCTGGCGCACACAACACCGAGGATCTCACCTGGTCTGTACATACTGGCTGTGTGGTGAAAAAGGCACAACAGCACCACTTTCACCGCAGGCGGTTCAGGAAGTGTGGGGCGGGGCCCCAAATACGAACAACTTTCCACAGGGGCACAATTGAGAGCATCCTGATGGGCTGCATCACTGCCTGGTATGGGTGCTGTACTTCACTCAGTTGCAGGACTCTGCAGAGAGTGGTGCGGACAGCCCAGCGCATATGTAGATGTGAACTTCTCACTATTCAGGACATTGACAAAAACAGGTGTGTAAAAAGGGCCACACTGTAAAAAGGATCATTGGGGACCAGAGTCACCCCAACCACAAACTGTTCCAGCTGCTACCATCTGGGAAACGGTACCACAGCCTGAAAGCCCGGATCAACAGGCCCAGGGACAGCTTCTTCCACCAGGCCCTCTGATTGATTAATTCATGCTGATACAATTGTACATTTATTTATCCTGACTGTCCTGTTGTACATACTATTTATTATAAACTATTATAAATTTCACATTGCACATTTAGACAGAGACGTAACATAAAGATTTCTACAACTCATGTATGAAGAATGTAAGTAATAAAGTCAATTCGATTCAATTCAACCTCTCCACTATCTGTTCTGTCATTCTGGCTCCAATCCTCCCTGCAACTTTAGTTTAACCACCCACCCCACAGGGGAGCAGCAGCAAGCCTTGCCACTAGGATACTCATCCCTTTCTAGTTCTGTTCCACTAACTAACAAATTCCCTATCACCCCTTTGACTTTCCTCTGCCAGGTAATTCCCCCCAACAGTTTCTAAAGTGTCCACCTGTTGTTGTGTGGGATAGCAACAAGAGTACTCGGCGATGGCTATTTAACCTCATTCCCCTTCCTGACTCTCACCCAGTTTCCTGTGTCCTGCACCTTGGGTGCAACTCACCTCTCTGCACATCATACCTATCACACCCTCTGACGCTTGGATGATGCGGAATTCATCCAGTTCCAGCTCTAACTCCTTAAAGTGCAGCTGGATATACACCTTCTACGTGAGGGCGTCAGGGACACTGGAGGTCTCCCCGCCTTCCCACCAATATCCCCTCTAATTTGTAATGACCAGTGTGTGCAAAAACCTTGTACTGTACAATTTTTACCCAGTGACAACAACATGTGCAAACTGAATTTTATATAGAGAGGTATTCATTTCAACAGCGAGCAAGTCACTGTCAGTAAGAACTTTAATCTCCTCTGGTTGAGTCTTGATTGAGTTCATCTGCACTCTCACACAACCTATGTAACAGGTTAATGAAGGATTTACTCGCCACAGCTTTTGCAAACCACCTATTTGTGATTTTCTTGCTAAATGATGCTTTCAATTTCAGATTTCCAAATATCACTCCACTTCTTCCCACTTGAAAATTCTCCAGCAACTCTTGCATCACCACAATACACAAAGTATTGTACATAAGTATTTCCCCTGAAGTCTCACCCAGGTGACTGAAAGTGGTGAACTCAGTGATGGTAAGGCCAAGGAATACTGCCTTTAAGGGTGGTAGTCTGTCTCCCTGGAGTCTGGCACATTTGTGATGTGAAAGCTACTTGTTGGCCAGGGCAAAGGTGTTTGATATCATTATGTAGCCAGACAGAATTGGTGGAAGCATGTTCTCACTGGTAGAAAAATGCAGACCGAGAGGAGGTAGAACAAGCAACACACACAAAATGCTGGAGGAACTCAGCAGGCCAGGCAGTATCTATGGAAAAGAGTACTAATGCTGAATTCCTCCAGCAATTTGTGTGTGTAGCTCGGATTTCCAGCACCTGCAGATTTTCTCTTTGTGATTGGAGGTAGAACACAGATGATTTTCTCATCTGGTGATGTAAAAGATGTTAGAGCCATAGAATAGAACACTACAGCACAGTACAGGCCCTTCAGCCCTCTATGTTGTGCCAACCCATATAAACCTTAAAAAAAAGAACTAAACCCACACTACCCCGTAACCCTCCATTTTTCTTTCATCCATGTGCCTGTTCAAGAGGATGTTAAATACCCCTAATGTTTTAGCCTCCACCACCATCCCTGGCAAGTCATTCCAGTCACTCACAACCCTCTATGAAAAAAAACTTACCCCTGATGTCTCCCCTAAACTTCCCTCCCTTAATTTTATACATATGCCCTCTGGTGTTTGCTGTCGGTGCCCTGGGAAACGGGTACTGACTATCCACCCTGTCTATGCCTCTCATAATCTTTTAGCCCTCTATCAAGTTCTAGACCAGGCATGGGCAAACTATGGCCCGCGGGCCATATGCGGCCCGTTAAGCTTTTTAATCCGGCCCGCAGAACTTGATGAAATTATATTACTAAACCTTGTTAACGTCTTTTCCCCGCAATTCTGGCGTTTTCCCAATAGATGACGCACTCTACATACATTGACCTTTGTTGAGGTGCAGCGTATTACTCCACATTTGCGCTTTACTCTTTGTTCGGCTCGACCTATTTGTGTGAACAGGCGTTCAGCGTCATGAACATCAACAAAGCCAGCCACAGATCCAAGTTAACTGACCAACCCCTCAGATCCATCCTGAGAATCGCCACAACAAAACTAAATCCAGACTTTGATGCGCTAACTAAAAAGGGAGACCAACAACACTGTTCCCACTGAAATTAAAAATAAGTTTCTTCGTTGTGTTATGTAAAAAATGCATTTGAAAATATTTGTTTCAATAAGCCTTACATGTTACATGTCATTTCTGTTAAGTGATGGACACGAGTAGTACGCAGGTGCACGTACGTTCTCAAAATAAAAAATGCGCTCCAGATCAAATAACGCGCTCCGCATACTGGTGCGCTGTCATTGTTCTGTCTTTGTGCTGGTCGTTGTTGAGTTTTGGCACAGTGGACAATTGAATAAGAAGGAGCAGGACAAGTAGACCTGCATCTCCTACCGGTTTTGAAATAAAGACAGTCAGGAGGAGAGTGATGATGATAATACCTTGAAGGATAACAGAATTTTCAGTGCTTTAAAATAATAACTGTTACTATTAAAAAAAGCTGTATTTTATTCATTTAATTTTCAGTGTTTTAAAAGTCATTTCAATAAATAGCTAAATACCATGGGACTTCAAAGACAGATATTTTGTTGTAATGCATTTGTTCATTTTCAATTGAAATTAAAGCACATGTTTTCTACATATCCCATGATATTTTATTTTCTCTTATGAGGTGTATTACCAAAACACTCCGTCCATCTGCTCCTGGTCTGGCCCCCCTGTCAAATTTTAGAACCCTTTGTGGCCCACAAGTCAAAAAGTTTGCCCACCCTTGTTCTAGACCTTTCATATTATTTCACATTTCATAAAGATTGAAACAGAATAGGCTGAAACACACTGTTCAAAAGTGCTGGTGTTCAATCCACTTGGTGCATTGACTCATTACATTTTTTGGGTTTATGTTTGTCAGAAACACATCCAACAGATTTCCCATCAGAAGTGCAGGAAAATTCTGGACCTGATTTCAAATGAGCCACTGAGCACTCTGAAAAAAAGGTGCGGCAGAGGCCGATTTCTCCCTTGTGCTTTTATTTTCAGTGTGAACTATGTAACATTGATGGTGATTAATGATCATTACTTTCAGGCGACAGCCCTCCAAACATGTGACGAACCACAGTAAAACTTAGTGAACCTGCCATGGTTGGGTCTTGGGTGTCGGACTAGCAGATTTTCTGTATTATTTGATGTTCTCTTATTAATACATCATACCTCACTTCCAAATCACTGTTTTTAGACATTACATTATAGAATGATATGTTCCACATAACCTGCAAGTTTAAAAGAAGCTCAGAAAATAAGGTCAAAGTAAGTTTCAAAGGCATCTGGGAAACAGAAACATGCAAGTTTAAAGGGAGCAGAGATACCTGACTGACCTGCATGAGGTGTTGAGCTACCTAAAATGCATTCTTGAACGTATAATGTAGATTTAAAGCAATTATTGGATTTAAATTATTTTATTAAATTAACATTATCTTGGATCTCTTAATCGTAATTCATAAGTTTAATGTAGGATCAACCTTTCTGCATTTGGATAACTACAATTTTTGTTCTTTTCTTTCGAAAAATGCAGTCACATGATAACACTATTCAAACTTCAGACCAAAAGTCTTTTTTTTCCCCACTTCTATTTTTTCCCAGGAAAAAAATACTATAAACTTTTTGCTATTTAAAATTGGTAACATTTGTCAATTCATGCTGTTGTTTAAAATTAAATTGCTTAACTCCCTGAAGCAAACTTGTAAATTCACTAGCTAATAAAGAATTGAACAAAGAGGATTGTATATTTTACGCACAAAGCAGCATAATGTCAATGCTCCTACATCATAAATTGGGAGACGAATGTACACATCCCAACCTTATTAGGTATTTGTACTCAATTTTTCCCACAGATGGTGAACTGCTAAACTTGGCTGGTTCATCAGGCACAGCATGGAGTAGATCTGAAGGGAGCTGGAGTGGTTTGTGTATTTGCGGCAGTGCTGGGAGGAAAAATCAGCATGAATGATGAATGTCTTTAATGTCCCTTCCTATAAAATGCTCGACAGATGGTTCACACTTATTTGACCTTGAGCTTTTTTTTAAAACCATATTACACTTTAGTCAGGATTACTTAGAATTTCAACATCTCTCTTCCAGTGAAAATAATAAGTGGGAAGGGGTATAATTTAAAGATCCTATATATTGTTTAATCCACCCCGTTCTAATGAAATGTTTATTCAGTTATTTATGCTATTGACAAGGCTCTGAATAAAGCAAATGAGGACCAATAGGTGTGATCCATTCTTACAACCAGTTCGATGGCATAATTTTAAACTCACTTCCCCAAGTTTTCACATTTAGGAGCAGAATCACAAGAAGAGCTGGCAAATGACCAGGGAAAGCTTCACACAGAATCACAGAATAATTATTATAAAATATTGTTGGCATGAAAGGAGATCATCAACCAGAACTATCCTTTCAACTCCAATCCTTTTCTCTTGCCCTGCATCACTGCAAAAATTCACTCTCATTTCCTTTCCAATTCTATTTGAAAGTACTGTCTTAGTCTTCGACAGTACTGTCCTGTGGATATCCAGTAACTGTGCTCTGGAAGTCCAATCCAAAGTAGAATCTTTGCTAATCTACAATACTAGCACTGTACCTCACCATACTTTATCCCTATTTTCTAATCACAGGAAAGACTAAGTACTAATTTAAAACAAAGGCTAAGATTTAAACTTTCATCTTATGGTGATGATCATCTAATGTTATACTGCTATATATAAATAAAAGGGGTGATAGAT
The DNA here is from genome assembly GCF_030144855.1 of Hypanus sabinus. Classification (NCBI taxonomy): domain Eukaryota; kingdom Metazoa; phylum Chordata; class Chondrichthyes; order Myliobatiformes; family Dasyatidae; genus Hypanus; species Hypanus sabinus. The sequence continues at coordinate 127,071 of NW_026780770.1, forward strand.
AAGTTTGTGGCCGAAGGTAGAAGTAGACAACTTTAGAAAATCCAGCACATCTATTTTTCAACATAGTCCACTCCTACATTTACACACTTAGTCCAGCGGTCGTGTAACATACGAATCTTGGACCTCCAGAGAGTGTCCACAGACGGGTTTTGTTCCCTTTCTCCGAGTTCCTAATCCTTGCATTTAGATAGCTGGAGCTCAGCTCTGTCTGAGAGATCCATCGGTTCCCATTCCCTCATCAGCCGGGAGCTCCCCGGGGCCCGTGTACGGATCGTGGGGCTGAGAGAGAGGGAAGAGGGCAGGACTGTCCCGGGATTGCTGCCCACGGTGTCCGAAATTCAGAGGAATTATCCCGAAGTCGGTGTTTAAGATAAAAACACGGAGAATCGCTCTTACCTGCAACCGACATTTTCAAGGCCTCGTGTGCTGCGCGCATGCGTGATACTCGGGGACGTCATCAGCCTGACGCTTGCGCAGTTCATCAGTGCTTCAGCGCCTGATAAGATTTATTCGCGCAGGGCCTTTTGGGTAATACCGGTGCCATTAAACAGTTCTTGAAGTACCGGTTCAATGTCCATATCTCATTTTTTTTCCGGGATATAGAAAAAGTCTGCAGCTTTTTTAACGCAGGAAGCGGCTCACATGAACAATATACTCAATATCAACGTGTATTTAATGCCAAAGTAAAATGTGGATATAAAACACAAGAGATTCTGCAGTGGCTGGACACACACGCGCACACACACAAAATGCTGGAGGAGCTCTGCAGTTCAGGTAGCAACTAAGCAGCGGAGTCCACAGTCTAGGCATGCTGAAGAGGCTCGGTCTAAAAGTTGTTTATTTATTCCTTTCCACAATTGCTGCCTGATCTTTTGATTCCCACTAGTATTTTGCAGAAACTAACCATCTTTTTTTTCGGTCAACCAGTTTCCAAATTTTTCTGATCTTCCCTTTGTAGCCATATCCTGCTGGTCTGATTCCTCCTCCTCCTCGTAAACTCCAGACCCCATCTCTGTCTGGAGCCCCAAAGCCTGACTCAGGCTGGCAACTCTTTGGTTTCTGACTCTGCTCCATCGAAGATTCACTCGCTAGTCTGCTGTCAGACTTTAGAGGTGCATTGTGTTACGAGACCGCAGATTCGTTTACTGTGAGTGTCGCTTTAAGTGCCTGAGTGAGGCGGGTCTGTGACGTCACACAGGCGCTGCAGCAGAGACAGAGAGACAGAGGGGGGAGGAGAGGGAGGGGAGAGAGAGAGATAGAGGGAGAGGAAGAGTGAGAGAGACTTCAGCTTGTCACTGCTATGCCCAAAAGATTGGGTTGATCATCGGCACGCAGTGCACAACGGATGTGTGACTGTCACTTCGTATCATCCATATGTGTGGATTTCCCTTACCCGGAATCGGGGTGTTTTGTGGTAACCACCCGAAGACGATATTCTTGTGACTGTCACCTGGTGATATTTCTAAGTGGATTTCGGAACTAATCGACGGATAAGATCTTCGGCGACTGTTATTCGTTCACCCAGCGTGGAATGTGTGTGGAATTCTTCGTAGTTGCCTTCTCTCTACATCTTCGTGTGGATTTACAAATCTCTCCTCTCACTCACTTGTTCCGTAGATTACTGAACTTTCCCACTTTACCATCTTAAGACTTTAAGCATTGTTTCCCAAGTTTGATAGTTTGGAATACGTACAACACCGTTAATTGCTGTTTATTTCGTTCAATCTTTTAGATTTGGAGTAGATACTAATGAAGAGAGTGGTTTTAACATCAAAACCTGACTCCGTTAGTGATCTATTGCTGCTGGTACGTAAAAATTGCAACAACCCAGCTGTCTGAGGCACAGTCCTTTAAAATAGGTGAAAATGACACAAAACATTGAAAAGAGCGGAGAAGGAGTTTAACCAACTTCGTCCGGAGCCCTGAACAACGTCACAACCACAGTGAGCTCATCGTCTTGTTCAGCCCGGAGAAAATCATGCAGGAAATTCATGCAGGTGTCTAAGATGATGAGAGGCATTGGTCGTGTGGATAGCCAGAGGCTTTTTCCCAGGGCAGAAACGGCTAACACGAGGGGGAATAGGTTTAAGCTGCTTGGAAGTAGGTACAGAGGAGATGTCAGAGTTAAGGTTTTAAAGCAAAGAGTGGTGTTTGTGTGGAATGCATTGCCAGCGATGGTGGCAGAAGCGAATACAATAGAGTATTTTAAGAGTCTCTTAGATAGGTACACGGAGCTTAGGAAAATAGGTGGCTATGCGGTAGGGTAATTTTAAAGCAGTTTCTAGTGTAAGTTACATGGTCGGCGCAACATTGTGGGCCAAAGCGTCTGTAATGTGTTGTAGATTTCTATGATTCTCTGAAATTCAAGAGAAATCTCCTATTCCACGGAGCGGTGACTAGTTGTAACCTGTCATCACAGGGAGAGTGAGAGGGGGAACGGCAGGGGTAGATTTTAATATACTGATATGGAACAGAAACATGGGCAGGGACCAGATGGACAGAGTGGCCACTTTAGTGTACATTGTGAGTGTGTTAGAGACGATAAGAACCTGAGACACGGGATTTGATACAGAACTGATTTATCTTTCACAGATCCACAATATTAAACACCAGACTAGTTTAAGTCTAACATCAGCAGAACGGACTCCTCCAATGCTCCGAGACCAGGGTTCAGACCTGGGTTGGATGAGCAGCCGCAAGAACTGCAGAATCTGACAGTAACAGTCCCTCATGAACCTGCAGCTGCCTTCAGTCACCGTGATGGTGAAACATTTAACACGGAGCTGATTTGAACTTCCTCCCTGATGTGAAGTTGCTGGTGTTGCAGCAGCTGGGATGATTGAGTAAAACTCTTTGCTCACTCCGGACAGAAATTTGGCCTCTATTTATTGTGAACTCACCGGAGCATCACAAGGTGGGTTAACTGAATGAGTTTCTTCGCACACACGGAGCAGGTGAACGGCCGCTTCCCAGTGCGAAGCTGTTGGTGAATCTGCAATGGCCGACTGAATCCCTTCCAAAATAAGAGCCAGTGAATGATATCTCACTGCTCTGAACGTCATGGCGATGTATCCAATCAGATCACGGACATCGACACGTGCCCGGGCTCTCCTTATCGCGAGTGGGGCGCTGTCTTCTCCAGCATCTCCGCCTCCACATTCAAGGATCGGCGGCATTCAAGCGCTGGTGAACTGACAGATACAGCGGAACTAACGAGCTGTTGTGTTTGTGAGTCCCAGCATGAAAGTCGTTCAGAGAGAAAAATCAAACTCCCACCCCAACCCCAGCTTAAAAAAAGAACGGCATCCCGATCATCAATCTACAAACCCCACCCCTCTGGACAAAAGGGAACAATAACATCGAGCCCCCCCCCCCAAAGGAAACAACCCTACCCCGCACAACAGCGGAGGAGCCGGTGTCACCAGGGTAGCTGAAATCTGGAACTCACTGCCCGAGGTGGAGGTGGAGGCAGGTCCCTTCACAACATTTACGAAGAGGATGAACATTGAAACTGCCGAGATACAGTCGGCTGTGAACCAAGTGCTGATGAATGGGACCCGTGTGGACAGTGAGTGGATGGTCAGAACAGGTATGGCCGGCCAAAGGCCTGTTCCCGTGTTTTGTGATCCACCACTCCGGACATGCTAAATTAACGATGGTGGCACCGCAAGGCATTGATTTCAAAACTCCACACCCCTCTCCAAACTGAAATAAACCAGACTGCACCCCTTTCTCACCTCTGGGAATATCTGTTTCTGTCAAAGTAGCATAGAGATTGGTCACTTCTGCTAAACAACTGGCAACTGATGAAGTTCCTGTGTCTTCTTGCATTAATGTTGCTTCCTTACAGCAAAACTAACCCTCTCAGTGTGTCAAATCAGACCCCAAACACTGTGCTTTCATCCCTGCACGTTATAACTGGAACCATCTCACTGAGGTCTGATGGAGACATAGGATCACATCTCCTCTGCTTCTGACGTTTCAAATACCCTCAGAATGGTTTTCTGATTCAGTCTGAAGGTTATGGTACATTCAGCTCGTCATCAGACCTGAAAAATCATGTCTTCCCGCAGCTGGTTCCACCTGTTGGTGTGTCCTCTTTCGTCCACCTCCAGGGAAGCTGCATCTCCACACAGACTCCTCACTTGAGAATACACACAGTGTTTTCTGTTGACTAATATGTGTGTGGACCCCGCTGGCAATTCTGGTGTTGTGACCCGAATCGAGACAAACACCACGCTGCCCACTCCACCAACAACACGGCACAGCCGGACACATAACAGGGGACTTTACATCCCACAACACTGGATTCAGCGATGAAACCCGTCATTAATGTTGTTGTCCCACTGAAAAGTCCATTAAGGTGCTTTTAAATGCCAGCGCTCGCCCACAGGTGACGTCAGACACAGTTCCCACGCGCCTGACGTCACACATGGGCTCCCCACACCGGGATCTGCCCTCACGTGCGCGGTGTCTTACGTCACCCACGCGCTGCTGTGCTCGAGCTTTATCGGTTTAACGGCTGGGCTAACAATCACGTGACCAGCCCCTCCCCCACCGCTGTCAACAGAGGATTCAGGAGCTGCGCTATCCCATTGGTGCTAAGCGATGTCAATCACTGTTTACAACCAGTCGCGAAGGCGGACGCCGAGTGGGCGTTACCCCGCTGAGTCCGTCACCCGCTCGAGCGCCGACCGCCTCCTCAGAGCGGAGAAAACCTCAAAGTAAATGTCCGCTTTCTGATTTATTTCCATTTCCCTCCGAGGGAAGTTGGGGCGTTTGTGAAGCGTCTCCCGCGGCCGGAGTCTGATGTATCGCTGAGAGGTAGGAGGAGACCGCTCGGCCCGTCGGTTCGATGCCGGTTCCCCGGGGAGGGAGGGATTTTATTGAAAGGATGAAGATGGTGTGAGAGGGGGCGGACAGGATGTTCGTCCCGGTGGGGACAGGAGGGGCTCATCTGGGGAAATGTCTGAGCCCACGGTGGTGTCGAGCAGAGGGATTCACCACATAGGGGGCAAACACCGGCAGACTGTTGCCCTGCAAGCGGGGCCAATGGTCCGGGCAAAGTGACAATTATTTGTGCTTTGTTGAGATTGTACCTGGAATATGGTGTAAAATCCCGCTCCCCAAACTAACACGGGTTATACAGACCAAAGAACAAACTGCCGGAGGAACTCAGTGGGTCGGGCAGCATCTGTGGAGGGAAATGGACCGTCAACATTTCGGGCCGAGACCCTCCCTCTGGACTGAGAGTGGACGGGAAATAGTCAGAGAAAGGAGGTGAGGGGTGGGGATGGGGCAAGAGCTGGGGAGTGAGAGGTGGATCCAGGTGAGGGGGAGGTGGGACGGTGGAAATAGTGACAGGGGTGGGAGGTGAGTGGTCGGGGCAACATGGGTCTGCAGAAGATGGAAATTAATTCTATAGAGGATTAACAAAGAGGTTAGAGAGTATTTATTATAGAGAGTGCAATGAAGATTCACCAGACTGATCCCTGGGGTGGTGGGGTCATCATATGAAGAAAAATGAAATGTAATAACCCTTTCAATTGGAGAATCGAGGACTGAGAGGTGAACACTGAAATGCACAACATCATTACCAGTTGAACCAGGGATCCCAGTCTCTGAAACAGGGGTGGACTGTCCGGGACTGAGATGAGGGGAAATGTCTCCACTCCGAGGATGGTGAATGTCTGTAAATCCCCACCACAGAGGGCGGTGAAGACTCAGTGATCGTCCCCATGTAAAACAGAGGCCGGCAGTTGTGTGGAGACCGAAGGGGTGGAGGAAATGAGGATTGGGCAGGAACGTGTGGCTGAGATGGAAGAGCAGCCGCCACCTTGCTGATGGTTAGAGGGGCTGAATGGCCTCTTCCTGCTGTTTCTCACTTGATGTTTCAGAGTTCCTGTCCAGCAAGGCTCTGGAGGAATGTAAATAGAAATTAGAGTTTATAAACATAGAACTGATTTAAATGAAACGTGAACATTTCCTGTTTGGGTCTGAATTATGTTTTGGACCTGGATGGGAATTGAGCCGGTGACTCTGTGACCTGGAGGTGGAGGGAAAAGGATCGGGGAAGATATGGTGTGGAAAAATAATCATGTATCTGGGATAAATATGGAATAATGTGGGGAATGCGGCGGATGGGTCGGACAGCGTGTGAGGGGCGAGGAGCAGAGTCACCGGTTCAGGAGGGAGACCCTCCACCCGTCACCTGATCCCGTTTCCTGTTCATGTTTTTCTGCAGATCTGCAGCATCTGCGGGTCACTGTTCTATGTGTACGTGTAGCTTCACCTTTCCCCGTTCAGACAAGGCAGTGAGATCCGGATCTGTCACGTCCTCTCGTTGTGGGTGGACTATGTTTATTTCTCTGCAATACTTTCTGTTGTTTCATTCCACTGTTTTGTGGTGCTGAAGTGCAGCCAATGTTTCTGGGTGTCTGACCCGTTTATGTGAGAATTTCGCCATTTGTATTTATCTGCGCTTCTCATAAATGTGTAAAGTTTAGTTCAGCTTCACTTCAGAATTTCCAAAGCAACACCCAGTCAGTCAAATTGCTCCACACAATTAAAATAGCTTATTGCATTTTTTCCATTTTTGTACTATATATATGTATATTCATATTTTAAATCACATTTGTTAAAATCTATTGTTCTGAATTATTTTCTACTGCTGCCGCAGGGACAACGAATTTCATGACACATGTCGGTGCTATTAAACCGGATTCTGATGGGAGACCCACCACCCTGATCCCAGGTACCACAGATCGTGATGTGAGATTGAAGCATTTTCCATATATTTGCATTCCTCAGAAATGACAACAGTTCAGTTTCCTTCTGAGCTTCCAGAGCAGAAGCTCAGTCTGTTTAATATTTCCACACAATTAAAATGGGAAATTTGTTTATTATCATCATGTACTGAGCTACAGTGAAAATCTTGCCTGACGTACCATCCACACAGATGGATACATTCCAACAGTACATTGAGCTGATATACAACAAAATAATCACTGTAACAAAGCATTATGGCTGCAGAGAAAGTGCAGTGCAGATAGACAAATGGTGCAGGGTCACGTCCAGTTACATTGTGAGGTTGAGTCCATTTTATCATTCATTTGGCTTATAGCTGTAGACAGGAAGCTATACTTCAGCCTGGTGTTACGCACTTTAAGGGTTTTGTATCTCTTCCCCGATGGGGGAGCGGGCTTGCAGCAAGAATGTCCAGGTTATGAGGTTATTTGAGTACATGGCCTGCTTTTCCGAGGGAGTGGAAATGTAGGAAGAGTCCATGGAGTGGAGGCTTGTTTCTCTGATGTTCTCTGCTCTCCAAAGTTCTCTGCCGTTCCTTGCAGTCATGGGCAGAGCAGTAGCCATACGAAGGCGCGAAGTATCGACAAGGAGCTCAGAGACCTTCACCCTGCCTTGTGTAGCTGGATCCTGGACTTCCTGTCAGATCGCCGGCAGGTAGTAAGAGTGGGCTCCATCTCCTTTGTCTCTCTGACCCTCAGCACACATACCCCACAGGGTTGTCACTTTGGACCCCTCCTTTACTCTTTGTGCACCCATGACTTGTGTTGCCACCCACAGCTCCAATCTGCTAATTCAATTTTGCTGACAACAGTACATTGATTGGCCTCATCTCAAATACTGATAACAATCAATCAAATGCCTTCTGACAAGGGTCGGTCCAAACAAACTTTTCACGCTTCTTCAGGAGATTGGTCAGAGGAAGAGCAATCGCAGCAGAGTTCTTACGATAATATCTATCCATTCCCAGAAACCTTCTAAGAGCCTTCTCAGCAGTCAGAATAGGAACTGGAGAAATTGTCTGGACTTTTGCCCGAACAGGAGCCAACTTGCTTTGACCGACAACAAAGCCAAGATAGGTCATACTGGCACGGCCAAATTCACTCTTAGCTCAATTAACTGTAAGGTTGTCCTAGGAAAGCCTGTCAAACAGCTTTTCTACTGCAGAGATATGCTCTTCCCAAGTGCCACTCCCTGTAACTAAGTCATCAATATAGGTATCTGTGTGTTCTCACCCTCGAATTACAAAATCAATCATTCTCTGGGATGTTCCTGGAGCATTTTTCCGTCCAAAAGGCAAAACATTGTATTCATACAACCCAGATGGTGTCACAAACACAGAAATTTCTCTACCTCTGTCCATCAATGGAACACACCAATACCCTTTCAACAGATCAATCATTGTAAGTAATTAGCTTTTCCAGCCTTATCGATGCAATCATCCACTCTAGGGATAGGATAGGCATCTGTTTTTGTTACTGTATTTACCTTTCTATAATCAGTGCAAAATCTAACACTACCATCAGGTATGGGCACAATAATGCAGGGTGACTCCAATCTCATTTTGAAGGCCTAATAATACCATTCTCCAGCATATACTCAATTCCCTGGTCAGCCAATTTACACTTTTCTACGTTCATGCAATTTGGGTGTTGTTCAATCAGTTTAGCTTGACCAACATCTACGTCATGTACTACGACCGTGGTTTGCTTGGGAACAAAGGGAAATAAATCTTTAAACTTCAGAAATAATTCCTTCAGCTGTTAACCATATAAACCATATAACAATCACAGCACGGAAACAGGCCATCTTGGCCCTCCTAGTCCGTGCCGAACCCTTAATCTCACCTAGTCTCACCTACCCGCACTCAGCCCATAACCCTCCACTCCTTTCCTGTCCATATACCTATCCAATTTTACCTTAAATGACACAACTGAACTGGCCTCTACTACTCCTACAGGAAGCTCATTCCACACAGCTATCACTCTTTGAGTAAAGAAATACCCCCTGGTGTTTCCCTTAAACTTCTGCCCCCTAACTCTCAAATCATGTCCTCTAGTTTGAATCTCCCCTACTCTCAATGGAAACAGCCTGTTCACGTCAACTCTATCTATCCCTCTCAAAATTTTAAATACCTCGATCAAATCCCCCCTCAACCTTCTACGCTCCAATGAATAGAGACCTAACTTGTTCAACCTTTCTCTGTAACTTAATTGCTGAAACCCAGGTAACATCCTAGTAAATCATCTCTGCACTCTCTCTAATTTATTGATATCTTTCCTATAATTCGGTGACCAGAACTGTACACAATATTCCAAATTTGGCCTTAACAATGCCTTGTACAATTTTAACATTACATCCCAACTTCTGTACTCAATGCTTTGATTTATAAAGGCCCGCGTTCCAAAAGCCCTCTTCACCACCCTATCTACATGAGACTCCACTTTCAGGGAACTATGCACAGTTATTCCTAGATCTCCCTGTTCCTCTGCATTCCTCAATGTCCTACCATTTACTCTGTATGTTCTATTTGGATTATTCCTGCCAAAATGTAGAATCTCTCACTTCTCAGCATTAAACTCCATCTGCCAACGTTCAGCCCATTCTTCTAACTGGCATAAATCTCCCTGCAAACTTTGAAAATCCACCTCATTATCCACAACACCTCCTACCTTAGTATCATCGGCATACTTACTAATCCAATTTACCACCCCATCATCCAGATCATTTATGTATATCACAAACAACATTGGGCCCAAAACAGATCCCTGAGGCACCCCGCTAGTCACCGGCCTCCATCCCGATAAACAATTATCCACCACTACTCTCTGGCATCTCCCATCTAGCCACTGTTGAATCCATTTTATTACTCCAGCATTAATACCTAACGACTGAACATTCTTAACTAACCTTCCATGTGGAACTTTGTCAAAGGCTTTGCTGAAGTCCATATAGACTACATCCACTGCCTTACCCTCGTAACTTCTTCAAAAAATTCAATAAGGTTTGTCAAACATGACCTTCCACGCACAAATCCATGCTGGCTACTTCTAATCAGATCCCGTCTATCCAGATAATTATAAATACTATCTCTAAGAATACTTTCCATTAATTTACCTACCACTGATGTCAAACTGACAGGTCTATAATTGCTAGGCTTCCTTCTAGAACCCTTTTTAAACAATGGAACCACATGTGCAATACGCCAATCCTCCAGCACAATCCCCGTTTCTAATGACATATTAAAGATCTCCGTCAGAGCTCCTGCTATTTCTACACAAACTTCCCTCTAGGTCCTGGGGAATATCCTGTCAGGACCCGGAGATCTATCCACTTTTAAATTTCTTAAAAGCGCCGGTACCTCCACCTCTTTAATTGTCATAGGTTCCATAACTTCCTTACTTGTTTCCCACACCTTAGACAATTCAATATCCTTCTCCTTAGTGAATACCGAAGAGAAGAAATCATTCAAAATCTCTCCCATCTCCTTCGGTTCCACACATAGCTGACCACTCTGATTCTCTAAGGGGTCAATTTTATCCCTCACTATCCTCTTGCTTTTAATATAACTGTAGAAACCTTTCAGATTTACTTTCACCTTATTTGCCAAACCAACCTCGTATCTTCTTTTAGCTTTTCTAATCTCTTTCTTAAGATTCCTTTTACATTCTTTATATTCCTCGAGCAATTCCTTTACTCCATGCTGCCTATATCTATTGTAGACATCCTTCTTTTTCTGAACCAAATTTCTAATATCCCTTGAAAACCATGGTGCTCTCAAACCTTTAACCTTTCCTTTCACCCTAACAGGAACATAAAGATTCTGTACCCTCATAATTTCACCCTTAAATGACCTCCATTTCTCTATTACAACCTTCCCATAAAACAACTTGACCCAATCCACTCTCTCTAAATCCCTTCACATCCCCTCAAAGTTAGGCTTTCTCCAATCAAAAATCTCAACTCTAGGTCCAGTTCTGTCCTTCTCCATAATTATATTGAAGCTAATGCTATTGTGATCAATGGACCCGAAGTGCTCCCCAACACATACATCTGTCAGCTGACCTATCGCATTCCCTAACAGGAGATCCAACACTGCCCCATCTCTAGTCGGTACTTCTATGTATTGTTGCAAAAAACTATCCTGCACACATTTCACAAACTCTAAACCATCCAGCCCTTTTACAGAATGAGCTTCCCAGTCTACGTGTGGAAAATTAAAATCTTCCACAATCACCACCTTGTGTTTACTACAAATATCTGCTATCTCCTTACACATTTGCTCTTCCAACTCACGCGCCCCATTAGGTGGCCTATAATACACTCCTATCAGTGTTACTGCACCTTTCCCATTCTTCAATTCCACCCAAATGGCCTCCCTAGAAGAGCTCTCTAATCTATCCTTCCAAAGCACCACCATAAGATTTTCTCGGACAAGCAAGTTGTTGTTGCTTTGGCTGCAGATGAGACAACCTGTTAGCAATGTTTTCTGGAACAACCGAGTTCATTAGCCTAACTGGGACCATGTTTGGCTTGTAAAAAGTCTCAGACAAGTCAATTGTTTCATTCTCAGGGTTGCCAGTTTCATTTGTTTTGACAACAACACACACAGATGGTACCTACTTGTTCAAAAAAGGTTTTATCATATTTATGTGTACCACCTGTGTTAGTTCACCGTCAGTTGGGTGTTTTAATAACATAATTCACATCATTAATTTGGGAGACTATTTCATATGGTCTATTGAATTTCGCCTGAAGTGGATTCGTCAACATAAGGCAAGTACCTTATCTCCCACCTGGTATTTTCTTTCGCGAGCCCTGTTATCAAACCAACACTTCATTTTGTTTTGAGAAATCTTTAAGTTTTGTCTCACTGGATTTCAGGTTTGGTGTAGTTTATTTTTGAACTTCAAAATATAGTCTAACAGTTAACATCAATCCACTGTTTCTTTTAACAAGGTCAAAGGTCACTCTGCGACCAAATACAAGTTCAAATGGAGTAAAGCCCTGTGATTCCTGTACTGATTCTCTTTCTGTGGACAAAAGCAAATGTATTCTTTCATCCCAGTCTTTTCCATTTTCAACACAATATGTCTTAATCATTGTTTTGAGGGTAGAATGAAATCTTTCTAAAGCCCCTTGTGATTCTGTATGGTATGCAGGTGATGCAATTTGTTTTGCTCCCAGTTCTACCTGCTGGAATAATCCAAATGTAAAATTACATCCTTGATCAGACTGGATTTCTTTAGGCAAATCGAATAATGTGAAAATCTTGGTGAGAGCCTTCGCCACAGTTTTAGCTTTAATATGTATGAGAGGTATTGCCTCTGGGAATCTGGATGTGGTACACAAAATAGTTAGCAGATACTGATGGCCAGCTTTGGTCTTTGGCAATGGGCCAACACAATCCACTATAACTTTGGAAAAAGGGTTCACTGAATGCAGGTACAGGCCACTGGGGTGAGCTCATTAGGTTTACCCACAACTTGACAAGTACCTTTTGGAAACTCTTATTCAGGGTAAACATAACTTTATGAGTTAAAGCAAACTGATCTGCTAATCCAGCAGATTCCTCCATAGTGGCAGCATCATTTCCATCTAAATACATCTTTCTGTCATCAGGGACACACCTGCTGAATTCTTCAATTAAAACCAACTCTTTCAAGCTGTTAAAATCATCATTTACATGTTCAGATGTGCACCAGCGGTCAAAACACACAAATTTCTCATAAGCAAATTCCGTATGTCTGGTTCATAGATTTCTTCAAATTTCTAAACTTTTGCCTGTCTGCTTCTGGGACCAACTCGTAAGCTTTGAGCACAGCCTGTTTCACTAGGTCATAATATGTGGTGTGTGACCATGTGGTTAAGGTGTTGAACTAGCGATCTGAAAGTCATGAGTTCGAGCCTCAGCCGAGGCAGCGTGTGTGTCCTTGAGCAAAGCACTGAACCACACACAGCTCCTGCACATTTATAGCCCAGTGGCGATGATTGGGGAAGCATAAATAAATAAATAATAAGCTGCTTCAGCGCTGTCAAAGCAGAATAGGCTTGCTCAGCCTTCCCCTTAATTACACTTAGTAAGAGTATTTTCTTACTGCTTTTCTATCTCTCCAGCCTGAAATTGCCTCTGCCTCCATCTTTAATTTTTCTCACTTGTACTGGAGCTCAAGCTCACTAGGTTTACGTTCAGGAAACACCTCCAACTCCTCCACTTTAAACACCCCCTCAGATACATAATGTTCAGCTATTATCCTCTGCATCTGTGCCCTCCTCATTGTCAATTTCACCTTAGCAAATATTAACACTTTAGCAATACTCAATAACTCAATCCTTCTGGTGTCTTCTAATGCCTGAGAGGTTCACACTTCCAGATATCTATCAACATCCATTGCTGCAGATTTTCCACACACAAATAAATCAAAAGGGATTTATCCAATGAAATCGATATTAAATCAATCCTTAAATTTGTTCATATCCCAGACGCAGGCCCCATTTTGTTACAAACCATAACGCTTTAAAAAAGAACCAGCAGCAACAGACTACTCCCAGTGGCCATACATTTTATTTCCACATCCCATTCCCATTCTGATATGTCTATCCATGGCCTCCTCTACTGTCAAAATTAATCCAAACACAGGTTGGAGGAACAACACCTTATATACCGGCTGGGTAGCCTCCAACCTGATGGGATGAACATTGACTTCTCTAACTTCCGTTAATGCCCCTCTTCCACTTCTTACCCCATCACTGACATATTTAATTGTTTGCCTGTTTTCCATGTCTCTCTGGTGCTTCCCCCGCACCTTACTTTCTCCTGAGGCCTCCTGTCCAATGATTCTTTCCCATCTCCAGCTCTGTATCACGTTCGCCAATCACCTTTCCAGTTCTTAGCTTCATCCCACCAACTCCTGTCTCCTATCATTTCGCATTTCACCCTCCCCCCACTACTTTCAAATCTCTTTGTATCTTTCCTTTCAGTTAATCCTGACGAAGGGTCTCAGCCTGAAACATCGACATTTCTTCTCCTTATAGATACTGCTTCGCTTGCTGGGTTCCACCAGCATTTTGTGTGTGTTGTTTGAATTTCCAGCATCTACAGATTTCCTCATGAGTGTTATGTGTATAAATCTGTAGAAATAAAACTCCCAAACTATTGAGCTCGGGGGAAACAAGGCTTGGAGTCTTGAGATGGTAAAGTATGAAAGTTCAGTTCAACTACAGAATAAGTGATGAGAGAGAGATATTTGTAATCCAGGGTAAATGTTGAGAGAAGGCCATTATGTCATATTCCACAGGTTCCATGGTGGTAAAACGAGACCAACAGTCGCTGTAGATTTTATCTGTCATCCTTCCAAATCCACATACTAATTATCACCCGAAGTGACTTGTCATAAGGGGTATCATCTTCAAGTGAACTACCACACCACAGCCAGGCAAGGGTTAACACATAAGTGGTCTCCACAGGATACCCCAAATCAGATCCTCTGCTATGGATCAAATGAGGTGACAACCACACATTCGATGTATGGTGAATCGATAATTTGTCCACCCTTGTGGGCGAAGGAAGGTTCCAAACAGTGACCCTTGGCCACTAGTTCCCTGGTTTCAATTCTTCCATTTTTCCTCCTTTGTCTCTATCTGTCTCTGAGTGTCTGTGTCCTCGGTTAAAACTAAACAAGCTGCACGCGATGTAAACAAGCTGCAAGTCAGACACATTTGCCTTCTTAATCTCTCTCTCTCTCTCTCTCTCTCCACAGCAAACAAAACCTAGAGATTCATAACAATGGCCACTCCCCATTGTGAACTGATGGTGTGCCAGTAGGTGGGATGACTGAGTGAATCCTTTCCCACATTCTCAGCAGGTGAATGGCCTTTCTCTAGTGTGAACTCGTTGATGTCTCTGTAGGGTGAATGTCTGAGTGAATCCCTTCCCTCAGACTGAGCAGGTGAACGGCTTCTCCCCAGTGTGAACTTGCTGATGTACCAGCAGGGTAGATGACTGAGTGAATCCCTTTCCACAAATTGAGCAGGTGAATGGCTTCGCCTCGGAGTGAACTCGCTGGTGACTCCGTAGGTGGGATGACTGAGTGAATCCCTTCCCACATTCGGAGCAGCTGAACGGCCTCTCCCCAGTGTGAACTCGCTGATGAATCAGAAGGGTGGAAGAGTCAGAGAATCCCTTCCCACAGACTGAGCAGGTGAACGGCTTCTCCCCAGTGTGAACTCGCTGGTGTTTCAGTAGGGTAGCTAACTGAGTGAATCCCTTCTCACAGACTGAACAGGTGAACGGCTTCTCCCCAGTGTGAACTCGCTGATGTATCAGTAGGGCAGATGACTGTGTAAATCCTTTCCCACACTCTGAGCAGGTGAACGGCTTCTCCCCAGTGTGAACTCGCTGGTGACTCTGTAGGGTAGCTAACTGAGTGAATCCCTTCTCACAGACTGAGCAGGTGAACAGCTTCTCCCCAGTGTGAACTCGCTGGTGTCTCTGTAGGGTAGCTAACTGAGTGAATCCCTTCTCACAGACTGAGCAGGTGAACGGCTTCTCCCCAGTGTGAACTCGCTGATGACTCTGTAGGTGGGATGACTGAGTAAATCTCTTCCCACATTCTGAACAGGTGAATGGCTTCTCCGCCGGGCGAACTCGCTGGTGTCTCTGTAGGGTAGCTAACTGAGTGAATCCTTTCCCACAGACTGAGCAGGTGAACGGCTTCTCTCCAGTGTGAACTCGCTGATGTACCAGTAGGGTAGATGACTGTGTAAATCCTTTCCCGCACTCTGAGCAGGTGAATGGCTTCTCCCCAGTGTGAACTCGCTGGTGAGCCATCAGGTCAGATGACTGAGTGAATCCTTTTCCCAGAAATTCAGCAGTTGACCAGCCTCTGCCCGGTGTGGTGTGAACTGATTGGTGTGTCCACAGGTGGGAAGACCGACTGAATCCCTTCTCACACACAGAATAGGTGAATGGCCTTGTCCAGTGTGAACTTGCTGATGTACCTTCAGTTGCGATGACCGGGTGAATCCATTCCCACTGTCTGAGCGGGTGAAAGGCCTTTCTCCTGTGTAAATTACAGGCGTGCCAGTTGGTCAAATGACCGAGAGGATCCCTCCCCACAGTCTGAGCAGGAAGGGTGGTCAATTGGATCCCTTGCTCCACTTCTTAAATACCTAGGCAGAGACAACAAAACTGTTGTGCCGTGTTTGAGCTTCCTGAAGACGAATTCCTTCTCATTTTTAACCTGTAAAAAGATTTACAAACTCCATCAATGGGTGTAGGACAACATTTCTGATGAGATTACTTGAGTTGCCAAGGCTTGATCTGGTATCACACTGTTACAGTGAGGTTCTACCCAAGCTGGACAGAGAAATCATCTCCTGACTGGGCAGAGTGCTGGTATCTGGAATGACCATCAATTCTCTGATGCTCTTCCTGTCTCTATCAGAATGGGGCATTTCTGCCGTCTCCAATCTGTGCCCTGGCTCAGTTTGACTATCTCCGTTGGTATTATTCCCTGTTCCCACTGAGCTGCATGGGTTCCTGGCCCCTCAGTAACTGAAACACTCGCACGCAAATAGTTTTTCTTGACTTGCAGCTGGGATCTTCTTTTATGTATTATTAACTTAAAGTGTCACAGTTTTAATGCCACATAAAAATTCCTGCTGAAATGACTGATTGGTTCACACAGCTGTCAAAAGGGGTTAGAGTGAATTTTTGTATTATTTCAGGTTCTTGTCACAATCATCGAAAATTTCAACATGGAAACAGGCCCTTTGGGCCATCTGGTTTGTGCTGAACTATTTAAACAGCCCACTCCCACACCTCTACCATCCAGGTACCAACACAAACCTCTTAAATGTTGAAGTCGAGCTCGCATGCACCACTTGTGCTGGCTGCTCATTCCACAGCCGGATGACCGTCTGTGTGAAGAAGTTTCCCCTCATGTTCCCCTTAACATTTCACCTTTCACCCTGAACCCCTGGCCTCTGGTTGTAGTCCCACCCAATCTCAGTGGAGAAAGCCAGCTTGCATTTACACTATCTGTGCCCCTCTACCACAATCAAATCTCCCCTCAATCATCTGCATTCCAAGGAATAAAGTCCGGATTTGTTCAATATTTTCTTTAACCCAAATCCTCCAGACATGGCAACATCCTTGTGAATTTTCTCTGAAATCTCTGAACTTCTTTTACAACTTTCCTGTAGGTAGGTGACCAAAACTGTACACAATACTCCAAATTAGGCCTCACCAATGTCTTCTAGAAGTCAACCGAACATCCATCTATTGTTATCAGTACTTTGGTTCATGAAGGGCAATGGGCTGAAATCATTCTTTCCATCCCTATCTACCTGTGATACCACTTTCAGTGAATTAAGGACTTGTATTCCCAGGTTCCTTTCTTCTACAACACTCCTCCGTGCCCGACCATTCACTCTGAAAGATCTCCCTTGGTAGTGCAACAACTCACACTGGACTGCATGAAATTCCATTTTCCATTTCTAAAACCATTTTCCCACCTGGTCCAGATCGCACTGCAAGCCATGATAGTCTTCTTGCACTCCGCTGAACCCCCAGTCTTGTTGTCATCCACAAATTTGCTGATTCAGTTAACCACACTATCATCCAGATTACTGATATAGATGACAAACAACAACAGTTCCAGCACTGATCCCTGTGGTAACCACTAGCCACAGGCCTCCAGTCAGAGAGGCAACCATCTGCTACCACACTCTGGCTTCTCCCAAAGACAGTGTCTCATCCAATTTACTGTCTCATCGAGAATGCTGAGTGACTGAACCTTCTTGACCAACCTCCCATATGAGACATTGTCAAGTGCCTTGCTGAAGTCCATGTAGACAACATCCACTGCCTTGCCTTCATCCACTTCCCTGATAACGTCCTCGAGAGACTCTATAAGATTGGCGAGAGCCATGCTGTCTATCCTTTATCAGTCCACACCTATCCAAATACTTACAGTATATACCTGGTTCCTGCACACACATTCCAATAACTTTCCCAGTTCTGATGTCAAGCCCACCAACGTATAATTTCCTAGTTTATTTTTACAGCCTTTCTTGAACATCAGAACAACATTGTCTGTCCTCTAATCCTCCAGTACCTCACCTGTCACTGAGGATGATTTAAATATCTGTGCTAAGGCCCCGATAACTTCTGCACTTGTCTTCCGCAGGGTCCTAGTGAACAACTTGTCAGGCCCTGGGGATTGATCCACACTAATTTGCCTCAAGACAGCAAACCCCTCCACCTCTGTAATCTGTACAGGGTCCATGAAGTTGATGCGGCTTTGCCTCACTTCTATAGACTCGGTGTCCATCTCTTGAGTAAATACGGATGCAAAAAAAATCTCCCCAAGTCTATGTTATCCCTTCATATGGATTACCATTCTGATCTTCCAGAGAATTATTTTTTTCCCTTGCAATCTTTTTGCTCTTAACATATCTGCAGAATCCCTGAGGATTCTCCTTCACCTTGTCTGCTGGGGAAACCTCATGCCTTTATTTCTTCCATAAGTGTTCACTTGAATTTCCTGTATTTCATAAGTACCCCATTTGTTCCTATCTGCCTGTACCTGGTATGCACCTCCTTTTTATTGATCTGGGAGAGGAAAGCCAAAGGGGTGATAGATCTGCATGGTGGGAGGTGGGGGTAAAGAGGGTTAAACTAAAGTTGCAGGGGGAATGGGAGTCTGAATAACAGAACAGATAGTGGTGGGGTTGTGGAGACAGATGTTGTTCAGGCCTCAGACAAAGTCAGGAATGAAAAAGTTGAGCATGGTGCAGTGAATATGCTGAGCCCTGTATATTTCAATACAAGGAGCAGCGTCGGAAAGGTGGATGTGTTCAGGACATGGATCAACACCTGGAATCAACACTAGGATCTGGCAACTGTGGACTGGGACAGGCTGCTTTATGGCAAAGGTGTGCTTGCTAAATGGGAGGCCTTCAGAGCGAAAATTTGAAAGTACAAAGCGGGTATGTCAGAATAAAAGGTAAAGATTGAAACTGTAGGGAAACTCGGATTGCAAGAGATATTCAGACCCTGGTAAAGCGCAAAATGGAATTGCATAACAGGGATAGGCAGTCAGTTTCTTATGGAGTATAAGAAATGCAAGAGGACACATAAGAAATAAATCCGGATGGCTAAAAGATGGCATGAGGTTGCCGTCACAGAAAAGGTGAAGGATAATCCTCAGGGATTCTAGAGATAGATTAAGAGCAAAAGGATTGCAAGGCACAAAGTTGGTCCTCTGGAAGACCGGAATGGCAATCCAAGTGTGGAAACAAAGCAGATGGGGGAGATCTTAAATATTTTTCAAACTCAATTTACTCAGGAGATGGACAAAGGGTCTATGGGAGTGTGGAAAAGTGGCATTAACCATTTCAACCCTGGGGGAAAAAACACTCCTCTGGCCACTCACACGCTCAATACCCCTCATCATTTTATACACCAAAAAATGTCTCTAAATATAAACAAGGAAATTATACATTGCACAATCTACTTTCCACGATTCAGTACATTTACATGGCCAGGTGTGTAAAAAGGGCCCAACGAATATCAGGGAGCAACAGGCCCAATTCACCCTAACCACAAACTGCTCCTGCTGCTACCATCCAAGAAACGGTACCACAGCCAAAGGAGCAACAGTCCCCGGGACATCATCTTCCACCAGGCCATCAGACTGATTAATTCACACTGATACATTTGCATTTTAATGTTATATTGACTGTCCAATGCACAATCTAGCTATTATAAATTACTATAAATTACACATTGCACATTTAGATGGAGATATAAGGTAAATATTTCTACTCCTCATGTTTATGAGGTATGTATCTAATAAAGTCAATTCAATTCACCCTCTCCACTATCTGTTCTGTCATTCTGGCTCCCATTCCCCCTACAACTTATTTTAACCACATCACCCCCTCCCCTGCTCACTACCACTAGCAAGCCTTACCACTAGGATATTCGTCCCCTCTTGTTCTGTTCCTATAACTAACGAATCCCCTATCAGCCTTTTGACTTTCCTCTGCCAGGTAATTCCCCCCAACAGCTTCTAAAGTGGTCCACCTGTTGTTGTGGGGGATGGCTACTGCAGTACTCTGCGATGGCTATTTAACCTCATTCCCCTTCCTGACTCTCACCGAGTTTCCTGTGTCCTGCACCTTGGGTATAACTCACCTCTCTTCGTGTCATATCTATCACCTCCTCCAACTGCTGGATGACCTGGAATTCACCCATTTCAAGTTGCAGCTCATTGAAGTGCTGGGTTTCAAGCTGCACATCTTGTAGGTGAGGGCATCAGGGACACTGGAGGTCTCCCCTCCTTCCCTCCACTACCCCTCTAATTTGTAATAATCTCCCCTCTCATTTGTAATAACCAGTGTGCAGATATATCTTGCACTGTGCATTTTTTACCCAGTGACAAGATGTGCACAGTGAATTTTATATAGAGAGGTATTCATGTTCACAGCTGGCAAATCACTGTCAATAGGAACTTTGATCTCCTCTGGGTTTGATTGAGATCATCTGCACTCTCACACAACCGATATAGCAGGCCTGTAACAGGAAATGGAGGATTTTCTCACCAAAGCTTTTGCACATTGTCCATATGCGATTTCCTTGCTAAATTACGCTTTAAAAAGTCAGATTTCCAAATATCACTCCACTTCTTCCCATTTGCAAATACTCCAGTAACTTTTCAATCACCAAAATGCAAACAGGCATTACTAGTTTCTGTATTCGACATAAATATTCCCCCTGAATCCGCCCCCAATGACTGACGGTGGTGAACTCAGTGAATGAAATCCCAATGAATATGAAGGGAAGGGCAGTAGTCTGTCTCACTGGAGTCTGGCACATTTGTGATGTGAAAGCTACTTGTTGCCCAGGGCAAAGGTGTTTGATATCATTACGTACCCAGAGAGAATGGGACAAAACATGTTCTCACCGGTAGAATAGTCCAGAGCAAGAGGAGGTAGAGGAAGCAACACATACAAAATACTGGAGGAGTTCAGCAGGCCAAGTAGCATCTGCGGAAAAGTGTCCTAATGCCGATTTTCTCAACTGGTGACGTAAAAGATTTTGTTCCCTTTCTCCGAGTTCCTAATCCTTGCATTTAGATAGCTGGAGCTCAGCTCTGTCTGAGAGATCCATCGGTTCCCATTCTCTCATCAGCCGGAAGCTCCCCGGGGTCCGTGTACGGATCGTGGGGCTGAGAGAGAGGGAAGAGAGCAGGACTGTCCCGGGGTTGCTGGTCACGGTGTCCGAAATTCAGAGGAATTATCCCGAAATCGGTGTTTAAGATAAAAACACGGAGAATCACTCTTACCTGGAACCGACATTTTCAAAGGCTTCGGTGTACTGCGCGCATGCGTGAAACTCAGGGACGGCCTCAGCCTGACGCCTGCGCAGTTCATCGGCGCTTCAGCGCCGCCGAAATTCTTAACGCATGGCCCTATGGGTAATCACGGTGCCATTAAACATTTCTGCAAGCACCAGTTCAATGTCCATATCTCATTTTTTTTTATGGGTATAGAAAAAATCTGCAGCTGTTTTAACGCAGAAAGCGGCTCCCATAAGCAATATACTCAATATCAACGTATATCTAATGCCAAAGTAAAATGCAGATATAAAACACAGGAGATTCTGCAGTTGCTGGAAATACAGAGACGCACACACACAAAACAATTCAGAGAGCAACTAAGCAGCGGAGTACACAGGCCAGGGATGCGGAAGGGGCTCTGCCTAAAAGTTTTCTATTTATTCCTCTCCAAAATTTCTGCCTGATCTGTGTTTTGCAGAAATTTTTGCAGAAATTAACCACCTTTTTTTTTCGACCAACCAGTTTCCAAATACTTCTAATCTTTCACTTTTAACCACATCCTGCTGGTCTTATTCGTCCTCCTCCTCTGGACCCCATTTCTCTCTGGAGCCCCTGAATCAAGCTGGCAACTCTTTTGTTTCTGACTCTGCACCATCGAAGATTCACTCGCTAGTCTGCTGTCAAACTTCAGAGGTGCATTGTGTTACGAGACCGTTTACTGTGAGTGTCACTTTAAGTGCCTGAGTGAGGCGGGGCTGTGACGTCAGACACAAGCTGCGGCAGCCTGAGGGAGCGGGAGAGGGAGAGGGAGAGGGAGACAAGCTGTTGGAACTTCAGCGTGTGACTGCTATAGGCTGCAACTCTTCCATGCCCAAAAGGTACGGTTGATCTGATCATCGGCACGCAGTGCACAATGGATGTGTGACTGTCACTTCGTATCATCAATATGTGTGGATTTGCTGGAGTATCCTGTGGTATCATTTTAGTTGTCCCTTACCTGGAATCGGGGTGTTCTGTGGTAACCACTTGAAGACGATATTCCTGTGACTGTCACCTGGTGATATTTCTAATCTTCGGCGACTGTGATTTCGTTTACCCAGCGTGGAATGTGTGTGGAATTCTTCGTAATGGCCTTCTCTCTACATGTTCGTGTGGATTTACAAATCTCTCCTCTCACTCGCTTATTCCGTGGATTACTGAACTTTTCAACTTTACCATCTGAAGACTTTAAGCATTGTTTCTCAAGCTTGATAGTTTGGGAGCTATATATCCGCATTACACTGTTAACTTCTGTTTATTTCCTTTAATCTTTCATATTTGGAGTAGATACTGTTAGGTACCCCGTGACGGGTCAAAGAACCAGCAGAAATAGAAAACACCGTGGAGTCTGGTATTGCTGTAAACTAATGCTGTTTATTAGTAACTACGCGATACAGCAATATAAATGCAGATATATCAACCAGGTTAGCAATGATTATATGTGTGTGTGTGTGTGTGTGTGTGTGTGTGTGTGTGTGTGTGTGTGTGTGTGTGTGTGTGTGTGTGTGTGTGTGTGTGTGCGTGTGCGTGTGCGTGTGTGTGAGTGTGTGTGTGTGTGTGTGTGTGTGAGTGTGTGTGTGTGTGTGTGTGTGTGTGAGAGAGAGAGAGTGTGTGTGAGTGTGTGTGTGAGTGTGTGTGTGTGTGTGTGTGTGTGTGTGTGAGTGTGTGTGTGTGTGTGTGTGAGAGAGAGTGTGTGTGAGTGTGTGTGTGTGTGTGTGTGTGTGAGTGTGTGTGTGTGTGTGTGTGTGTGTGTGTGTGTGTGTGTGTGTGTGTGTGTGTGTGTGTGTGTGTGTGTGGAAATAGGAAAGCCAAGCTTCTTCACGCCTCGGGGTGAATGGAGACCGTCTGACGGTGATGAGTGAAGTTCGGTTCAGTTCGTGGGATTGAGTCGGGTAGTGATGGAGAGAGAGAGAAGGAGAGGTTTGTGTCTTCAGGTAAGCTGACGCCGTCGATAGTCCCGTCGTCCTCCGAAATCCTTTGGATGTCACCGACTGTGACACTACAAACGGGACCGTTCTTCAGTGGTGGAGTTATTAACCCAGGCGAGGGATGGACACACGAATAACTCCCCACTGGTCACAGCCTTTTCACACTGCGAGAGCCACTGATCGATGCTCCTGATCGATCCTCCAAAACCCACCTTTTTCTGTGGACACAACAAAGCTCATTCAGTGTCCAAAACCATGTGTCTGGAGGTCTGTCAGCGGACCTCCTACTTATCTCACCGTGCTGAGCCCCAGCTGTCCATCAAACAGTTCCTCCCTTCTCTCTCTGGAAGAACACAGAAGCTGACAGTGTCCTTGTAAAAGTGTAAAAAAGCTTGCAGATAAACCATAATTCATTCTCTCTCTCTCTCTCTCTCTCTCTCTCTCTCTCCAATGATTACAATACAACAACCATAACTACATCAGCACTCATGAACAGAACTGAACTATATACTTTTCTATGACAATTCATTTACCCCTAGACATCGATAGAGCTTCTTTATTATTGCTTGTTATTATTCCTACACTTTTAGGTTTATTACTGCTAACTTGTTTTATATGTATATTCGCATTATTGATATGGTTTTGCTTATTTTTATTAATAAACACCTTTAGTTTGGTACCACCAGACTCCAACAGATTCTTCTTTCTCTGCTGTTTAAATACCCAGTTACGGGGTACGTAACAAATCTCCTATCTCATAGAGTGGTGACCAGTTGCAACCTGTCATGTCAGGGAGAGCAAGAGGGGAACGGCAGGGATATATTTTCATATACCGATATGGAACAGAAACATGGGCAGGGACAAGATGGGCCGAGTGGCCTCTCCAGTGAGACACGGGATTTGATACAAACTGATTTATCTTTCACAGATCCACAATATTAAACACCAGTCTAGTTTAAGGCTAACATCAGCAGAACGGACTCCTCCAATGCTCAGTGACCAGGGTTCAGTCCTCGGTGCGATGAGCAGCCGCAAGAACTGCAGAATCTGACAGTAACAGTCCCTCATGAACCTGCAGCTGCCTTCAGTCACCGTGATGGTTAAACATTTAACACGGAGCTGATTTGAACTTCCTCCCTGATGTGAAGTTGCTGGTGTTGCAGCATCTGGGATGATTGAGTAAAACTCTTTGCTCACTCCGGACAGAAATGTGGCCTCTATTTATTGTGAACTCACCGGAGCATCACAAGGTGGGTTAACTGAATGAGTCTCTTCGCACACACGGAGCAGGTGAACGGCCACTTCCCAGTGCAAAGCTGTAGATCTCGGTCTTCGGTCTTGACCCGAAACGTTGACTGCTCATTTACACGGATGCTGCCCGACCTGCTGAGTTCCTCCAGCGTCTTGTACGTGTTGCTTTCCCCACAGCATCTGCAGTGTACTTTGTGTTCAAGCGCTGGTGAACTGACAGACAGAGCGGAACTAACGTGCTGTTGTGTTCGAGATTCCCATACACAAATCCTTTTAATTTTCTACACTGTTAAAAGTTTACAAAGCACGTCAGTGGGTGAAGGACAACATTTCAACTGAAATAATTTTAGTCTCCATGGTGCCTTCTGATTAAAACACTGTCACATCTCAAAACAATTTAGAGGAACAAGATTTCATCTTCTAACTGGCCACAGTTCCGGAATCAGGGTCAACATCAAACTCTCTGCTTCCCTCTCTGTGTCAAAATGGATCATTCCTCCCCTTCATCAGTCTGTGCCTTGGCTCAGTTTGTCTGTCTCCTTCGCATTCTGAGCATGCGCCACACACCCACTGAGATCACATTTTATTTACACGGCTGTGACTAGAGACTTTCTGATTATTATGTCCCTCCCGGCATTTGACGGTGGTAAACTCAGAGTCAGTAATGGTATTGACCCTCAGGAGTAGGTGATTAGGCTTTTTCGTTGGAGATCGATAAACTGCCGGTAGTGTGTGTCTGGATGAGTGGGTCGTTTTCAGACTGGAAGGAGGTAGCGTTTGAAGTACCCCAGAGATCAGTCCCTGACCACAGTTGTTCACAGTTTAATGTCCTGGAGAGGCAACGAGATGTGAGATGTCCCAATCTGCTGGTGAGGCAGAAAGAGTGGAGTTGGGGGAGGGGAGGCTATTCACATGCAATCTCGTAGCTTTGCAATCAGTACATAGTGCACTGTGGGGCTGCAGTGGCGGGATCCAATCTGCTAATTAGATTTGCTGAAGGCACTACATTGATTGGCCGAATCCCAAATAACAACGAGACAACTTACGAAGAAGAAGTCATCACTCCGGCACGGTGGTGTCAAGAAAACAACCTCTCCCTCATTGTGACAAAAACACAGGAGCTGGTTGTGGATTACAGGAGGAATGGAGACAGGGAGCACATTCAACATTTCCAAGTCTGTTATTGACACAAAATGCACATTTTAATAGTGATCATGACACAATGTATTTTATACATTGTTAATGACATAAAACATATTTATAGATTGTTACTGACAGAGAATCGTATAACTTGTGTTCCGTGTGTTATCTGAATGTACTTGCCTGTGATGCTGCCACAAGACAGTGTTTCTCTGTACCTGTACCTTCCCGTATTTGTGCACTTGGTAATAAATTAAACAGGACCTGAGAAATCTCAGTGAGATTTGATTAGTGATGATCATCTTGGCAGCTCGGTAGGTCGAATGTATGCGACAGTACACTGTTAAATGCAAATCCCTGAACAGTGTTGATGATCAGTGGGATCTTAGACTCCAAGTTCATCGCTCCCTGAAAGAGACTGCACAGATTGATCGGGTGGTTAAGAAGGCAAATGGCATGGTTGTCTTTATTAGTTGAAGCACTGAGTTCAAAAGTCGGGAAGTTGTGTTGCGGCTGTTACGAGCCTGCGGTCGTACTGTGACTGTTTCTTTAAGAGCGCCGACGTGAGGAGGCGGGACTATGACGTCAGTCAGGCTGACAGCGCTGACTGTGGACTGAACCATAAGAGAGAGAGAGAGAGAGATCTGCAGACAGGCAGTCGGCCAGTCTAAAGAGTGAGAGAGAGACTGGAAAAGCTGATCGCTTCAGTTAGTCGCAGCTGAGGCTTGGAACTCTCCTATGGCACAAGAGTGGGTTGATCATCGGTACACGGAACCACAACGAACGTGTGTGGCTGTCACTTCGTATAATCCATAGGAGTGGTTTTTGGAATGTCTTGTGTTAATCCTTGCCTGGGTATGTTGTGTGGTAACCCCGGGAAGACGGTATTCCTGTGACAGGTCATTTTCGCTGATAACTCGTATGTGGACGGATTCAACGGATAAGATCTTCGTCAACGGTATTTTGAAGTAACGGCCTTTTCACCCTGTAAGACTCTAAGCTTTGTTCCCTCAGGCTCGATAGTCTGGGAATTATATTTACACATATATTCACATAACACTGCTAACTTTCCTTTATTTCGTTAAGTTACTATATTATAAATAGATACTAATAAAGAGAGTGGTTTTAACATCAAAACCAGACTCCAGTGTGAACTCTATTGCTGCTGGTTCGGTTCTAAAACGTTACAGCTCGTAACACAGTTTTATAAAACTCGATTAGACCACATCTGGAGTGTTTCATACAGTTCTGGTCGCCCCCATTCTCGGAAGGATGTCGGGGCTTTGGAGAGGGCGCAGAAGAGGCTTACCAGGACACTGCCTGGATTAGAGGGCATGAGCGAGAACGAGAGGCTGGACAAACTTGTGTTGTTTTCTCCAGAGCGGCGCAGGCTGGGGTGAGAGTGGATGGACATTTACAAGATTACGAGAGGAATAGATCGAGTGGACAGACGACATATTTTTCCTTGGGGTTGAAATGTCTAATACATTTAAGGTGAGAGGAGATCTGAGCGGCAAGTTTGCCTCTTTCCACAGAGTATTGGGCAGCCGGAGTGTCTGCTTGCGGTGGGAGACCAAAGCGGTCACGTGATCCCGTTTCCTGTTCACGTTTCTCTGCAGATCTGCAGCATCTGCGGGTCACTGCTCTACGTGACGTGCAGCTTCATGTTTCCCCGTTCAGTCACGGCAGTGAGATCCGGATCTGTCACGTCCTCTCGTTGTGGTGGACAGTATGCTTTTTTCTGCAATATTTGCAGCATGTTTCATTCCACTGTTTTTACCTGCTGAAGTACAGCCGATGTTTCTGGGTGTCTGACCCACTTATGTGAGAATTTAGCCTTTTCTATTTCTCTGAGCTTCTCATAAATGTGTACAGTTCAGTTAAGCTTCACTCCACTACTTCCAAAGCAACAACCCGGTCAGTCAAAAAGTTCCACACAATTAAAATAGTTTATTACATCGTTTTTTTTTCATTTTGTACTATTTATATAATTTAACTATGTAATATTTATATTCTTATATTAAATCATAATTGTTAAAATCTATAGTTATGAATTAGGTTCTATTGCTGCCGCAGAGACAACGAATTTCATGACAAATGCCGGTGCTATTAAACCTGATTCTGATATTGATCTGGGAGACCCACCACCGGTCACCTGATCCCAGTTACCGCAGATCGTAATGAGAGATTGAATCCTTTTCCATTTATTTCCTTTCCACAGAAATGACAACAGTTCAGTTTCCTTCTGTGGTTCCAGAGCAGAAGCTCAGTCTGTCTAATATTTCCACACAATTAAAATGGGGAATTCGTTTATTATCATCACGTACTGAGCTACAGTGAAAATCTTGCCTGACGGACCATCCACACAGATCGATACATTACAACAGTTCACTGAGTTGATATACGACAGAACAATAACTGTAACAAAGCATTATGGCTGCAGAGAAAGTGCAGTGCAGACAGACATATGGTGCCGGGTCACGTCGAGTTACATTGTGAGGCCGAGTCCATTTTATCATTCATTTGGCTTTTAAACACAGACAGGAAGCCGCCATCGAGCTTGTCATTCCTAATAACTGCAGGTCTTCTTTTTTTCTCACTTTCTCGTGGCACTAGACAGGGATGTCCATTAACCCCTTTATTATTTAATCTTGTATTGGAGCCTCTAGCTATAACACTACGTGAAGCTAAAAGTATTCTTGGTATCTCTATGAATGGAACCATACATAAGATTTCTCTTTATGTAGATGATCTTTTGGTTTTTATTTCAAATTTTGAGGAATCAATTCCTAATCTTTTGGAAACACTTAAAGATTTCGCTAAATTTTCTGGATTTAAACTTAACTTGAATAAAAGAGTATTTTTCCATTAAATGTCCCTGTTAGTGTATATAATGATATTCCTTTTAGAACTGTTAATGCATTTAGATATTTAGGTATTATAGTTACTAAAAAATATAAAGATCTCTATAAAGCGAATATAGTTCCTTTAATGGACTTCATGAAACAATTTTCTAGATGGAATCCACTTACTTTTTCTTTAATAGGTCGTATTCATGCTGTGAAAATGATTTTACCTAGATTTTTATATATTTTTCAAAATATACCTATCTTTTTAGCTAAAAAAATTTCGATCAAATTGAAAACCATATCAGCAAGTTTGCTGACGATACTAAACTGGGTGGCAGTGTGACATGCGAAGAGGACGTTAGGAGAATACAGGGAGACTTGGATAGGCTGAGTGAGTGGGCAGATACTTGGCAGATGTCATTCAATGTGAATAAATGTGAAGTTATCCACTTTGGAAGCTGGAACAAGAGGGCAGAGTATTGTCTGAACGGTGTCGAGTTAGGTAAGGGAGAAATGCAAAGAGACCTAGGAGTCCTAGTTCACCAGTCAATGAAGGTGAATGAGCAAGTGCAACAGGCAGTGAAGAGGGCAAATGGAATGTTGGCCTTTGTTACAAGGGGAATTGAATACAAGAGCAAGGATGTTCTTTTGCATTTGTACAGGGCCCTGGTGAGACCACACCTGGAATATTGTGTACAGTTTTGGTCTCCAGGTTTAAGGAAGGACATTCTGGCAATTGAGGAAGTGCAGCGTAGATTCACTAGGTTGATTCCTGGGATGGCAGGGCTGTCTTACGCAGAGAAATTGGGCTTGTACACGCTGGAATTGAGGAGATTGAGAGGGGATCTGATTGAAACGTTTAAGATAATTAAAGGATTTGATAGGATTGAGGCAGGAAATATGTTCCAGTTGTTGGGAGAGTCCAGTACCAGAGGGCATGGATTGAGACTAAGAGGTCAGTTATTTAAAACAGAGTTGAGGAAGAGCTTCTTCTCCCAGAGAGTTGTGGAGGTGTGGAATGCACTGCCTCGGAAGACGGTGGAGGCCAATTCTCTGGATGCTTTCAAGAAGGAGCTGGATAGATATCTGATGGATAGGGGAATCAAGGGATGTGGGGACAAGGCAGGGACTGGGTATTGATAGTGAATGATCAGCCATGATCTTAGAATGGCGGTGCAGACTCGAGGGGCCGAATGGTCTACTTCTGCATCTATTGTCTATTGTCTATCAACCGTCATTTCATATTTATAAAATAATGGAAGGAAACCATATAGCATAATTCAAATTATGATATTTGGCAAAAGAACTCTCAAATTCGAATCGAGGATCAAAGGTTCTACTTCTATTTTTACCAAACTAAGACATAACATTCCTTGAGAAAACGATTCAATTAATGTAGGGGAAGAAATATCTTTCCATTTTAATAAAGTAGCCCTTCTTGTCAGTAGTGTAACAAATGCAATTACATGTTGATCTGAAGATGAAATACCCTGAATATGATGTGGAACTATTCCAAATAGACCAGTCAGTCTATTAGGTTGTAAATTTATTTTCTGAGCTGTAGAACTTGTAGAAAATAAAGATTTCCAGAACTATTTTAATGAAGAACATGACCAGAACATATGTGACAAAGTAGCTACTTCAGTTCTACATCTATCTCAGCAATTGTCTATACTAGGAAATATTTTAGATAGTCTCTCCTTTGTTAAATAATAACGATGACTAGTTTTACATTGACTTAAACAATGGTTGGCACATATAGAAGAAGAATTTATGTTTTTCAAAACTCGAAGCCAATCTTCATTAACAAAGGTCATAATAAGTTCTCTCTCCCAATCTTGTTTAATCTTTAGTGATAGGTTCTCGTTTTGTAACAAAAATAAATTATAAATTCTGCCAATGGAACCTTTCACGAAGGGATTCACTTTCAAAATTGTATCCAACAAATCAGATTCTTGTAAACATGGAATCTTAGGTAAATATTGTTGTAAAAAAGTCTAAACTGAACATATTGCAAAAAAATGTGTATGAGCGAGAGAAAATTTGTTAATGAACTCTTCAAAGATCATAATGGACCATCACAAAATAAATCTGTAAAAGAATGGATCCCTTTATTTTTCCATAGGAGAAAAATGGGGTCAGTTGTTGAAGGTATAAATAAGAAATTTCGATGTAAAAAACTAGTCATCTTAAATTGTTTAAATTTTTTAAAGAAACGAAACTGAACCCAAATCCGTAGGGATTGTTTAATAACCGGGTAAAGATTTAAATTTGGAATTTTAGAGAGATGTAAAAGTAATGGAGCTCCTAATATTGAAGTTAAATGAAATTATTTAACTGCTTTTAATTCCAAATCAACCCATAATGGATTTTGGTTCTTATCAAGACAATATAACCAAAAACAGAATTGTCTAATGTTCACAGCCCAATAATACTCTTAAATTAGGAAGTGCAAGTCCACCATCTTCTTCAGATTTGTGTAAATGATACTTATTAATTCTTGGTCTCTTATTGTTCCAAATAAAGGAAGAAATAAGTGAGTCAATTTGATCGAAATTTTTTTAGTTAAAAAGATAGGTATATTTTGAAAAATATATAAAAACTTGTATGTGGACGGATTAGCACACAACAAATAGAGAGATATTTGTAATCCAGAATGAAACGTATAGAAAAGACCGTTACATCAAAATAACCGTCGACGATGTTCTTATTCGTTGAATCCGTCCACATACCAGTTTACAGCGAAAGTGACCTGTCACGGAATACCGTCTTCCAGGGGTTACCACACAACATACCCAGGCAAGGGTTAACACAATGTATTCCAAACGCCACTCCTATGGATTATGCGAAGTGACAGCCACACACATTCGTTGTGGTTCCGTGTACCGATGATCAACCCACTCTTGTGGGCATAGGAGAGTTCCAAGCCTCAGCTGCGACTAACTGAAGCGATCAGCTTTTCCAGTCTCTCTCTTTCTCTTATGGTTCAGTCCACTAGACTTCCTGACTGGGAGACCTAAGTCAATCCGGATCGGGATCAGCCGCTCCAACACCATCACACTGAGCACGGGGGCTCCCCAGGATTGCGTGCTCAGTCCACTGTTGTTCACTCTACTGACCCACGACTGTGCTGCAACTCACAGCTCGAACCACATCATCAAGTTCGCCAATGACACAACCGTGGTGTGTCTCATCAGCAAGAACGACGAGTCAGCTTACAGAGAGGAGGTGCAGTGGCTAACGGTCTGGTGCAGAGCCAACAACCTGTCTCTGAATTTGAACAAAACAAAAGAGATGGTTGTTGACTTCAGGAAGACACGGAGCGACCACTCCCCGCTGAACATCGACGGCTCCTCGCTGGAGATCTTTAAGAGCACCAGATTTCTTGGTGTTCACCTGGCGGAGAATCTCACCTGGTCCCTCAACAGCAGCTCCATAGCAAAGAAAGCCCAGCAGCGTCTTTACTTTCTGCAAAGGCCGTGGAAAGTCCATCTCCCCCCCCCCCCCCCCATCCTCATCACATTCTACAGGGGTTGTATTGAGAGCATCCTGAGCAGCTGCATCACTGCCTGGTTCGGAAATTGCAACATCTCGGATAGCAAGACCCTGCAACAGATAGTGAGGTCAGCTGAGATGATCATCGGGGCCTCTCTTCCCGCCATCACGGACATTTACCCAACACGCGGCATCCGCAAAGCAAACAGCATCATGAAGGACCCCACGCACCCCGCATACAATCACTTCTCCCTCCTTCCCTCTGGGAAAAGGCACTGAAGCATTCGGGCTCTCACAACCAGACTATGTAACTGTTTCTTCCCGCAAGCTATCGGACTCCTCAATACACAGAGCCTGGACATTCACCTTACTGCCCTATTGTCTTGCTTATTATTTATTGAAATGCCTGCACTGTTTTGTGCACTTTATGCAGTCCTGGGGAGGTCTGTGGTCTGGTGTAGTTTTTTTTTCTTTTCTGTGTTATTTTTTATGTGGTTCAGTCCAGTTTTTGTACTCTGTCATGTAACACCATGGTCTTGGAAAAAAAAAACACGTTGTCTCATTTTTACTGTGTACTGTACCAGCAGTTATGGTCGAAATGACAATAAGAGTGACTTGACTTGAATCGGCAGCATCTGCGGATTTGTCTCCGAGGCCCCGCCCACGCTCTGATGACGCAATAAGCACACTGCGCATGCTCACATTCCCGGGCTGGGCAGTGATTTTTTTTCTTTGTGTTGAAGCGGGTCTGGAGCGGTGGGTTGTCCACGGGATCCGGATCGGGAGAGGGTCCTCGCCCCCTCGGGCGGCGAGCCGGGGGGGCCGGTCGGATCATTCTCTGCGGAGCGGGACCGACAAGATCCATGCGGTGAGTATTGAGTTCGGTCCCGACCGATGCTGGGCAGTGAGTCCCAGTAACTTCCCCGAACTCGCGGTCTCACCCCGCTTCCTGAACAAAACCTACCGGGGTCTGTCCGGGTTGTGAGACCTTCACCTCGAACCTGGGGATATTTTCTACGATGTGTTGATAAAAGTTGGTTCAGGGAGAAGGGTAAATGCCAAAGTTCCTGTTGCTCTATCTTTGTCATTTTAGCACATAGTAGTGTGTACTGTTAATGCTGTATCTGTGTATTGCCGGAGGGCCATCAGTGATCGTCCTTGATCCCTGCTCCCCCCCCCCCCGTTCCATCTGCTTAATCCCTGCCCATCTTGTTCAACCTCTGTCCAGCCTGTATCCCACCACCTCGATGATAAATGTCGACAATCTCTCTTCTACCGTTGCCTTCATTGTGAAGTCTTTTGCCTCACGGAGTTATTTCTGAAATCAGTGTTTGTTACCTGGAACTGCCAGAGGATTTATTTAATGCAGAATGAGGGAGGATAAAGGCAGTCACTACAATTTTAGTTTCAAAGTTACCAAACGGCCGCTGTGTTAATCTTTGCCAGACGGAAACTCCCAGTATTTAAAGTTGAGTCCGATATTTCCTGTTTTGGTCATGTTTGGAGAGGCAAATTCCCTGTTGCCAGGAACAGCCACAGGATCTGCAGGGAGTGGAGGACAGTTTTATCGCTCTCTGGTCACTTCCTCTCATTGAGAGTTAGTGGCCTCGGGAGCAGATGTAACAGACTGATAGTGGGTGGGGAGGATGTTGTGAGCATTCACTGTGTCGAATGCATTAACCCTGTGTTGGAATGCAGAGAAAACTAATGAATGTGGGACTTAAATTTGTGCAACTTCGTTCAGGCCGTCACAAACATCTTGTAATCAGTCAATAGTTGTGCATCATTTAAAGTCAAAAGAGAAAATGCTGAAACCGTTCAGCAGATCGGGCAGCGTCAATTCTGATAGTGAGTCTTCCACAGTTTCTCTTTCCATAGATCCAATCTGATGTACCGAGTTTCCAGCATTTAATTTCAATTTGAAATGAAAAGCCTGTTGTTCCTGTTAGCCTACAGGAAATGCGACGGCAAATTGTACTGGGCAAATTCTCATTTAACAATCGGATAATGATAAAATGCTTTCAGTTTAGCTGGTGGAGACAATGTGAAACGTATCCCTGCCTGCTGGTGACCCGCGCCCAGGTTTTCCAGCCCGATATCTGGCCCAGTCAGAGGTTTATCAGGTTCCCATTCTGCCATCGGTTGATGCAGGAGTGTCAGCCTTTGAACTCTGAATGGCGGACACATGTTACCGGCAGTAAGGGAGTCCTCTGAAAATTGGTGTTTGGACTGTATACCTGAGGTGTAGACTCCGGGAAGATGGAACAGTCAGTATTTGGGATTTGACCAGGTCAGTACTTCTGTAGCTGGGGCTGAATGTTCCTCCTTCCATAATGAATCAGAAGTCTCGGGTTGCTGGACATTGGTTGTGGGGGAATCCCTGATGTGGGGAGGATGTGTGAGGATTCTGGGGTCGGTAAGTGTCACGTTCAGCTGTGTGACCCGATCACAGATTGTGACCCTGGTGAAATGGATCTGGAGATCGGGCTGCTCGGGCTCATCAGGTGTTGAGAGAGTGTTTCTGGTCTGGTCTCAGTTGTTTGTTTTTGGGGTTCCTTTGGAGGCAATGAGTGATAATCTGAGGAGAGAATGAGAATGCTCAGAGGATGTGCAGACCAGCTAGCAGATGTTCTCACTGACATCTTCAACATCTCCCTGAGCGGCGCCACCGTTCCAACTTGCTTCAAGGCCGCCACCATCGTTCCCATGCCGATGATGTCTTCAGCGTCCTGACTAAATTACTACCGCCCTGTTGCACTTACATCCATCATCATGAAGTGTTTTGAGAGGCTCGTCATGAGGCATATCAAGACCCTGCTGCCCCCCTCACTGGACCCCCTGCAGCTTGCATACCGTACCAACTGCTGAACAGATGACGCCATTGCAACCAGCCTCCACCTGGCCCTAACCCATCTGGACAAAAAAGACACATGCGTACGGACGCTGTTCATAGACTTCAGTTCAACATTCAACATAATCATCCCCCAGAAACTGATTGGAAAGCTGTGACTACTGGGTCTGAACACCTCCCTCTGCAACTGGATCCTAGACTTCCTGACTGGGAGACCTCAGTCAGTCCGGATCGGGAGCAGCATCTACAACACCAGCACACTGAGCACAGGGGCTCCCCAGGGTTGCCTTCTCAGTCCACTGCTGTTCACTCTGCTGACCCACGACTGTGCTGCAACACACAGCTCGAACCACATCACCAAGTTCGCCAATGACAGGACCATGGTGGGTCTCATTAGCAAGAACGATGAGTCAGCTTACAGAGAGGAGGTGCAGCGGTTAACGGACTGGTGCAGAGCCAGCAACCTGTCTCTGAATACGAACAAAACAAAAAAGATGGTTGTTGACTTCAGGAGGACATGGAGCAACCACTCTCCACTGAACATCAACAGCTCCTCAGTAGAGATCATAAAGAGCACCAAATTTCTTGGTGTTCACCTGGCGGAGAATCTCACCTGGTCCCTCAACACCAGCTCCATAGCAAAGAAAACACATCAGCGTCTCTACTTTCTGTCAAGACTGAGGAATGTCCATCTCCCACCCCCCATCCTCATCACATTCTACAGGGGTTGTATTGAGAGTATTGGAGCAGCTGCATCATTGCCTGGTTCGAAATTGCACCATCTTGGATCGCAAGACCCTCCAGCGGATAATGAGGTCAGCTGAGAAGATCATTGGGGTCTCTCTTCCCACCGTAACGGACATTTACACTACACGCTGCATCCACAAATCAAGCAACATTATGACGGACCCGACGCACCCCTCATACAAACTCTTCTCCCTCCTGCCATCTGGGAAAGGGCACCGAAGCATTTGGGCTCTCATGACCAGACTATGTAACAGTTTCTTCCCCCAAGCTATCAGACTCCTCAATACCCAGAGCCTGGACTGACACCTTACTGTCCTATTGCCCTGTTTATTATTTATTGTAATGCCTGCACTTTATGCAGTCCTGTGTAGGTCTGTAGTCTAGTGTAGTTGTTGTTTGTGTGTGTGTTTTTTTTTTCTCTTTGTGTTGTTTTTTTTACGTAGTTCCATCTAGATTTTGTACTGTGTCCTGTAACACCATGTTCTGGAAAAACGTTGTCTCATTTTTGCTATGTACAATGCCAGCAGTTGTGGTCGAAATGGCAATAAAAATGACTTGACTTGAGTTGAGCTTCAGGGTTACAGGACGAAGGCAGGAATATTGTTTTGGAATAAAATCAGCCATGGTTGAATGGTGGAGCAGACTCGATGGATAAAATCACCTCATTCGGTTCCTGTGACTTATGTCTTTCAGTGAGTTTTTATTTAGGAACATTCAGATCATTATATTTGTCTTCAATCTTTAGATTTCAGTGAGCAGAAATGTTTTGACCTCCTTTGTATTGTTAACATACTTCATTATCTTTCATGTTAAAGTTAGACCTGTGGTGAGAGATTTATTGGAAGAAAAGCCCACAACTGGAAGCAAACCACGACTGAAGACGAGGAAACAGCAACAAGTGAACCAGCCCGAGGACTGAGAGCATCAACTGGAGAGAACCCATCTGACTCGGAGATTCCACTGATTCAGTCAGGAGAAAGTTTGGTGAGTCTCCTTTACTCAAACACTGGTCCTTTAGACATTACATACCTGTACAAAGGAAGGTAGGAAATAGCTGGAGTGAGACCGAATGTGCCCAAAAGTACCAGTTATGCCTCTGTCAGAACAGTTGCAATCACTCCAGCTCTGGTGATGTGCTGTCAGTATCCCAGCTCTTTAAATTCACTCACATTCCCTCAGTGTTTGTTCATTTCAAGGTCTTCCATCCTGTGAAGCAGCTTTTGGTCACTTCTGAGTGGGGAGATGGAAACGAAGGGGAGAGTTTATACTTAATATCTTTCCAAATAAAAAAAATACTTTGAAATTACTTGCTGCAAACTTGCTTGAGCTTTTCTCAACAACACACTCAAAATGCTGGTGGAAGACAGCAGGCCAGTCAGCATCTATAAGGAGAAGCACTGTCAACGTTTCAGGCCGAGACCATTCGTCAGGTCAGGAGATGAAGGGTCTCGAGCTGAAACATCGACGATGCTTCTCCTTATAGATGTTGCCTGGCCTGCTGTGTTCTACCAGCCTTTTGTGTGTGTTTGAATTTCCAGCATCTGCAGATTTCCTCGTGTTTGCCCTCAGCATCACCCCCTGCTTCCTGCCATTCAGCTGTTCCCAGACTCTGGGGCTCTGTCACAAACACAATGTTCAGGAAGGTTAGTCAGATGGACAAAACAGAGGGTTTGGCTGACCTGTCCTTTTAATGTGACACCCCTGAACTCCACTTCAACTCTATTCAACTATATCTGGGAGAACTTCAATGACCATTCCTCTCAGCAAACAGCTGTTTGAATGATACACTGACTTACAGGAAGGGGAATCTGTGGTTCTCATTGTCAGGGTGTTTGGTTTACCAGGAGACAAAGACTCCTGTGTTTACACTGCAGCCGAATCCGGTTTACATCAGTCAAGCCATTGTTTATGAAAATAGTAAACAGTAGATTACTGCACTGGCTGAACCACCCAAACCAGATCACCCTGGAAAGTCCTCCCCAGAAACATTTGGGGTTTTGTGACCCAATTCAAGAAAATGGCCATGCTGCCCACTCCGTCAACAACATGGCAAATCCGGGCATGTGGCAGGGGACTTTTCCTCACACAACACTGGGTTCAGCGATGACATCTGTTATGCTTCCTTCATTATCCCCATGAAATCATTAAAAATGTCCAGTAAACAGCTTTTGAAAACAAGTTCTCACCCACATGTGCTGTCACTCTGCGCCCCCACATACCTGATGTCACGTGTGGGTTCCCCACATTGGGATCTGACATCGCGTGTGCAATTCCTTACATCACACTGGCGCAGAAACAGTTGAACTTTACTGGCTGAGGTAACAATGGTCTGACCCACCCACCCCACCCCACAGTCAACAGAGGAATTACTCTCTTCCCATTGGTGTGACGCAATGACACAAGGGATAAGGGGGCTCGTCTGTGGAAATGTCTGAGGCCATGGTGGTGGCGAGCAGATATATTCACCACTTTGGGGGACAATTGCTGGCAGACTGTTGACCTGCGAGTGGGGCTAATGGTCTGGGCAAAGTAGATTGGAGTGGTGATGGGAGCAAGGATGGACTGGTGTTGGGTATTATTAAATTACAGGATGGACATGATGGGCCAAGTGGCCTGTTCCTGGTCCTGTGTTTAAAGAGAAAGAATAACCAGACCCTTCTTGGCCCTACAGGATGTCCCAGTTGGTGTTTTAGCGACCAGTGCTTGGAGCTCAGTTGTTCCCAAACTGTGTCAACAATTTGGCTGACGGACCAAATTAAACATTTCCAAGTCAGCTCTTGGAAAAAATGTATATTTGTATAATGTTAATGACAGAGAATGTATATTTATGATTATTGATACATTTTTGTTTCCATATTGTTAATGATATAAAACTTATATTTACAGATTGTTACTGACAGAGAATCGTATAATTTGTGTTCCGTGTGTTATCTGAATGTACTTGCCTGTGATGCTGCCACAAATCGGTGTCTCTTTGTACCTGTACCTTCCCGTACTTGTGCACTTGGTAATAAATTCAACAGGACCTGAGAAATCTCTGTGAGACTTGATTAGTGATGATCATCTTGGCAGCTCGCTAGGCCAATGATAGAGATACTACAGTGTCAAGTACAAGACCTTAACAGTGTCGATGAATAGAGGGATCTTGGAGTCCCAAGTTCATCGCCCCCTGAAAGTGGCTACACAGATTGACAGGCTGGTTAAGAAGGCAAATGACATGCTTGCCTTTATTAGTCATGATATAGCATTCAAAATTCAGGAAGTTATGTTGCAGCTTCATGAAACGTGAGTTTGGCCACATCTGGAGTATTTCATACATTTTTGGCTGCCTCATTCCAGGGAGGATGTCAATGTCCCTGGAGAGCGTGCAGAAAAGGCTTACCAGGATATTGCCTGGATTCGAGGGCATGAGCTATAACAACTTGGGTTGTTTTCTCTGGAGTGACATAGGCTAGGGTGAGACGATGGAGGTGTATAAAATTATGAGAGGCATAGATAGAGAAGACAGACAATATTTTTTTATCCTGGTTGTAAATGTCTAATACAAAAGGCCATGTATTTGATGTGAGAGCGGCTAGTTTGAAAGGAGATGTGAGGTACAAGTGTTTTTACCAGACAGAGTGGAGGGTTGCTATGATGTGCTGCCCGGGGTGATGGTTCTGGCAGACACAATATTAAGAGATATTTAAATCAGCACCTGGATGTGAGGAAGCTGTGGACATTATGTCAGCAGAAGGGATTATTTGGCCATTTGATTCCTAATTTAATTAGCTGAGCAAAACATTTTGGGCCGAAGGGCATGTTCAGGTACTGTACTGTTCAATGTTCTGTGTCTTTTGTCGAGAGGTTTCAGGCAGACGGAGGCAAAAGGAGTGAGTGGGAGCAACAGGTCAGCTGGAGCCCAGTGTGAGATCACCCAGTTCTGTAGGAGAAACAGAAACTGTGTGTTTAATGGTGAGGGACTGAGGTGCAGTGGGTAGGGAGGGAGGTAGAAGGTACATTGGGTAGAAGGTGTGGGAAAAGGCTCCGAAGCATTCAGGCTCTCACGACCAGTCTATGTAACAGTTTCTTCCCCCAAGCTATCAGACTCCTCAATAGCCAGCACCTGGACTGACACCTTGCCCTATTGTCCTATTTATTATTTATTGTAATGCCTGCACTGTTTTTGTGCACTTTATGCAGTCCTGTGTAGGTCTGTAGTCTGGTGTCGTTGTTGTGTTTGTTTTTTTTTCTGCTATGTGTTGTTTTTTTACGTAGTTCAGTCTAGTTTTTGTAATTAACACCATGGTCCTGAAAAACGTTGTCTCATTTTTACTATGTACTGTACCAGCAGTTATGGTCGCAATGACAATAAAAGTGACTTGTCTTGACATTGTATTTATTGTAAGAGTTATTAGGTATAAGAGTGAAAATGACTTTAACGATTATTTGGACTTTGTTGAGATTGTACCTGGAATATGGTGTAAAATCCCGCTCCCCATACTAACACGGGTTATACAGACCAAAGAACAAACTGCCGGAGGAACTCAGTGGGTCGGGCAGCATCTGTGGAGGGAAATGGACCGTCAACATTTCGGGCCGAGACCCTCCCTCTGGACTGAGAGTGGACGGGAAATAGTCAGAGAAAAGAGGGGAGAGTTGGGGATGGGGCAAGAGCTGGGGAGTGAGAGGTGGATCCAGGTGAGGGGGAGGTGGGAAGGTGGAAATAATGACATGAGTGGAAGGTGAGTGGTTGGGACAACACGGGGCTGCAGAAGATGGAAATTAATTCCATGGAGGATTAAAAAACCTAGTGAGCTGGGATGCAGTCCATCTGGCCCAGTCTCTGAAAAAGGGGATGGACTGAGATGAGAGGAAATGCCTCCACTCTGAGGGTGGTGAATGTCTGAAAAACCCCACCACAGAGGGCGGTGAAGACTCAATGATCATCCTCACGTAAAACAGAGACTGGCAAATGTGTGGAGACTGAAGGGATCAAGGAAATGAGGATCGGGCAGAAACATTTGCCTGAGATGGGAGAGCAGCCAACATCTTGTTGATGGTTTGAGGGGCTAAATGACCACCTCCAGCGGATTCTCACTTGATGTTTCAGTGTTCTTGTCTAGTGAAGCTCCGGATGGATGTGGATAGAAAATAGTGTGATTCCAATGAAACCTGCACAATTCCTGTTCGGGTGGGAATTTTACGTTGGACCGGGATGGGAATCGAGCCCGTAACTCTGAGAACCGGGAGGTGGAGCAATGGGGACGGGAAGATACAGAGGGAAAAATTAAAAATGTAACTGGTGTAAATATGAAATAACGTGTAAAATGCGGCAGGTCGGTCGGGCAGTGTGTGAGGGGCTAGGAACGTAGTCGCCAGTTCAGACGGGAGACCCTCCACCCGTCACATAATCCAGGTTCTCGCTCCCATTTCAAATGCAGATCTGTAGCATCTGAGGTTTTCGCTTCCGAGGCCCCGCCCCCACTCTCACAGTCTCCGGATGGGCTGGGGTTTTCTTTCCGTTCTCTGTTGAAGGGGATCGTCGACTGGGAGCCAGTGAACCGATCACTGTCTGCGGGACAAATTGATCAAGTTCTCATCGGTCAGTATTGAGGCCGGTCACTCGGGGTGAACACGACTGACAATTTCCCATCGGTGACTACTGGGGGAGGGGGGAACCTGATGTTAGGAAGTGAGTCCCATAAATTTCCTCGAACTGGCGGCCTCGTCCCACTTCCTGGATACAACCTGTTGTGGTCGTTCTGGTTATGGGACCTTCACACAAAACCGTCTGACATGAACTGCCGCTCAGCCCCTGGTGTTCTGGTCCCAGGAGCGATGTCAGGACTAAGCCCATCCGTTAAGTTGTACCTGGGGAACTTTACCTCCATCACCCAGCCCGGTAGTGGATCTAGTCTTCACCTGGATCGATGCCTGGGGTCGATAACTGTTTTACATATTTCCAGCACACTGGAAGCGGACGTTCGGTACATTGTGTCCTTGCAGACGGATGGTTAAACAGAGTAATCGCACCCTCGGGACACTGCTCCTCGTGTATGGGTAGTTTCATCTTCCCCGTTCAGACAGGACAGTGAGATCCAGATCTCTCACGTCCTCTGGGGAGAACTGGGAAGTTTACATCATCTTCTTCTATTTCTGCGACTTGACAGCATGCAGCCAATGTTTCCCGATGTGTGGCCCTATTAATGGGAGAATTAAGTTTTTTTCATGTATCTGAGTTTCCCGGAAATCTGTACACTCCTTCCGGAATTTCTAAAGGAGCAACCCAGGCTGTCTAATATTTCCCCACGATTAAAATGGGGAATCTTCTTTTTACATGTTACCAATGTACAGTGAAACATTGTCTTTGGTGTCATCCCCACAGATCAATACATTACAACAACACATTGAGGTGATATAAGGTGAAACAAAAACAGAATGTAACAACTCATTCTGGTTACAGAGAAACTGCACTGCAGGTAGATATGTGATGCAAGGTCACATCTTGTTAGACTGTGAGGCCAGGAGTCCATCTCATCACACTGGGGAACATTCAGTTTGCTTATAACAGCAGAATGGACACCGCCCTTGACACCGTCAGTGGGAAGTATAGGCTGACTCCATGGAGGGGAGGTTGGTTTCTATGTTGTACACAGCTGTGTCCACAGTTCTCCGCTATTTCATTCAGTTAAAGGAAGAGCAGTAGCCATATGAAGATGTGAAGTATCAGGATGGGATACTTTCTGCGGTGCATTGATAAAGTGTGTAGAGTTGAAAAGTATACCAAAATTCTTATTGTTTGTTCTGGCTTTGTTATATTGGAATCTGTTATCTCCTAGCATGTACTATTATCTCAGGATCTGTGTACTGCTGGAGGACCATCAGAGATTGCCCTTGATCCTCTTCTCCCATCAGGCTCAACCTGCTCATCCCCTGCCTATTTTGCTCAACATCTGCCCTGCCTGTATCCCAACACCTCAATGATATATATCAACCATCTTGTTCAACCTCTGTCCAGCCTATATCCCACCTCCTCAGTGAGATATATCAACCAACTTGTTCAACATCGGCCCTGCCTGTATCCCATCACCTCAATGATATATATCAACCATCTTGTTCAACCTCTGTCCAGTCTGTATCCCAATGCCGCAATGATAGATTTCAGCAATCTCTCTTTCAAACTTTGTCTTCATTGTGAAATTTTGTTTTGCATCTTTTCCAGGATATTTTTATATAGACAGGACTACCAGAAGTTTAATTGAACACAGCACGTGGCAGGGTAATTGCAGCCATTTCAATTTTAGTTTCACCGTTACAAAATGGCTGCAGAGTTAATCTTTGTCATAATTGAACTCATAGCATCTGATGTTAAGTTTGTTATTTCCTTTCTCGGTTATTTTCAGGGAGCCACTTCCTCTGTTTCCAGGGTAACGGCCCGTCAGAGCTGAAGCAAGTGTTGCACTTTTTATCGCTCTGTGGTCACCGCCTCTCAGCGTAGAGACAGTGGCCTCGGGAGCAAATGTAACAGAGTGATAGTGGGAGGAAAGGATGCTGTGACTATTGACTGTATAGGATGTGTTACACCAGGGTCAGAATGAACTCAGAACTAACAAATTAGTTGGGGTGGGGTGGTATTTACAGTCTAGGGTGGCAATCAGTTACTATCTGTGCATTAAAATGAAGAGGCAGAAATACTACAGTTGCAGGAAATTTAAGGAGATAATACTGAAAACGCTCAGCAGATCGGCCGCATCTTGGACAGTCTCAGTTCTGGAACTGGGTCTTCCACCATTTTTCCTTTCAGAGATGTATTCTGATGTACTGAGTTCTCAGCATTTTCTACTGTATAATTTTACATTTTGTTCCTGCTGCACTGCAGGAAACATGGCAGCCAGCTGTGCTGGGCAAGATCCCACACAGCAGGAAGATTGTGATCAAATGTGTTCGGATTAGCCTCTGGTGTCAGGCTGAAGTGTACCCGCATTCTCTATACAGACCGGGGAACCAGCCTGACCACCCGCCCCGGCAGAGGGTCATTAGGTTCCAATTCCACCTCAGTTTGTG
This sequence comes from Hypanus sabinus, assembly GCF_030144855.1. Classification (NCBI taxonomy): domain Eukaryota; kingdom Metazoa; phylum Chordata; class Chondrichthyes; order Myliobatiformes; family Dasyatidae; genus Hypanus; species Hypanus sabinus. The sequence continues at coordinate 170,569 of NW_026780770.1, forward strand.
AATCGGAAATTGCAGAAACACCACGGCAAATTGCCGGCACCAAAGCGTCTTTGCATGGGTGATGATATTGGGCCGGTGACTCTGAGGATATGGAACTGGCAGTATACGGGCTTCAGTCCAGGTTGGTAATTCTGCAGCTGGGATCGGAATTTTCTCAGTCTGCAGTGAAGCTGAAATCCCGGGATGTTGGACATTGGTTATGGGGAAATCACCATCAACACTGCCCAATAGGCCATCACATCTGTGAAGTATTTTGGAGATTATTTAAAAGTTAACTAGGTAGTTGGGTGAAGTTGGGCAGTGATGTTGTTCATCTGAACTTTGGTAAAGTCTGTAACAAGATCCCGCATGGCAGCTGATCGGGAAGGTTCAGTCACGTGGGATTCACGGGGAGCTGGCGAGGTGGATTCACACCGGGCTCCAGAACAAGAAACAGAGGGAGATGATTGAAGATGGTTTTAGCAAATGGAGGCCTGTAGCGAGTCGAATGTGTGTGTCAGTGTCGACACCTCTGTAATTCATTATTCATGCCATTGATTTGTACATGAATGTACAAGGCACGATTAGCAAATTTGAATTGAATTGTACTAAATTGACTTTATTTCTTACATCCTTCACATACATGAGGAGTAAAAATATTTACGTTACGTCTCCCTCTAAATGTGCGATGTGCAAACAAAGTAATTTATAATTTAAAATCATTTGAACATTCCATATAATATAGATTACCACAGATCAACGTGAGTTAATTAGCCTGATGGCCGGGTGGAAGGAGTTGTTCCGGAGCCCGTTGGTCCTGGTTTTTTATTCTGCGGTGCATTTTTTCGGAAGGTAGCAGCTGGAATAGATTGTGGTTGGTGTTTCTCTGGTCCCCAATGATCTCTCGGGCCCTCTTTACACACCTGTCCTTGTAAAGATACTGAATCATGGGAAATTCACAACTACAGATGTGCTGGACTGTCCGTACCACTGTCTACAGAGTCCTGCGATTGAGGGATGTACATTTCCAATACCAAGCAGTGATGCGAGTTAGGATGCTCTCAGTTGTGCCCCCATAAAAAAAAAATCTTCTTCTGATTTAGGGGTGTTGGCATATAGATGAGGGTAGTGCAGTGGACGTGATCTACATGGATTCTAGTAAGGCGTTTGACAAGTTCACACAGTAGGTTTATTCAGATAATCAGAAGGCATGGGATCCAGGGAAATTTGGCCAGGTGGATTCAGAATTGGCTTGCCCGCAGAAGGCAGAGATCGTGGTGGAGCGATTACATTCAGATTGGAGGGTTGTGACTAGTGGTGTCCCACAAGGATCGGTTCTGCGACCTGTACGTTTCTTGATTTTTATTAATGACCTTTATGTCGGGGTAGAAGGGTGGGTTGGCAAGTTTTCAGACAACACAAAGGTCGGTGATATTCTACATAGTGTAGAGGATTGTCGAAGATTGCAGAGAGGTATTGATAGGATGCAGAGGTAGGCTGAGAAGTGACAGATAGAGTTCAACCCGGAAATGTGTGAGATGGTACACTTTGGAAGGAAAAACTCCAAGGCATAGTACAAAGTAAATGGCAGGATACTTGGTAGTGTGGAGGAGCAAAGGGATCTGGGGGTACATGCCAGAGATCCCTGAAAGTTGCCTCACAGGCAGATAGGGTAGTTAAGAAAGCTTATGGGGTGTTAGCTTTCATAAGTCGAGGGATAGAGTTTAAGAGTCGTAATGTAATGATGCAGCTCTATAAAACTCTGGTTAGGCCGCACTTGGAGTACTGTGTCCATTTCTTGTCGCCTCACTATAGGAAGGATGTGGAAGCATTGGAAAGGGTACAGAAGAGATTTACCAGAATGCTGCCTGGTTTAGAGAGTATGGATTATGATCAGAGATTAAGGAAGCTAGGGCTTTACTCTTTGGAGAGTAGGAGGATGAGTGGAGACATGATAGAGGTGTACAAGATATTAAGAGGAATAGACACAGTGGACTGCCGGCGCCTCTTCCCCAGGGCACCAATTGCTCAATACAAGAGGACATGGCTTTAAGGTAAGGGGAGGAAAGTTCAAGGGGGATATTAGAGGAATGTATTTTACCCAGAGAGTGGTTGGTGCGTGGAATGCACTGCCTGAGTCAGTGGTGGAGGCAAATATACTAGTGGAGTTTAAGAGACAACTATGGTAAACGGAGGAATTTAAGCTGGAGGGGGGTATATGTGAGGCAGGGTTTGATGGTCGTCACATTATTGTGGGCCGAAGGGCCTGTAATGTGCTGTATTATTCTATGTTCTATGATACCGAACTTCCTCAACCGTCTGAGGCGCTTTTGTGCCTTTTTCACCACACAGCTGATGTGAACAGACAGTGTGAGATTCTTGGTGATGGGGATGCCGAGGAACTTAAAGCTGTTCACTAACTCAGCCCCAGATCGACTAATGTCAATAGGGGTTTACCCGCCTCCATTCCTTCTGTAATCCACAACCAGCTCCTTTGTTTTTGCGACATTGAGCAGAAGGTTGTTACTTTGCCACCACTGTGTCAGAGAGATGACCTCTTCCCTGTAGGCCACCTCGTTATTGCTTGAGAGGAGGCCAATCTATGCGGTGTCGTCGATAAATTTCATTAGCAGATTAGAGCTGTGGGTGGCGACACAGCCATGGGTATACAGGGAGACTAAATTCGGGAGACTGGTTGTTATGGCAACAGCTGACACTGAATTTCAAAGACATCTTGGTCAGCTTTTGAGATGGGCTGAGGAATGGCAAATGGTTTTTAACTTGGTCAAGTGAGAGATGATGCATCTTGGACAGTCAACTAGGTAGAACTGGTATAGTGAACAGGAGGACTTCGGGTGTTGTGGAACAGAGCGACCGGGGTGGCAAGAGTACAGTTCACTGAAAGTGGACGTGCAAGTATAGAGGGTGAACAAGAGGGTTTTAATAATGCTGGCCATCAGTTAGGGTATTGAGTTCTGGATTATGGGCATTATATTGTGTTTATATAATTTTTTGGTGCGGATACACAAAGTATTACGTACAGTTGTGTTTACCCTACTGTAGTACAGATATTATCAGTCTGGAGAGGGTGCAGACGAGATTGCTGAAGATGCTGCCTGGACTAGAGGGCCGAGTCATAGGAAGTGGCCGAGCTGGATCTTCATTCCAGAGGAGAATGGAGGTGACATTGTAGGAGTTTAGGAAATCAAGAGGGAGTATAGATAATGTGGTTGGTCACATTATTTTTCCAAGGGTTCAGGATTCAAGCTTGCATAATGTCATTCCAGTACAGCAGAACAAAATAATTGTTACTCTGTGTTCGAAGCAGGACACAAGAGAAAAAAAAAAACAACAAAATGACAGAGACCACAATAATACAAATAAAGTATGAATGCTTAAAACATTGATTGTATGTCCCTAAAGTGATGATAGGCACAGGGGAATCTGAAGATATGGAGACTGATATTGATTGTCTGTCCATAAAGTTACTTTAGGCAGAGAAGTGCCTAGAACTGTCAGGAAACTAGTAGTGGGTTAGTGAGTAGAGAGTGGGTTGTGAGTATAGGTGTTGATCAGGCTCACTACTTGGGGGAAATGACTGTTTGGAGCCTAATTGTCCTGGCATGGATGTTACAGATCCACAATTCCTTTAAGGTAGCACCAGAGTCGTAAAGAGAGTTTTGGGCATCTTGACCTTTATAACGCAGGTTATTAAGAAGAGTGGTTGGGATATTAATGCTAAAGTTGTAACAGACACCGTGATTTCCAAATTTGCGGAATTGTGTGCAGTTCCGTTCAGCTGCTGGGAAGAAAGATATCGATAAGCGTGAAAAAGAGCATGGAAAATTACACGGACATTGCTGGTGTTTCAGAAAATAATTATAGTCATAGGTTGAACAGGTTAGAACTTGATTACCTGGAATACAGAGAAATGATGGGGTATATGCAGGGTTCCAACTTTTTTTATGTCATTTGCCCCTACAATTAAAGCAGAGGTCCATGGATCCCAGGTTGGGAACCCCCGCTTGAGATATAGAAATCTATGATGGTATAAATAGGGTGAATAAAGGTAGGACTTTTCCCCTCAGGTTGGGTAAGATCATGGATTTAGGGCAAAAAGTGTCACATTTATGGGGAATCTGAAGGGGAACTACTTCAATCAGAGGGTGGTGCGAATGCGGAACCAACTCCCAGCAGAAGTAAGAGATGGAGGCTCGATGGTAGAATTTGAGAGAATTTTGGGTGGGTATATCAATGAGGGAGGGATAGAGGGCTATGGTCTGGGTGCAGGGAGATGGAACCACACCGAACATGGCACGGACTGGATGGGCTAACAGTCCTGTGTCTGTGCTCCAAGGGCTCTGTGAATCTCAATTGAAACTTCTACACACAATCGACAGGTCGAATCCAACAATGTGATTTTATTTTGGACCAGCATCTGCACTTCTGAGAGCTCTGTAGAGCTGAAACTACCATGAAACTTACTGAATGCACCCAGAAATGGTGAATACAACCACTGGAATTTTAGTATCACCATTACAAAATGGCTGAATGTTCAGTTCACCTTTGTCACAATGAAACCGAGAACGTGTCACACTGAGTTTGTTGTTTCCCCGCTCGGTTATCTTTGCGAGCCACTTCCTCCGTCACCAGGGCAACAGCTCACCAGAGCTGCAGAGAGTGTTGAACGTGTTGATGGCTCTCTGGTTGCTGACTCTCAGTGGAGAGAGAGTGGCCTCAGATACGAGGATGCTTTCAGCATTTACTGTCCGGGAGGGAATGAAGAAGATTGTAGGGATTGTATTTATGCAATTCTGTTCAGTGTGTCAAACATCTTGCAGTCAGTCAATCATTTCTGCATCAAAAGAACAAAATTAAATCTGCTGTACTGAGTTACCAATGCTATATTTTCAATTTTATATTTAAAACATTTTCTTCCTGTTACACGACGGGGAAAGTGGCTGCTAATTGACCTGTGCTACACCACACTCAATAAAATAATGAACAACTGTGTTCAATGTAACTGTGGGAACAAGCTAAAATGTATCAGCACCCTTTGTGGTCCAAGGCCCAAGTTTTAGAGCTAATCCCCGTCTAGAAAGAGGATCATCAGGCTCCAGTTCTGTCACGGGTTGGTGTGGGAGTGTAAGTTTTTGAATTCGGATTAGCTGAGACACTGCCGCATGTTACCGGCAGCAAAGAGCCCTGAGAGAGTTGGTGCTTGCGATGCAATCTTGGGATGTGGTTTCCAGGAAAATGGGACTGGCAGTGTTTGGGCTTCGGTCCACGTTGGTGCTTTTACAGATGCGGCTGGATGTTACTCCTTCCGTAATTAAGCAGACGTCTCAGGTGGCTGGATATTAGTAGCGTGAATCTCTCAGAGTGAGATGCGGGAACACCCAGTGTGAGATGTGGAAAAGATGTGCGGGCTGTGACCTTCTGAGGTTGGATCCTGGAATACCACACATGTCTTGAACCAGATAAAATGAATCAGGGAATCAAGTTGTCAGGGTTTATGAGATGTTGAGTGAGTATTTCTGTTCTGTGCCCAGATGTTTAGTTCTGAAGTCTCTTTGGAAGCAAAGCAGAGAATGAGTTCCCATTCCATCCCTCACAGGAAGAGGCTGTGATTAAATAGGCTGTTTTGTGTTTGCACCAGTAGAAATAGACCGGGGTTTTGGAAATCAATTCACAATTGGAAATTTCCCCTCACTCTCACCTGTCTATCGGCCAGTGGGAGTCAAACAGAAACTCAGGATGCTGAAGATAGAACAGAACATGACAGGAACAGGCCCTTCGGCCACAATGGTGTGCCAAACCAGCTGAAAAGTAAATCACCCCCCCCCCCATATCTAGGGTTGGTTGGGGGGTGGGGGTTGAAGTTACGGTGCGGATGAATATTTTCCAACTGAATAACAACAAGCCTGCATGAAGTGGGAATGGAGAGGGTGTCTAGATTAGACGGAGAGTCTGGGATCTGAGAGTGCAGCCTCAGAATAAAGAAGCGTCACTTTAAAACTGAGATGAGAGACATTACTTCAGTCAAAGGTTGTTTGATCTGTGGAATTTGTCACCACGAACAGTGGTGGAGGCTATCGTTGGGTATATTCATGTTCTGGATTTCTAAATTGGTTGAGAATTATAGCAGGAAGCAGGAATACGGTGTTGGAAAATAATCCTTCATGATTGATTATGGAGAAGACTAGAATGACTTTATCACATAATTCTCCTGTTATATATTATGACTTGTATCTTATACTATGACTGAATGATGACTTCCTTGTATTCCATCACAAGCAAGAGAAAATCTTCAGCTGCTGGAAATCCAAGCAACACCCACAAAATACTGGAGGAACTAAGCAGCTGGAAGAGAGGAGCATTGACATCCAGATGTTGCCTGGCCTGATGAGTTCCTCCAGCATTTTGTCTGTGTTTCTTTGTATCCCATATCAGGCTTTGTAAAGTTTGAGGAACAGTTACAGATTTCTTCACTCGGATCATGACATATGCGCTCAAAATTTAAATGTCAGGTTAACGCTTTGTTCTCGTTTGTTTTAGTAACATACTTCATTACTTCTTTTATTGAAGTTAGATCTCCGGTGAGAGGGTTATTGGAAGAAATGCCCACAACTGGAAGTGAACCAGAACTGAAAACGAGGCAACAGCAACAAGTGAACCAGCCCGAGGACGGAGATCATCAATTCGACAGAACCCTTCTGACTCAGAGTTTCCATTGAAAGTCAGGAGAAAGTTTGGTGTGTCTCATTTACTCAAACACTACTCCTTTAGAAATTACATTTCTGTACCAAGGAAAAGAGGAAATAGCTGGAGTGATGCGGAATAAATGTAGCAGTGCCAGTTGCAATCATTCCAGATCTACTGATGCGCTGTCAGCATCAGCTCTGTGAAGCCATGCATATTCCTCACATTATTTGCTCATTTCAAACTCTTTATCTGGTCTGATGTTTCCTTGCTTGTCTGTGTTAGGTCCCAATCATCTCAAAATGCGTTGAAAATTTTCTCCCTTTAGAAGACACCGCAGCGCTTCCGGCTCTAGTGAATGCAGAAATGTGGAGTTACCATGAACTACAGGAACATGTCATTGACTCCTCTGTCTATTGCAAGCTGCAATGATATACTTGCCCTCGAGTATATCGTCGTGCAAGCCTCTGCTAGGAGCAAACCATCTTGAAGCCAAATGTCCCAGCACCACATTTCATTCAGTCTGAACTAGCAAATGCCAACGAATAATTTAAATTTACATACCCTGTCGTCATCGTGTTTTTCTACCAATAAATTGTCAGAACCTATGAATCTGTGATTAAGCAGAAATAGGTTTTGCAATGTTCCCATTTGATCCTGTACCAAAGCCATGGGTTATACCTGTACTTGAGATGAACGAATGTCCTTGCAGCCAAGACTACTGGAGCTGCCGGAGTCGGTTTAAACTCAGTAAGGGAAGCAGCGTGTTGGATCAGATGATGGAGGAGTTGATATAAAGGTAGATGCAATGTTCAGAGAAACTGTGGAAAGATTGGCTATGGAGAGGGCATCGTGTAGTGAAAAGCAGCAACAGTTTCCCCTCCCCCTCCCCACTCACCCTCTTACCCTCCTATTCTTTTGCCAATATTGATCGCGGGAGTTAGGAACTCTTTCTGCTCACTGCCCAGAGAAATTAAAGCCTTTTATTCCATTCAAAGCTCTGTTTGTTTATGAAGAGTGGGTTTGAAGTGTTAACGAAATGAACATGGGAGAATGCGTAACGAAAGTTTAAATCAGATCAGCAGCAGGTTCGGTAGGCCGAGTGGTCCACTTATGTACTTGGTGTGTTGATTAGAAAAGTTCTGACAGTTTAATTAGTGTAAGCCAATATAAGTTCAAGTGAAAAGAAACCATACATTGATTAAGTATATACATCGAGATTTGTGTGTTAATGTTGTATCCCAGCAGGTTGCAGATCGACCATGACACAATCGGTCCCCGTTCCCTGTTACTGACTCTACAGTCTCCCCATCTACCGCGCGCCCTCTCGCGGAAATTCGTCACCCTCGGGCTGACGATGAGAAGATTTAAGCATGCTGCGCGTGACCGGTATCTCTCGTGAAGTGACGTGACATTTACTTGTCTCTCATTGGTGAAACCAAATACCAATTTAGCATACCAACCAGTAGGGATATGGGCTTCGTCATTTAGGAATTTCCTTCGCAAGGAGTTGGCGGAGCTGTCAGGGCGATGGACTGAAGTGGGAGTTCAGGGGATTTATCTCCTCAGAATGAGCTCGGATGGAGAAGGCTTCAGCATATTTTTAGTGGACACCGATAAAGTGTTGCCTGCAAGTGCGGAGTCGGGTGATTTTAACAGCAAGTCACGATCTTACTATCTGACACGTTGGGCTGGAGGGACCCGGTGGCTGCTTTTTGTTTGAGGTGTCTGGGTTTAAACGGCGGAGTAAACAGACACACCTCGGGCCAGCAGGCTGCCCCAGTGGGTGTTGTGTGGTCAGATGCTTGGAGTATGGCTGCTCCCTGTCTGCATTAGGGACAAAATGCAACACTTACAAGTCTGTTATTGACTGAAAACATCTATATTCATTCTTTTTTTTTGTTTATGATACAATCATTGTCCAATTTATGTTCAAGTTTAGTAGACATTCAAAACATACATGAAAACACATGAACACAGCCAAATACAACAGCATTACTGCACACAAAGCCTCTTTACTGGAGACTGCCTCTCTAAGATACCCCAAGGGTATAGGCATTTCCTGAATATTATTATCTATCCATCGTAGCCTCTGCCATCCTCTCCTTTTGCCTTCTGTTTTACCGAACATGAGAGTCTTCTCCAAGGAATCCTGTCCCCTCATGATGTGGTCAAAATAATTGAGCTTTTCAAGCTTCCCAGTGAGCAGTCTGGCGTATTTCTCCAAGTATTGACTTGTTGGATCTTCTTGCTGTCCAACGAACTCTTTCCCCCAACATCCAAGTTCAGAGGCGTTGATTATTTTGTATTCAGCCTTATTAATACTCCAGCTGTTACAGCCTTACATCACAACTGGAAATACTATATACTTGACTCTGCGGTCCTTCGCAGACAATGTTATGTCTCTGCACTTCAGTATTTTATCTAAATTTGCCATTGCTACCCTCCCCAGAAGTAAGCTCCGTTTAATACGCTGCATTTACCATCATTTTCAATCTTTCTTTATTGATTAAATAATTTATATGAATAGATACGAATCAGAGGTGAAGTTATATCAAATACATAATAGAATAAACGTACAAACAAAGAAAATTATATACACTGTCAAAATCATGTGTAATATAATATTAGGCTATTATATATAAACAGAGAACCACAACTCCTCTTGACAATTCATACAAAAAAAGACTGGATATGTTCTATTTATAGGAGAGAAATAAAACACTAAACAAACTAAAAACTAAAACAAAAAAAAGGGGGGAACTGGGCAGTCCACTTGAGGACAAGATTACAAAAAAAAGAAGAAAGCGTCCTTCTAGTCAAATCTGAAACTTCACGGAGGGAGAAAGAAAGAAAAAAAACTAAAAAAAAAAATAAAAAAAGATAAGAAATTAGATCTTCTGAAAATATTGAATGAAAGGTGGCCAGGTTTGTTCAAATTTGAAAGATGTATCGAACGTCCGACTTCTAATTTTCTCCAGGTTTAAACAAAACATAATGGAGGAGAGCCAGAAAAAAGCAGTAGGTGGATTAGGATCCTTCCAATGCAACAAAATAGCTCTCCTACCCAATAAATTTGAAAAGGCTATCACCGTTACCATCTATAGAAATCTTTGAACCAGGGACGAAAAAATCCGTCTCTGCTTCCACTTCCTTTCCATTTATTACCACAGAGTTAATAGGACTGGCTGGTCTTCTTAATATTGAGCAAGAAGCCAGCTTTCAACTTTCTTCTTTCACTTTCATTAGAAGCTTCTTCAGATCCTCCTCACTTTCAGCCATTAGAATCGTATCACCTGCATATCTGAGGTTGTTAATATTCTGTCTGGAAATTTTCACTGCAACATTTTGAGTCGCCTGGACCAGCATTCCTCATATGTTCAACATATAGATTAAATAAGCTGGGTGGCAGTATGCAGACTGGTCATACTCCTTTCCAAATCTTGAACCAGTTTGTTGTTCTGTGTCTGGCAACTGTTGCTTCTTGATCTTTGTACAAATTTCTCATAAGGCAGAACAGATGTCCAGGTATTCCCATTTCTTTAAGTATTTGCCATAGTATATTATGGACCGCACTGCTGAAGGATTTAGAGTAGTCAATAAAACATAGATAAATACTTTTCTGAAATTCTCGCGATTTCTCCATTATCCAGCATAGGTTAGCAATTTGGTCTCTGGTACCTCTGCCTCTTCTAAAGGCAGCTTCTATCTGGCAGTTCGTGTTCCATATATTGCTAGGGTCTTGCTTGCATAATCTTTAGCATTACTTTTCTAGCACGTGAATACTTGACATTTCCATTCTTGGGTTTTGGGATAAAAACGGATCTTAATCCAGCCTAAAAGTCATTGTTGTTTATATTTTCCCAGATCTGCTGGAAAATTGGATGCAACACTTTTACAGCATCACCTTTTAGAAATTTCAACAATTTTACTGAAATCCTGTCACATCCTGCAGCCTTATTATTGGCAATGTTTTCTATCACCCATTCGACTTCGCTTTCCAGAATGTCTGGCTCTAGATCGATGAGGGAGTCATTGCTAATGTCTTCACTGTTGGATCTTTTTGCAATTCTTCTGTGTGTTCCTGCCAACTCCCTTTGATGCCCTTTGCTTCTGTAAGGTCCTTCCCTTCTTTGTCTTTTCCTATGCTCATTTTACATGAAATGTTCCTATGATATCTCAATTCTTCTGCAACAGATCTCTTCTTTTTTCCAATTCTTTTGGCTTCTTCAGCTTCATTGCATCGCTCCTTTAAGTAAGTTTCCTTATATTTCCTTGCTATCTTCTTGAAATTTGTGTTCAGTTGAAGGTCTTTGTACCAATCTCCATTTACTGTCTGGAATGTTGGAGAGTGAGCAGTGACCTTACAAAAATGTTTTAAATTTGAAGGACAGAGGAACTGAATCATACGTTTTTATTTGTGTAATTCAGGTCATTGCCAGCAGGTGAGGCTTTCTTCCACCCGGACGTCAGACAAGCAAACGACAATCAACCAAAGTCAGTCAGAGTTAGAATGGACACAGGTATGTTCACTGGGCTCTTTCTCATTAAATCTGTCATCATGGTACACGTGTAGTCAAATCATCAATAATTCAGAGGGATAAACTTGGCCGACAAAGGGGCAGAGAGAAAGTACCATCAAACGGAGTCATTGTTCCAACTGGTAAGGAGTCCATGAGCATTGGAACAATTCACCAGGTCCAGCGCAGGGACCTAACGAGGGGAATGATCGAATCGCTCCGCTCACCACACAGATCTTCACCTGAGTGAAAGGAGAAGGAGCCCCTAAATAAGGTGGCTGTGGGTAAAACTCAGACAGGAATACAACAGCGGGCAATGTAACAGTCGAGAGAACAGATAGAATTTCCGTCAGCATTTGGTAAGGCCTGATGTGGGAAATGCCTCCGACAGCCAGTGAGAGAAACAGAAGTTGTTTTCTGTTTGGAAGGGCAATGTAGAATTCTCCCCAGATTAACGGGTTGTTGCACAATGGAGGTGAGGGGAGTCCCCGGTGTTTGTTTTCTGTGGCCGAGTTAAAGGACGTTATATTGAGGGAGGACGGGCTGGGTGCAGAAGACAGTGAACAAGAGAAATTGTACACAGGGAATCTGGGGGGGGGGGCTACTGAAGCAATGAAATGTCTTTGGCGAATAGGATTAAAGTAAAACAAAATAGTAAGTGGAGAGGGCACCGTACAAAATGCTGGAGGAACTCAGCAGGTCAGGAAGCACCTATAGTGAAAAAAATAACCTTCAACGTTTCGTGCTGAGGATCTGTAAATTGATTTTAAAGTCGCCTTGGGTACATAAAATGGAGTCAGCACCAGAGGAGCGTTGTTCTGGCTGAAGGTCTGTGACCAGTAGTGTTCGCAAGGATCACTGTTTCGCCATGTGTCGTGTGTGTGAATCAAATAGGTTAATCGTATGATATACTGGGTGGACTTATTCGTTGATTTACAGAGTTGGAGGAGATGAATAAATTTGGGGCTGTTGTCAAAGTGTTCAGCATCCAGTTAGAAATAGGAACAGAGAGTCACCAAGTACAGATAATTCAGGCAAATGTGAGAAGTTGCATTTTGAGAGGTCAAATTCGTGAGCAATGTGCACGGTGAATGTTGGGACTGATAATAAGATTGATGTACTGTCGGGTCCTGTGATGGGTGTGCACAGCTCCCTTAAGGTGGCAACACAATTGGTAGTGTGCTAACGATGAGTTGAGGTATTTGTTAAAGTTAGACTGTAACTGGATACGCGTTGGTTAAGAGACAATTTCAGTATTGTGCGCAAATCGAGAATGATGTGGAGGGTCTGTAGAGGGTGTAGACGAGTTTCACCACAAAAACCTGAGGTAACAGGTCTGTTTAGATGGTAAAGTTTAAAGGGGATTTACGATGCAGGTTTTCCACAGAGAGTGATCGGTGTCTGGAATGAGCTGCCGAGGGAGGGACTGGAAACAGATACTCAGCAGCTTCTGAGAGGCGTTTGAACTCATGAGTTCATGGTAGAGAGGTTTGGAGATTGAAATAAATGAAAGGTATCGAAGAGAGGTATTAAGGGGATGTGAGAATAAGTAAGAGTGTGAGGATAGTAGAGTTGGGGTGACTGCAGGTGAGTTAAGGAGAATGACAGGGAGACGGGATGAGGATTCAGGTAGTTGAGGGAGGAGTGCTGAGCCCGTCTGGGCATGACCGGGGGCAGCAGCAAGTAAGAAAGGCTGAGTGATAGGGGAGGCAAGGAGAGTGGAATAAGAGAGATCGGTGGCAAGGGGGAGGGGTGGGCTATACATTGAGGTGACTGAGTTGGGTGCCGAGGAAAGATGGGTGAGTGAGAATGGCGTCAATGAGAGAGAGAGTTGATGGAGAAGGGTTTGATTACGGAGTGAAGGTGTGTGGTGCAGAGAGTGGTGTGACTCCGAGGGGGTGGTGAGGAAGGAGGGATGAGGCTGATGGGTGGCGAGGAGAGTGAGGCGATCTGGGAGGGGAGAGTGAGTGCAATAGAGAAGAGAGTGAAGGAGCCATAGAAGAGTGAGAGAGGCGCTGAGTCTGGCCAGAATTATGAAACTAACTATTTATTCAACCACAGTGGCAAGGATGGTGGTTATGTCTGTTCAAAACTCACTGAACAAATCCACGGCGAGATTGCAGTTCGCCCTCCCACCATCGCACAGGGGGAGTTTAGCCACATACTTTTCCAGGTCTGCAACCTCCGTAACACACATGGGGAGTATTTTCAGATACAATTCCCAGTCTCCATATCTCATCGCGCACCATTACTAATTACCCTAACCTACACCGGGTGTTGTACCTTGCATAATTCCCAATCACCATACCTCACACCATGTGTTTTACTGCGCACGGCTCCCGGTCTCTGTATAGAAGTGTTGATCTGCCAAGTCCCTCCAGACACTCCCATCCATCTAGTTTCCCATCTGGTGTTGCTAAGACCCCAGACAATGTCAGGAATCGCAGGTTAATCATGCTGTGACTAATGTACTGAGCTGCGTATATTTCAAAGCAGGAAGTATTGGGGGAAAAGCATATGTGCTCACATGGAAGCATGGTATTGTGCGTGGTAGGTTGTGTATCAGTCATTTTATAGAAGACATGACAGTGGATGTTGCCTACATGGACTTTAGCAAGTCACTCGCCAAGGTTCCACATGGGAACTTAGTCAAGACGTTTCAGTTTTCGGCATTGGAAATAACACACATTGGTTTGGTGGGAGAAGCTAGAACGTGGTAGCCGATGGTCACCACTCTGACTGGAGACCTGTGAACAGTGGAGTGCTGCAGGGATCAGTGATGGATCGGTTGTTCTTTGTCATCGAAAACAACAATCTGGATGATAATGTGTTTAATTGGAACAGCAAAGCTGCAGATAACGGCAAGATTGAGGGTGCAGGGATCAGCATCTATGGAACGAAATAATGTCGATGCCTCAAGCAGACACCCAATAGTTCAATTGGAAATGAAACGGGAGGGGGACAGATTATGTATTGATTTGAAAGGCATCAGACTCCTCAATACCCAGAGCATGGACTGACGCCTTACTACCCCATTGTCCTGTTTGTTATTTATTGTAATGCCTGCACTGTTTTGTGCACTTTATGCAGTCCTGGGTAGGTCTGTAGTCTAGTGTAGCTTTCTCTGTGTTGTTTTTCTTTTTTTTTTTACTTAGTTCAGTCTAGTTTTTGTACTGTGTTATGTAACACCATGGTCCTGAAAAATGTTGTCTCACTTTTACTATGGACTGTACCAGCAGTTATGTACGAAATTGCAATGAAAGTGACTTGAATTGACTTGAGGAGCGGGTTATTGTTCAGTGAGATTCGGAGCTCAGGTTCTGCGCGTATTTAGTTATTCTGATGCAGGGAAGAGTGAGAGAATCTCTAACATGATTTAAAGAAAATTACCTAGGATCTCGAACCCGTAACGTTACCAGTTAGTTACTGCCCTGTTTGCTGCGCGTTTCCAGCATCTTGTGTTTATCTCAGACTCGTATCATTTGCAGTTGGGTTAAAATAATTTTCATGGATTTTTAAATAAATTGTTCAATGACATTGTCAACTGTGAAATTCCTTAACATAAAGAACGTCAATTCTAGGTTCTGGAACCTGCAACATTCACACTTCCAGTTTCCACAAACCTCTTAAATGTTGTTGATGTGACGGTGAGGGTGGGGGCAGGAGGAGAGTGAGGGATGAACAGGGTAAGGGTCAAACTGAAGTTGAAAGTGAGTAAGAGTAGAGGTAGAGGGGGAGAGGGAGAAGAGGGGAGAGAGGAGGATAGAAAGATTGTGGCAGAGAAAATCTGAAAACGGGGGAACGACTGAGAGAATAGGTGTGGAAGAGATGGTTATTAGGTAAGTGAGCGGGAAGAGAGTGGGGAGAGAAAGGAGAGCGGCGGGGTAGAGTGGAGAGTATATAAGGGGATGTGAAGAGGTGAAGGAGAGTGTGGGATAACAGTAGAGTTGGAGTGAGAGGATTTGTGTGACAGGGAGAGTGGTACAGAGATATGGCGAGGATGTTCGGGTGAGAGATGAGTATGAAGAAGGAAGTGCGTGCAAGAGGTGGCGAGATAGGATGAGTGAGCGAAAGGTCGGCGAGCAAGAAGGTCTGAGTGACTGGATATGCGATGAGAGAGTGACGAGTGAGATGGGCGCTAGTGAGGGGTGAGGGAGACGGATTTAAGGCAGAAGTATTGAAGTTTTGGGGAGCAGAGTGTGGGGTAAGCACAAATGGGTGGTGAGAAAGGAGGGGTGAGGGTAATGGTTGGTGAGGAGAGAGAGGCCATTTGTGAGTGTGAGGGACAGGGATGAAGAAAAAAGCAGGTTGAAGGAGAACGGTGGTGAGGTGAGGTGGATGAGTGAGAGAGTCTGTGTCTGCACAGAATTATGAGACTAACTATTTATTTATCCAAGGCTACTCACATTACTGAAAAAAAAACAAAACAGGGTGAGAATAATGTTCCCAGTCTCCAATCCCACAATGCATGTTTCCCCGTCCATGTATCCTACACGAGAACCTTTACCGCGCCCAATTCACAGTCTCCTTATCCCGCAGTGCACGATTCCCAGTCTCCAAATGCCACATCGGGATATGATTCCCAATCACCATATCCTTCACCAGGAATTTTACTATGCATGATTCCCTGTCTCCGTGTCGAATTGTTAATCTGCCGAGTCCCATTGACCTGCCCTACATCCCCTCCCATCCATGTTCTTTTCCAAGTTTCTCAAACAGATATGATTAACACCGCAGACAAAGTCAGGAATCAAAAAGGTTAACCTTGCTGTGACTGATGTTCTAGGTTGCAGACATCTTAATGCAGGAAACACTGAAGGAAAGGCAGATGAGCTCAGGGCATTGATCATCACATGGAGTTATGATATTGTACTATTAGTGATACCAGGACTAGCTGCCCAATATTCCATAGTTTTAGATGTGACAGAATGGGAGGGGGTTAAAGGTGCAGGGGTGACGTTACTAGTCAGGGAATATTTCACGGCGGTGCTCAGTAAGGACAGACTGAAGAATTTATCTGGTGAATTTTTATTGTTGGAACTGAGGAATAAAGAACACATACTCTTACAGACCACCAAACAGTCCGCGGGATCTAGAGGAAGAAATCTGCAGGAAAATCGCAGACTGTTGCAAGAAACGTAGTTTGCCATAGGATGTGATTTTAACACTCCGCATATGGACTTGGACTTCCAGACAGTCAAGTGTACTCAGAAAAGTTTCTGTAATATGTTAATCCGTCGAGTCCCATTCACCTTCATCTCCGTCCCATCCACTGACGTCCCAACAAGAGATACTTGATACTTGATCTCCTATTGGGGAATAGGACAGGACACTCCATTGTGCCAGCGTTAGGGATACCTCGGATCAGGTCCATGGAATTCGCAAGAGCGCGAATTAGCAGCCAGAAGGCTTGGTGCATAGTAGCACCAATGACATGGGTAGACAAGGTGAGGAGGTCCTGAAGAGAGAGATTTGGCAGTTCGATAGGAAGCTGGAAAACAAGACCTCAATGTTAGTAACCTTTGGACTACTATCTGCCAGGTGCCAGTGAGGGTAGGAATAGGGTGATTTGGCAGGTGAATATCTGACTGGTGCAGGGAACAGGTGTTCAGATGTATGGATCATCGGGATCTCTTCTGGGGAAGGGGCGGACTGTGCAAAAGTGATATGTTACACCTGAACTAAAGGGGGGAGTTTCCAATACCCACGAAGGCAGGTTTACTGGAGTTGTTCGAGAAGGTTTAAAATAATTTGGTAGAGCGATGGGAACTGGAGTGAAAGTGCTGTGGATGAGGTAGTGGGTTTATAAACAAATACAACGTTTAGTGACATTACTAGCAAAGAGAGACTGATTATCAGGAAAAAAAATTCAGTCAGCAGGATGTTGCAAAATAGAAGGTTGACAAGATCGAAAAGGATTGAAGGTGTTAAATATGAATACATGTACTATACAGAATAAGGTAGCTGAATTTGTAGCACAGTTAGAAATTGGCTAGTATGATGTTGTAGAAATCACTGATTCATGGCCGAAAGAAGATTGCAGCTGGAGGCTTAACGTCAAAGGATACACATAGTATCAAAAGGACAGAAAGGTAGGCAGAGGTGCTGGTGTGGTTCTGTTGGCAATAAAATA
Source organism: Hypanus sabinus (assembly GCF_030144855.1). NCBI lineage: Eukaryota > Metazoa > Chordata > Chondrichthyes > Myliobatiformes > Dasyatidae > Hypanus > Hypanus sabinus. The sequence goes on from NW_026780770.1 coordinate 187,903, forward strand.
TAATCAAATCATTAGAAAGAAGGGCTTAGGATCCGAAGTTGTTGTATCGTCGTAGGTAGAACAAAGGAACCGCAAGGGTAAAATGCGTCTGATGGGAGTTGTATACAGACCCCTGAAATGGTAGCAAGAATATGGTCTACAAGTTATAATGGGAGATAGAAAATGCATGCCAAAAGGGAAATGTTACAATAGTCATGCGGTGTTTCAATATTCAGGTAGATTTGGAAAATTAGGTTGGTGCTGGATCCCAAGAGAGGGGATTTCAAGAAAGTTTACGAGATGGGTTTATAAAAAAGCTTGAGATTGAGCCCACTACGGGACCAGATATTCTGGGATGGGTGTTGAGCAAACAATCGTAATTGATTCGAGTGCTTAAGATAAAATAACCCTCAGGGGCAAATAATCATAATATAATCAAATTCACCCAAACATTCGAAAGGAGAAGCTAAAATCCGATGTATCAATGTAGTGGTGGAGTACACGGAATTGCAGAGGCATGAGGGAGGAAACTGAAAGGACGGAAGGTAGATAAATCACATGGACCAGATGGTGTACGCACGAGGGGTCTGAAAGTGTTCCCTGAAGCGATTGTGGAAGCACTAGTAATGAGCTTTCAGGAATCAGTACGTTTTGGAATGATTCCGGAAGACTGGAAAATTGCAAATGTCACTCCACTCTTCAAGGAGGTAGAGAGGCTGAATAATGGGAATTTCAGGCCATTTAGTCTGACTTCAGTGACTGTGAAGATGTTGGAATCGATTATTAAAAAAGTGGATTTGTGGTACCTGAAGGCACATCGTCAGTCTAGTTTCCTCAAAAAAAAAAAAATGCCTAAAAGGTCTGTTGGATTTTTTTTGGAGAGATAACACGCAGGACAGATAAAGGAGAAACAGTTGATGTTGTGTAATTGGATTTTCAAGAGGCCTTTGACAAGGTGCCGCACATGAAGCTGCTTAACATGTTAAGCACTTAGGACCATAAGACCTGTGAACAAATTTAGGCCTCGCTGCATCTCTGATGTTCTCCCCGTTTAGAAAATAGTCCGCACCATTGTTCCTTTTACCCAAATGCATTATCATACATTTCCCAACACCTTGTTCCATCTGCCACTTTACTGTCAATTTTTCCAATTTAAGACCGTAAGATATAGAAGCAGAAGTGGATCATTGGGTCCACTGTGTCTGCTACGCCATTCAATCATGGGCTGATCCAATTCTTCCAGTCATCTCCACTCCACTGCCTTCACCCCATGCCCTTTGATTCTCTGGCCAATCAAGAACCTACCTATCTCTTCCTTACATGCAACGATGGCTTGGCCTCCACAGCCGCTCCTGCTGCCGTCTAAGTTCTGCTGCAATCGTATTGCTTCCTCAGCACTGCCTACCCCTCCACCTATCTTTGTATCATCCACAAACTTTGCAATAAAGCCACCAATTTCATGACCTAAATATTGACAGCCAATGTGAAAAGCAGCGGTCGCAACACGGAACCCTCAGGAACACCACTAGTGACGTGCAGCCAACCAGAAAAGGCCCCATTATTCCACTGGCTTCCTCCTGTCTGTCAAACTTTCCATTATCCATGCCAATATTTTTCCTGTAAAACCACAGGATTTTATCTTGTTAAGCAACCTCATGTGTAGCTCCTTATTAAACGCCTTCTGAAAATCCAAGCAAATGACATCTCTTTCTGTCCACACTGCTTGTTACCTCTTTGTTAAGGTAAAGCTTTCATTTACAGAAACCATGCTGACTTTGACTTCATTTATCATTTCTCTCCAAGTACCTCGAAACCTCATCCTTAATAATAGACACCAACACTTTGCCAACAACTGAGGCTAAGCTAACTGGCCTCTAATTACCTTTATGTTGCCTTCATCAGTTCTCAAAGAGTGAGTGACATTTCCAATCTTTCAGTCTCCTTGGACCATGCTAGTTTCAAGTGATTCTCGAAAGATCATGGCTAATGTATCCGTTATCTCTTCGGCAACCTCTCTCAGGACTCTAGGAAGTAGTCCATCTGGCCCAGATGACTTATCTATCTTAGGTCCTCCGAGTTCGCCTCGCACTTTTTCCTTTGAAATACAAATGACACTCTGTCCTGCCCCCGACACTCACGGACAAGTGGCACACTTCCAGTGTCTTCCACAGTGAAAACAAATGCAAAGCACCAATTAAGTTTATCTGCCATTTTCGTCCCTCATTTCTACCTCACAAGCATGGTCCCATATCAACACTCACCTCCCTTTTACTAGAGTACTCCCTGTATTCACTAGAAGTCAGAAGAACTAGGGGTGACCTAATTGAAACCTATCGATGGTGAAAGTTCTTGGCGGAATGGATGTGGAGAGTATATTTCCTGTGCCGGGAGAGGCTAGGACAACAGGGCACAGCCACAGAATAGAAAAGCGTTCTTTTAGAACGGAGGTTAGGAGGAGTATCTTTAGCCAGAGAGTGGTGGATCATTGGACGTATTTGCCTGTTTATTTATATATATTTAAAGCAGAGATTGGTCGGGGCATGAAGAGGTGGACTAGATTTGGGCTGATAGGAAAAATGGGTGAGCAATAATGAAATGATGGAACAGACTTGATGGGCCAAATGGCCTAATTCTGCTCCTATATCTTATGGACTTTTCACACATTATATAGGTTTTGTGTCGGGGAACTCTTTGTGTTCAAAGGAAATATGGAAAAGCATGTCTCCGTTTCATGGGTTGAGATTCTAAATCGGAGACAGACCAATGCTCGTGGTATCGGAAAGGATCTGACCTGTGTGGATTGGCACAGGCTGTTTTCTGGCAAAGGTGTACTTGCTGAATGGGAGACCTTCAAAGGGGAAATTATCATAGTTCAAAGCTTGTACGTGACTCTCGGAATGAAAATGAAATGTACCAGTTTTTGGGAACCTTGGTTTTCAAGAGATACTGAAGATCTAATAAAGTAAAACATTGAGGTGCATAGCAGATATAGATGGGTGGGAACAAATGAGGTAGTTATGGAGTCGATGAAATGCACGAGCACACTTAAGAAAGAAATGGTATATACGAAGGCATCAGGTTGCCCTAGCAGACAAGGTGATGGGGAGCCGATGAAATAACACAGATACTGGAAGAGAATCAGAATCTGAATCAGGTTGCCGGAGCGGACAAGGTGATGGGGAGCCGATGAAATAACACAGATATTTGAAGAAAATCAGAATCTGAATCAGGTTATTATCACCGACATGTGACGTGAAAGTTGTGAACTTAACAGCAGCAGTTCAATGCAATACATAAACTAGCAGGGAAAAATGAACAAATAAAATAACAACAATAATAAATAAACAAGTATTACAATTACAGTATAATATATTGAAAAGATTTTAAAAAGGTGGAAAAACATAAACACTCTACAAAGTGAGGCAGCGTCCGACGATTCAGTGTCCATTGAAAAGTGAGGTAGTGTCCAGACATTCAACGTCCATTTCGGAATCGGATGGTAGAGGGGAATAAGCTGTTCTTAAATGCTGAGTGCGTGCCTTCAGAGTTCTGTAACTCCTACCTGATGGTAACAGTGCGAAAAGGGCATGCCCTGGGTGCAGGAGGTCCTTAATAATGGACGCTGCCTTTCTGAGACACCACTTCCTGAAGATGTCCTGGGTACATTGTAGGCTGGAGATGACTAGATTTACAACATTCTGCAGCTTTTTTAGATCCTGTGCAGTAGCCCTTCCGTACCAGACAGTGAGGCAGACTGTCAGAATGTTCTCCACGGTACAACTACAGAAATTTTTGAGTGTGTTGATTGACAATGCATTCGGAGCAAAAGGATTGCAAGGGACAGAATTGGCCCTCTGGATTTTCAGAATGATAATTTATGCATGGAAACATAAAATGTTGGTAGAGATCTTAAATGGATTTTTTTTGCATCTGTGTTTACGGACACAGAATGTATTGAAGTGAGCCAAAGTAGAGGTAAGGTGCTGTAGCCTATACAGATCACAGAGAAGGAGGTGTTTTCTGATTTGAGGGAAATTGGGGTAGATAAATTTCCAGCGGCTGACAAGAGGGAAGCCATTTCGGAAATTGCAGGGGTCATAGCAGGATTTTTTTTTTTTTTTAGCGTCAGGTCAAATACCAGCGTAGTTAGTGTTCTTCCACTGTTTAAGAAAGGCTCAAAAATAAAGCAGGAAATCAGTTGTGCATGATGTCAGTGGTGCGAAAGTTATTGGTAAAAATATTTGAATAGACGGGTTTGATTAGAATTATTCAGCATGACCCTGTGTTCAGGGCAATCTTATAGTTTTTGATGAGTTTACGGGAAATGCTAATGAATGCAAGGCAGTAGATGCTCTGTATTTGGAGCTCAGCAAGGCACTTGCTAAGGTCCCGCATGCAAGGTTGATCAAGAAAATACACTCACTTGGCATTTAAATTGAGGTACAAAATTGGAGTAGACATTGGCAGTGTGGGCATGATGGTACATGGTTGCCTCTCTGGCTGGAAGACTGTGACTGGTGGAGAGCCTTACAGATTGGAGCTAGGTCCCTTGTTGTTAGTCACCTACATATCAATGATCTGAATTATAATGTGGTTAACTGGATTAACAAAATTGCGGATGACACTAACAATGGGGTACAGTTGACAGTGAAACTAGCTCAGGTTGCAGAGGAATCTGGACCAACTGGAAAATTGGGCTTAATATGCCAGGTGGAATTTAATGCAGGCAGGCAGACATGATATGTTGCCGTTCGGTGGGACAAAGCAGGGTAGGTCTTACACAGTGATCAGTGGGGCACTGAGGAGTGAGGTAGAACAAAGGATCCGAGGAATACAGATCCATTATTTATCGAATCTAGCATCAAAGGTTGATGGGGTAGTAAAGAAAGCAGTGAGTACGGGAGATGTGATGTAACTCTGAAGTTGTATGTTGGATAGGCCGGGTTTGATGGATAGTGTGTATGTCTGGTCAGCTACCTACAGAGAACATGTAAATAGGGTTGAATGAATACAGAAAAAAAAATGCAAGCATGTTGCTGGGTCTGGGGAGCCTGAGTTCTGAGGAGTGATTAAATAATTTAGGATTTTATCCCTCGGAACGTAGATAATTGAGATGAGATTTGAACCAAGTATACAACATTATGAGGGGTATAGCTAAGATAAATGAAAGCAGAGTTCACTGGTTAAGGGTTAAGTGTGAAAGTTTAAGAAGAATGTGAGGGGAATATTGTTTACTCAGAGCTTCCATCTGCAAGTGTTACATGCGAGCTCGATTTCAACGTTTAAGAGAAGTTTGGATGGTAGCGTATGATGAGCCATGACCCCGGTGCAGGTCGATGGGAGTAGGCTGTTTAAGTGGCTCGGTCGTAGGCTCTGTTTCTGTAAATGGACTGCTGAGGGGTCTCGGCCCAAAACGTCGACTGTACTCTTTCCCAAAGAGGCTGCGTCGCCTGCTGAGCTCCTGCAACAGTGCGTTACTGTTTCAATGACTCCATGACTTATTCATCACTGATTCAAAACAACGACAACGGGCTGATTAAGTAAAGATCCAAAGTAGATATCAGGAGTTATATTCCAAAGGTATTTATCTGTTTTGCGTCGTTTCACACTGCCCCACAACCTCCCTCTCACAGAACTTTTGTAACCATAGTAACACACAAGAAGTTGAAGTAATTCAGGAGTTTCGGCAGCATCTATGGACCTGAATAATAAATCGATGTTTCGGGCTGAGATCGCTCAGTGGACTTAGAAAGGAATGAGGAAGAGGACAGATCATTGATTTGGAAAATGCGGGTTGTTGTTCTGTTTGGCTCTGAGCTCAGTGTCTGTGTGAAAGCAGCAGCCTGTCAACAGACAATAGTTGCAGAAGTAGACCATTCGTCCCTTCGAGCCTGCACCTCCATTTTGAGGTCATGGCTGATCATCTACTATCAATACCCGGTTCCTGCCTTGTCCCCATATCCCTTAATTCCCCTATCCATAAGATACCTATCTAGCTCCTTCTTGAAAGTATCCAGAGAATTGGCCTCCACTGCCTTCCGTGGCTGTGCATTCCAGACCCCCACAACTCTCTGGGAGAAGAAGTGTTTCCTTAACTCTGTCCTAAATGACCTACCCCTTATTTTCAAACCATGCCCTCTGGTACTGGACTCTCCCAGCATCTGGAACATATTTCCTGCCTCTATCTTGTCCAATCCCTGAAAAATCTTATATGTTGCAATCAGATCCCCTCTCAATCTCCTTAATTCCAGCGTGTACACGCCCAGTCTCTCTAACCTCTCTGCGTAAGACAGTTCGGACATCCCAGGAATTAAACTTGTGAATCTACGCTGCACTTCCCCTACAGCCAGGATGTCCTTCCTTAACCCTGGAGACCAAAACTGTACACAATACTCCAGGTGTGGTCTCACCAGGGCCCTGTACAAATGCAAGAGGATTTCCTTGCTCTTGTACTCAATTCCTTTTGTAATAAATGCCAACATTCCATTAGCCTTCTTCTCTGCCTGCTGCACTTGCTAATTCACCTTCAGTGACTGATGAACAAGGACTCCTAGATTTCTCTGTATCTCTCCCTCACCTAAATTTACACCGTTCAGATAATAATCTGCCTTCCTGTTCTTACTCCCAAATGGATAACCTCACACTTATTCACATTAAACGTCATCTGCCAAGTATCTGCCCACTGAACCAGCCTATCCAAGTCACCCTAAATTCTCCTAATATCCTCATCACGTCACTCTGCCACCCAGCTTAGTATCATCAGCAAACTTGCTGATGTTATTCTCAATGCCTTCATCTAAATCGTTGACGTAAATTATAAACAGCTGTGGTCCCAATACCGAGCCCTCTGGCACCCCACTAGACACCTCCTGCCATTCCGAGAAACACCCATTCACCGCTACCCTTTGCTTTCTATCTACCAACCAGTTTTCGATCCATATCAATATCTTCCCCCCAATGCCATGAGCTTTGATTTTACCCACCAGTCTCCTATGTGGGATCTTATCAAATGCCTTCTGTCCGGGCGCATTCCTCAGAAAAGGGAGCGGCCTTTCTGCTGAAATCAAATCGGACCAGTTTGACAATTCACCCTCGTGCAAATGTGAAATAGTCACTTCAGTATTGCATTTACCCGTTTCTGCTGCAGGAGTGGGGGCGGGGCGGTTGGTTTAGGGGAGGGCAGGGTGTGGGTGTGGAGGTTGGAGAGGGGAAAGCCGAAGATGTGGTTCACTGTTCTGGGAAGGAAGAGGGAGAACCAAGGGGGGCGAGAGAGCAGAGAGTGAGAGATGAGGAGAGGGAGAGAGAGGGGGAGTGAGTGTGATTTAGAGGAGGAGATTGTGAGAGAAAGGGACTGAAGGATGGTGAGAGGGTGAGTCAGAGGGGTAGAGAACGTGAGACTGGCATAGGAGAGAGTGAGAGAGATGAAGTGAAAGGGGGAGAGGAGAGGAAGGAGTTGGGAGAGAGTGAGGAATCAAAAAAGTTAAGTATGATATGAAAATGTCCTCATGGCGGTGTGACTAATATTTCAGGGCAATAGTTATTGAAGGACAGGGAGATGAGCTACTGTAGCCATTAGATTTGTTTTCAGGACGGCAGGCCTGGCAGCTCGGTATTTTGGGGTTCCGTTGTTTTAGGCGCAATAGAGTGGGAGGGATTAAAGGGGGCTTGTGGTATTACTAGTCAGGGAAAATGTCACATCATTGCTCAGTCAGGACAGACTGGAGAACTCGTCCACAGAGAACACAGAACAGCTCATCACAGGAACAGATCACGTGACCCACAATGCAGTGCTGAAACACCTAAGAAGCAAATCAAAGCAGACAGACACTAATCCCTCCCACCGACACCATGTCCATATCCCCAGTCTTCCTTACATCAATGTGCCTATCCAAACGTCTCTGAAAAACCTCTAATGTCTCTGCCTCTCCTTCTATACCAGGCAGCACATTTTCTGTACACGACTCTGAATAAAGAAGCTTACCCCTCACATCCCCCTTGAAGCCACCCCCTCCTGCCTTCAATACATGCACTCTGGTATCAGACATTGCAACCCTGGGAAACAGATAACCCCTGTCCACTCCATTTAAGCCTCTCATAATATTTTAACCCTCAATCAGACCACTGCTCAACTCTGGTGCTCCAGTAAACAACCTATTTATCCAGCTTCTCATGATAACTCATACCCTCTGTACAGGGCAACATCATCTTCTGGACCCTCTTCAAAGCCTCGACATCCTTTCCATAGTGGAGTGACCACAAATGTACCGGTTCTCCACATGTGGCCTTACTAGAGTTTTATGAAGTTAAAATATAATCTCCTAACTTTTTAGCTCAGTGCCCCGACAAAAATAGGCAAACATTCCATAAGTCTTAACCAACTTATCGACCTGTGCAGCCACTTTCATTGTACTGTCTCCTTGCATTTTGCCCTACCGACGTGCAACACCTCATATTTATCTGGGTTAAACTCCATCGGAAATTTCTCAGCCACATCTGTGACTGTTCTACAACACGTTTTATTTATTGCCAGTCTTCTACACGATCGACAATTCCACCCATCTTAGTATGATCCACAAATGTACTAACATTTTCGTGCGGATCATTTATACACAGCACAGGTAGCAGAGGTCCCAATACAGATGCTTGCGGATCTCCTCTAATCCCAGACCACCAGCTCGAATTAGTCTCTTCAACCGCTGCCACCTGTCGTCTGTGCACAAACCAGTTATGAATTCAAACAGCGAATTCGCTGCTTATCCCGTGCATCCTCCTCTTCTGTATTAGCCTCCCACGAAGGACTGTCAAATGGCTTACTAAAATCAATCTAGACAACATCCAGTGCCCCACCCTCATCAATCTCTCTCATCGTCTTGTCAAAAAACTCAATCATTTTTGATCAATTTGGTAAGACTCGACCTAACAAACACATAGTCAAAATGGCTCTCCCTAATTAGGCCATGGTTTGCCAATGCTCAAAAGTCCCAACCGAATAATTTGCTTCAGCAACGTCACTCCACCTGACGTGACACCCACCGGTCTACAGTTCCCAGGATTTTCCCTTACTCCGTTCATAAAGAGAGCTGCAAAATTAGTGGCTTGCCAGTCCTCCAGGACCTCGCCGTTGGCTAAGGAGGACAGAGAGATACTGGGCAAGGGCCAAGCAATCCCACCTCTTGCCTCGTTCAATGAAATGGAGTAGACTCCTTAACGCTCTGGGGACCCATCCACCTATCAATCGTTATGGAGAGAAGACTAGTGAGCGGGTCTGAGGGGTAAAAAAGGATCAGACTTGATTAAATAGCGGAGTGACTTGGCCTAACTCTATTCTACTTCTACGTCTTATGGTCTTATAGTCTTAATACTCCTCAGGAGGCCCAACACCTCATCATGTGTTTTGTTTGATTCTATATTCTGAAGCTTCAAGTACGTCTCCTTTTCCATCTTTACTAAATTTATATCGTCGCTGAACATCTGACCTTCTCTTGTCTTTACATCCTCGTCCTTTATTCCACCAGGAACATGCCTTTCCTTTTCTCCAAGCAATTGACCTTTAAACACCCTGTATATATCTGATGTTGGCTTTCCAGACAAAATGTTCTCAATTAACGCTTTTTAGCTCTTGTCTAATAATTTGTCCTACTTCACTTTAAAACTCTTCCGTTGAAAATATGCCTCTCGTTATCCATCACTATCCTGAAAGTTAAGGATTTGTCTTCACCCACTGAAAGGTCAATCAACTGACCAGAATCGTTATCCAACACCAGACTCAGTATGGCCCATCTTCTCGATGAACACTCCACATTTTACGACAAGAAAACTTCTTGAAAACACTTACCAAATTCTGCACCATTTAAACCCCGACACTAAAAAGGGCCCTACTTATACTAGGAACGTTGAAATCGGGAGGTCTGTAGTACAACATGAGTTTGATTACACCCTCCCTCATCGTGAGTTCCACCGAAATGGACGCGGTGTCTGACCCCTCCATTGTATCTCCCCTGAGTGCAGCTGTGATATTGTTCCTGATTGGTCGTCTAGCTCCCCTCACCCCACTTTCAGCACCTTCTCTGTCTTTTATAAAACTTCGAAAATCTGGCACATTAATAACCCATTCCTTCCACCCTCTCAGCCAAGATTCAGTCATGTCTACAACATCGCAGTTTCATGTCCTGATCCATACTCTAAGTTAATCACCTTTACCCGCAAAACCCCTAGTATTAAGATATACACACTCAGCCTATCGGATCAATCACACCTGTTACATCGGTTTTGCTTTTCAACTTGTTTCCTTACATCTACCTTCTTGTCCGATGCTTCCCAATATATTAGAATTATGTTCAGCGATGGGTGAGTGACTGGCAGATTGGAGTATAGCTCATTTTTTGTCCACTGGTTAAGAAATCTTCAACAATATTAAGCACGAAATTGTGTACCGATGCGCCTGACATCAGTAATGGGTAAGCCATTGACAGGACCAGATATATGTTTATTTGAATATTTAAGTCGATGTTGTCCACTTTGCATTTGACAAGTTCCCGCATGACAGGCTGACTAAGAAAAGTCACTTGCTTGACATCCAGAATGAAGTAATAAATTAGAGCAGATATTGGCATTGTGGGACAAGGCAGAGTGCGGTGATAGCTGTTTGCCTCTCCTGTGTAGACCTGTGACTAGTGGAATACCACAGGAACCGCTGCTGCTCGGTTGATGTTTGTCACGTATATCAATGATTTGGAAGACAATGTGGCCTATTGAATCAGCACGTTTGCAGATGACTCCAGGTCTGGGGATGTAGTTAACACAGAAGAAGGCAATTAGCGTGCAGTGGGATCTGGACCCGCTGGAAAAGTAGATTGAAAATGGCAGATAGAATTTAATGCAGACGTCTGAGGTGTTGCTCTTCTGTAGGATCAACGAGGTTAGGTCTTACACAGAGATCCGCAGGGTACTGAGGAGTGCGGTAGAACAAAGGTGTCTGGAACACAGGTCCATAATTCATTCACAGTGGCGGCACACCTTGAGTAGGTAGTAAATAAATCTTCTGGCACAAGGCCTTCATAAATTATTCCGTTCACGAGATTGCATGTTATGTTCAAGTTGCATAAGAAGATTCTGAGGCCTAATTTGAAGTATTGAGTGCAGTTTGCTCCATCTGCCCACAGGAAAGATTCAAATAAGGTTGAGAGAGTACAGTGGAAATTTACAAGGATGTTGCTGCGATTAGAGGACCTGAATTATAAAGGGAGGTTGAATAGGTTACGACATTGTTCCTTGGAACGCAGATTTTGGGAGAGATTTGATGGCGGTCTACACATTCATGAGGGGTATGGATAGGGTAGATGGGGTAAAGGGATGGGAAAAGTGAGGGTTAGGTGAGTGGACAGAGGGGAGTGGAGCTCCCATTTTAATCAGCACACTATTCCCTCCCAGGCGGACATTCTGACAACAGTTCTGACTTAAGTTCTTGTATCACTCCCTCACCAGCGCCTAATTTCAATCAACCCATCACTCCCCGCCCCCGGTAAAACTTCCGGCCATTTGGAACATATGATTTTAAAGAAAATCAAATTCCACAAGTACTTCCGGTGGAGTGTGGATCAACATCCACTGCTTGTGAAGTGAAACCCGTTGTTAACCGTGAGCGAGGGGGATTCTTGTGACAATAGTTGTCCGGATGTAAATGCAATAATTGCCCAATGATAGAGTTAGTACATGAATGATAGTAAATTTTCCTGAATCGAGAAGTGCTGAGAAAATCTTTGATCAGTTGAGTGTGAATATATGTTGCCGAACTTGTTTGGTTTAATTTCAGCTGAAAGATAGCTCCCTGTACCTGAACAGGTGAGGGACGTTTGAGCCGAAACTATACCTACGCCGGGCAGTCTTTCTTACATAGGGGGCGGAGCTCAGAGTGTCCCAGAACCCGGGCTGGTTTCAAATTCGCAGCCTGGGACTCGCTGAGTTAAACAGAGAAACTCCGCCCCACTGGTTGCGATGAAAGAAAAAGGAGAGATCCACACGGAAATCCGGACAGAAAGGTTAACGCAGCCTGTTTGTTTCCCTCTTTAGGGTTGCTACATTGACCCCACTCCCGCCTCCTCCCGCTGACAGACCCGTCCTGAGCCGGTGAGAGTTCGTGTGACCCGGACTGCGGCCGTCCCGCTCCACTCCGGCTCACCCGGCCCTGTCCATCTGTAATGAGTGACCACTCCCGCCTCCTCCCGCTGTCAGACGCGTCCTGAGCCGGTGAGAGTTAGTGTGACCCGGACTGCGGCAGTCCCGCTCTACCCCGGCTCACCCGGTCCTGTCCATCTGTAATGAGCGATGGACACATCACAGCCGAGTGGCCTCGGGAGCAGCAGCTCAGACTCAACTCTCCGTACAGGGTGAGCACGCCGGTGCAGGACCAGTGTCGGTCAGCGGGGAAGTCAGACTGTGATTCCCGGGACCACACTGAACGCCGTCCGGTTACAACATCAGAGGTAAGTGCTGTCTATGATTCTGCACAAATATTCAACGTTTACAGCGAGGCTCAGCTTTGGTCGGGATCGGGAGTGAATTTAGTGGGAGAAGGGTCTTCATGTTGACGAGTCAAATTCTGTTCAATTGGATTAAGAGAAACGAGAGTGGTTAACAGTGATTGCGAGCAGAAGAAATCTTTCACCCCCGTAGTAACATATGAAATATCCCACGGGGCAGTGACCCGTCACCGATTTCTCCCAAACACGAGTAAACAGCAAATGCTGGAAATCCGAGCACACACAGAAACTCTGCAGGCCAGACAGCATTTATGGAAAAGAGTACAGTCGTCCTTCAAGACCCCAGTAATGTCCATTACATCACGTCATTGGTTCTATCTCTCTTCCCTGTAGCAGAAAGGGTAAAATACAATATTAATCTTTCTTCACGCTTGAATGACAGTATTTTGGCGGACCGGTTGGATTTAATTTCAGCAGAAGGGCGGCTCCCTGTTCTGAGGAATGTGCACGGACAGACAGCTGCTTGGACGCAAACCCTGAGCACCGAGTCTCACAAGCCGCACCTTCCAAATCAGTCACTCACTTGCCCTCTTCCCCTTCCCCTTCGGGTCAGTAACGTCGACGTAAATCCGATCCATAGCAGCTGCCTGACCTGCTGAGTATTGTGTGTGCTGCCATGGTTACCAGAGATCCATGTGGGTCAGTGGGCGTGGTTATTTGTAAGAAGCGACACATAGTATCCACACTGTCAGAACACTGGGGAATTACGGTGAGAATAATTCAGCTTCTGATATTTATTTCGGATCTTTATTTACAAACAATTAATTGTCTGTGTATTGCATCAGCGGACAAGGAGATGGTTGGGTTCTGGCGGTGGTACTTTTGGTGTTCCTATTGTTCTCTGTTTATACGATTGACATTTTCCACAGGTTAGGTAAAGATTAAGTACAATGGCCACCTGTTTCAAAGCAAGGGTGCGAGATCCGTAAAGCCAACACCTGGTCCGTTTTCAGAATTTCTTATTTCAGACGAATGCATCTATTATTCCTGTGACGATTGTGGGTGTTTTGAACTGCTCGCCTCAACGACTTCAAACAGACTGATTCTGTTGGCGGACGAGATTTTTTATAAACAGCGGGTTTCAAGTGTTACAGGAATGAACGTTGTGGAATATGTAATGAAAATTTAGATCAGATCAGCCGTGTTCTCATTATCTGCAGCTGCCGTTTTAAGGGGCCACGTGGTCCATTTATGCATTTTGTTGTGATGAATGGAAAAGCTCTGACAATTTAATTACTAGCGTCTGAAGGTACATATGGTTTTATTTATATCGTTGCGCTGAACACAACCGATTTGCTGGGTTTAATGACTTGCATTCAGATTTGTGCGTTAAATGTGTGCCCCAGCTGCGTTAGGCGACCGAACTTCTGACTCAATCGGTGAGCTGGTCCGCACGGTACGGCACCGATTGACGCGCTCCACGTTCCCTGTTACAGTCTTCCCATCTACCGCGCGCACCAGCTCACCGCCCCGCCCACTGCCCACGCGCGCACTACTTGTGGGCAAAATATTTGAGCTTTTCAATCATCCTCATCAGCAATCTGGTTGTGTTTCTTCAAATATTGTCTTGTCCAACTTTCTTGCTGTCCAACGACCTCTTAACACGTTTCTCCAGCATCCACGTTCAAAGATGTTGATTATTTTGTATTCAGTCTCACTAATAGTCCAGCTCTCACAGCCATACATTACAACTGGAAATACCATAGACTTGACTATACGGATCTTCATAGGCAATGTTATGTCTCTGTTGTTCTAAGTTCCCATTGCTGTCCTCCCCAGAAGTAAGAGCTATTTAATTTCGTGGCTGCATTTACCATCTATAGAACACTTAATATCATAATATTGAGCAAGAAGCCAGCTTTAAACTTTCTTCTTTCACTTTGATTAGAAGCTTCTTCAGATCCTTCTCACTTTCAGCCATTAGAGTAGTATCCCCTGCATATCTGAGGTTGCTAATTTTGCATCCGGCAACTTTGATTTCAACACTTTGTGTCCTCTAGACCGGTATCCCTCATGATGTGTTCAGCATATAGATTAAATACGCAGGGTGACAGTATGCAGCGTTATCGCTCTCTTTTCCCACTCTTGAACCAGATTGTTGTTCCGTGGTCAGTTCTAACTGTTGCTTCTTGATCTTCATACAAGTTTCTCATAAGATCAGATGTTTAGTTATCCCTATATCATTAAGGACTTGCCACAGTTTATTATGGTCCACAATGTCAAAGGTTTTAGAGTAGTAATTAAAACATAGATAAGTACCTTCCTGGAATTCTCTCGATTTCTCTATTATACAGCGTATGTTTGCAATTTGGTCTCTGGTGCCTCTGCCTGTTCTAAAACCAGCTTGCACATCCGGCAGTTCTCGTTCCATATATTGCTGGAGGCCTGCTTGCATTATCTTTAGCATTATCTTGCTATCATGTGAAATTAGTGAAATTAGTGAAATTATTCGGTAATTTGAACATTCCTTTATATTTCCGTTCTTGGGAATTGGGATAAAAAACTCCCCCCCCCCACCCCCCAGTCTAAAGGGCATTATTAGGTTTGCCAGATCTAAGGTCAAATTTCATGCAACACTCTTATACCATCACCCTTTAAAATTTTAAACAATTCAACTGGACTCCTGTCACATCCTGCAGCCTTATTATTGACAATGTTTTCCATCGCCCATTTGACTACACTTCCAGAATGTCTGGCTCGAGGCGATGAGGGAGTCATTGCAGGTGTCTTCGCTGTTGGGATATCTCCTGTACAATTTGGTGTTTTCCTGCCATCTCTATTTTTAAAAATATTTTTATTGATTTCTTACAAAAGAGAATACAGAGTACAGGAGGATATATATCATATGTCAATTACAATATATTAGAATCACGCTTACAGTCTCATTACCCCATACTCAAGTAAATTAAATTGAATGTTAATATTGAAAAGATATAATTTTATAATCAAAAAATATCTAAACCCACTACCAAAATAGCTGTTTGGTAAAGAAAGGAAAAAGGAAAAAAAATCCTTATCATATAGTAAAACATATTATTAGCCAACATCTGTACTCGATAACAAATCAAAGATTTTGATAATAATTTTAAAAAGTTCCCCACAATGTGAGAAAGTCTTGTCTTGATTCAGAAATTGAACACCAAATCTTCTCTAAATTTAAACATGACATTGAGCATGAGTAGGCAGAGCAACATCTATCCAACTTAGTAACAACGCCCTCCTCGCTATAAGAGAAATAAAAGCCAAAATGTGCAAATCGGGTGTCTCCAAGATAATATCTTTTCTCCAACAATACTGAATAAGACAGTCAAATGGTTTGGTTTATAATTTACTTTAAAAAGTACAGAAAAGGTTTGAAATACTTTCTTCCAGTATTTTACAAGACTCGGGCGTGTCCAGAACAGATGAATTAATGAAGCCTCTCCATTGTGACACAATTCTGTCACAATGGGTAGATATATACGAATTGAAACGAGGCAGCTTATCTTTTGTCATGTGGGCTCTATGGACCACATTAAATTGTAAGAGGGAGTGACGGGCACAAAACGATGAGGTATTAACCAATTTTAAAATTTCATTTCAAGTTTCCTCAGAAATTATAATCTGTAAATCTTGTTCCCTGAGATGTTTAATTTTGTCTATAGCAAAGTCTTTCGTTCCCAACAACAAACCATAAATATTAGATATTGATCCATTATGAAAAGGTTTCAAATTAAACATTACACGTAATAAATTCGTATCAGGACTTTCAGGAAATGTATGTAATTGAGATCGCAGAAAGTCACTAATCTGTAAATGTTGAAAAATGTGGGTTTTTGGTAAGTTATATTTAGCTGACAACTGCTCAAACGAAAAGAGACATGCTCCAACAAATAAATCCTGGAAGCATTTAATACCCAGTCTATCGCAAACTTTCAACATTACAACAGTCATAGAAGATTTAAAAATAGTTATAAAAATGGGACTTGAAAGAGAAAATCTCAACAAACCAAAATATTGTATCCAACACCTCAAAGTATGTTTAACTACAAAACTATCAGTTAGTTTACTTAAAAATAATGGAATTGAGAATCCGAGAAGAGAGATGATAGAAAATGTATTAACAGAGTCAGCTTCTAAATAAACCCAAACCAGCCTGTTCTCTCGGTTAATATAATATAACCAAAACGTAAGATTCTGCATATTGATTGCCCAGTAATTAAACGTAATATTTGGTAAAGCTAAACCTCCATTCTTTTTTAATTTTTAGAAAATGAACTTTATTTAGTCGAAAATATTTACTTCTCCATATACATGAAGATATGATAATATCAAGAGGATAAAAAAAATAAAGATTTAGGAATAAAAACAGCTAAGGCTTCAAAAGCATGAACATTTAGACAAGTTATTCAATTTAGTAGAATTAATTCGGCCAATCAACGATACTGAAAGGGGCAACCATTTTGAGAGTACCCTTTTTACATAATTCAGCAAGGTAAAAAAAAAACCCTCTAAGTAAGATTCTTAGTAAATGCTACGCCGAAATAAGTGAATTGATTTCTTGCAATACTAAAGGGACTGTTAGTATCAATTTCTACCAAATTATTCAAAGGGAAAAGCTCAGTCTTACGAAAATTTAGTTTATATCCTGAAAACTGACTAAAAGAGCAGAAAAGTATGGAAGGTAATGAAGTCTCAACATTAGAAATATAAAGGAAAAGGTCTTCAGCATAAAGAGAAACATCGTGAGTGATACCTCTCCTTAAAATGCCAGTGATATCATTGGATTCTCTGAAAGCAATAGCTGAGAGTTTTAAAGCCAGATCAAGATTCAAAGGGCTCAAGGAACAACCTTGTCTAGTTCCATGTTGAAGTTTAAATGGTTTGGAATTCTGAGAGTTAGTAAGGACCCAAGCAGAGGGAGATAAATAATTTAATCCTTTGAATAAAATCGGACCCAAAATTAAATTTTCCTAAGGTTTTAAATGAATAATTCCATTCAACCCGATCGAAGGCTTTCTCAGCGTCTAAGGATATCACACATTCCAATGTGTCTTTAGAAGGTGAATAAATAACATTCATAAACGACGAATATTAAAATGGAAATATAGATTTTTAATAAATCCATTCTTATCGTCAAATATAACAGATGGTAAAATATTTTCAATCGTACGAGCCAGAACTTTGAATAGGATATTTGTGTCAACATTAAGTACGGAGATAGGTCTCTATGACGCACATTTGGTTGGGTTCTTATTCTTTTTAAGAATAAGCGAAATAGAATCTTCATAAAAAGATTGTGGTAAACTACCCAATTTAAAGGAGTCCGAGAGGACTAACTATAAATGAGATGTAAGCAATGTGCAAACAGCCTTATAAAATTCTCCAGAAAAACAGTCAGGACCCGGAGCCTTCTCAGAGTGCAATGAACATACTGCCTCGGCAATTTCCTATTTAGAAATAGGTGGATAGTTGAATAGGTGTTCTCGGTTATCATCAGAAAATGTAGGGATATTTAATTGATCTAAGAAATTATTCATTACAGTATTATCTTTCGGAGAGTCAGAGCTAAAAATTTTAGAGGAAAATTCTCTAAACGTATCATTTATTTCTAAATGGTCAGTTATCACTTTTTGATGTCTTCTGCTTCCGTAAGGTCCTTCTCTTTCTTGTCTTTTACGATACTCATTTTTGCATTAAATGGTCCTTCGATTTGTCTAATATTCTTGAATAGATCTATTTAAAAAAAATTGTTGGCTTCTTCAGCTTATTTGCATCGTTCCTTTAAGTAAGTTTCTTTTTCTCTCCTTCCTATCGTCTCGAACCTTGTGTTCAGTTGGATGTATTTATTGCAACCTTCATTGGCCTTCACTTCTCTTCGCTGCTCAACCTCCACGGAAAGTCATTTTGTTTTCCTGGTCTTCTTCCTGTTTGCAATACTTTTTGTTGGCACCTCTTGTATAATGCACCTTACTTTTATCCATAGTTCTTCTGGATTTCTCTTCACCATGTTTATTCGGCATATTCCTGAAGGATGCGAGTAACATCAAACTTCTGGTACATTGGTTTTCCTAGTGCTCTTCAGTTTCATTCTGAATGTTGCAACAAGCAGTTAATGGTCTGAGATTGCAAGAGAACAGAGGGGCCGAGAAGGTTAAGTGCCCAGTTCGCTCAATGCGGTGACACCGGCTGGTGAAGAGGTCTTTCCCAAGCCATCCTTCAACAGTTAGGGTACTGAGTGCAGGAGTTGGGACATTATTTTATTTTAATTGAGATACAGCGAGTCGCGCTGGCCCATTAAGTCCCCCGATTTAATCCGAGTCTTATTACAGGACAATTTATAATGACCAATTAAACTGCCCACCTGTCCATCTTAAACCTGTGTGCATGTGTGGTTGGGGGGACGGCGGGAGCGGTGGTGCAACTGGAGGGCCCGGAGGAGACCCATGCGATATGCGATCACTGTGAGAACCTGCAAACTCTTACAGGCAGCGGCCGGAATTGAAACCGGGTCGTAAGAACTGTAAAGACTTGTGTTAACTACTGTGAGGCCGCTGTATAAGTCGTTGCTGATACTGTGTTTACAGTACAAAGTATGGTTTTAGCCACAACGTTTGAAAAGGCTCGGTTAAAGTTAAAAGAGTTCAGAGAAGATATGCGACTGTGTTGTCAGAACATAAGAAATAGGAGCAGGCTTTGGCCATCCGGACCATCGAGCCTGTACCGCCATTCAATAAGTTCATAGCTGATCTGCGTGTAAACTCAGCTCCATCACCTGCCTTAATTCCCCTACAATGTCAAAATCTATCTAACTGTTTCATAAATATATTTAGTGAAGAAACATGCTTCCCTGGGCAAAGAATTCCACAGATTCACCATATTCTGGGGAAAACAGTTTCGCCTCATCTCTGTCTTAAATCTTCTCCCCTGAATGTTGAGACAATGTCCCCTAGATCTAGTCTCATGTACCAATGTAAACTCTTTGCTTCTATCTTATCTATCCTTTTCAAAATTTTGCATGTTTCTATAATTCCCCTCTCGTTATC
Source organism: Hypanus sabinus (assembly GCF_030144855.1). Taxonomy (NCBI): domain Eukaryota; kingdom Metazoa; phylum Chordata; class Chondrichthyes; order Myliobatiformes; family Dasyatidae; genus Hypanus; species Hypanus sabinus. The sequence continues at coordinate 207,446 of NW_026780770.1, forward strand.
TGAACTTCAGTGAGTATAGTCCCAAGCAACTCAATTTCTCCTCATAGGTTAATCTCTTCATCCCTGGTTTCAACCCTGTGTACCTCCTCTGCACCGCCTCTAAAGCCAGTATATCCTTCCTCAAGTATGGAGACCAGAACTGCACACATTACTCCAGGAGCAGTCTCGCCAGTACCCTGTATATTTACAGCAGCACCCCCCTGCTCTTGAATTCAATCCCTCTAGCGATAGAGGCCAATGTTCCATTTGCCTTCTTAATTACATGTTGTACCTGCAAGCCCACATTTTGCGATTCATGGACAGGCACTCCCAAGTCCCTTTACACAACAGCATGCTGCAAACTTTCACCATTAAATAAATATCTGTTCTTCTATTATTTCTTCCAAAGTGGATTATCTCGCATTTAGCACTTTGTATTCCATCTGCCAGATCTTGGCCCACTCACTTGACATGTCTATATCCATCTGTAGACTCTCCACATCCTCTGTACAACTTGCTTTTCCACTCAGTTTAGTCTCATCAGCAAATTTTGCTACGCTACGTTCAGTCCCCTCTTCCAAGTCATCAATGTAAATGGTAAACAGCTGCGGTCCCAGCTCCGACCACCGCGGCACCCCACTCACCACAGAGTCCCAACCGGAGAAACACCGATTTATACCAACTCTCTGCCTTCTGTTGGTTAGCCAATCCGCTATCCATGACAATATACTTCCTCCGACTCTACGCATCCGAATCTCATTTATAAGTCTCTTGTGGGACACCTTATCGAACGGCTTCTGGAAATCCAAGTATACGACATCCAAGACTTCCCCTCTATCCACTGCACTCATTATGTCCTCAAAGAACTCCAGTAAATTTGTCAAACAGGAACTGTCCTTTCTGAATCCATGCTGCGTCTGTCTAATCGAACCACTCCTTTCTAAATGTTTCGCTATTTCTAAATTAATGACAGTTTCAAGCATTAACCTGACTACAGAGGTTAAGCTGACTGGCCTATAATTGCCCGTCTTTTACCTACAGCCTTTTTTAAGAAGTGGCGTGACATTTGTTGTCCTCCAATCCGCCGGGACCTGCCCAGAGTTTAGAGAGTTTTGATAAATGATTACCAACGCGTCTACTATAACCTCCGACAATTCCTACAACACCCTGGGATGCATCGCTTCAGGACCAAGGGACTTAGCTACCTTCAGGCCCTCGTTTTCACATCACTCTCTCTTTAGTGACAATGATTTTATCGAGGTCCTCACCTCCGATTTCGTTCATAACATCCCAGATTGGCATATTAGACGTGTCCTGCACCTTGCAGACCGGCACAAAATAGTCGTTCAATGTCATTTCCTTATCAACAATATCAATATCATCTTATCATCTTCCAAGGGACTTACGATTATATCCGGACGTGTATGATGTATCGCACTATCTCTATTAATGCATTGGTCGTAAAATAATTGTAGGACTCTGACCCTAAAATTGTTCAGAAATGTATTTAGAATAAAGTCTGGTATCTTTCGTGAATTTTATTTTAAAGAGAGATTTTGGTGAACGATGCGCGCCACTAGATGGCGCCTGCGTGAGTAATCAGATTGAATAAAAATTTTGCAGGTTCCTGGAATGTTTTGGATAGTTCCTGGTTTCTGTTGACATTTTCTGCTTTAGTTCTCTTGAATTTGTTTTTTTTTATTGTGTGATGTTGATATTTTTGTGTTAATCCCTGTGGCAAGGATAGGGGCTTTAAGTTCGCGTACCCTCCTTTCCATAGCCCGTCGGGCTTCCTCTCCGACTGACGCTGGCCAGTCTCTCTCGGGAGTAGTCTTGGCAGCGAGAAGTTGGTCTCCTCCCAGTCCAGGAAGTTCCGTATATGATACGGAGGAGCGCCCGTAAATCTCCAGGCAGCGGGTTAAACATTTGACAGTTCCGAGTGAGCTAATTATGAAAAGCTACAGGTTTTTAGTGGATCCGGGGCGTCGCTGATCGGACTGCGAACGTCAGCCGTGGTCCAGGGTTTTAAATTAGGGGTATCATCCACTATTATCCATGGGATTTGAGAGGTCCCTCTCCCCTGCCTGGTGGAAACTCGACCTTCTGTGAACAGAGCGTCCGTTCCCGCCCGTAGGCTCCGGAAGAATAGGGCAAGGGGGCAGGGTTCCATACCAGGCCAGCGAACATCTGGTTCCGTCACACCCTGGGCTAGCTATCCGTTCTGGGGTCTTTATTGTGGCAATCCCGCTGCCATTTCTATAATCTCGATACTATTTATGGGGAGTCATAGGGCGGCGGAGGCGCCAGCTGAGTTTACAGACCTCCCAATGGGGCTTCGGACTGACGTTAGAATCTGCCATTGGACTATTATTCTCCCATTTCTTGGTCTTTACCTTTGGGCGCCGGTGCCGCTTTCCACCTCTTCCCATTCAGAAAACCATGTAAGTTAGTTCCCAATTAGGATCCCCACGCCCATTCTCAGATTCTTCCTTCCGATATCCGAATTTTACCAAACCGAAAGAGACTCCATTGGGCCAATCTACCTGATCCAACACGTAAATCACTAGAAAAGGTAGCTGGGTACCTGTTGTCCCCTGTTTTCAACCAAACCTTATAGGCGGACGAACCCGATGGAGTTAACGTGTCCCACAATAATTGTTCTGTGTTCTTATATTTTGCAATCTTCCCCTCCGTGTCCTTATTCACTGGGGTCTCCGTGTTCGGATCAGCAGGGTGCCGTTCACCGGGGCGTCCTTTGTTCTTTTCTAGTTCGCTTGACCAAGACTTACTGGCCTCGTTTCCCATTTTAACATGTATTTCTATCATCGTTTATTCCAGTTATTAGTATTCTACGTTCTATTTCCTATGCTAACTGTGCTTCGTAATCAGCTGATTAAGATATACAGATACCAGGTTCCCCTTAAATTTAACAGAAATATATCGTCAATTAGGTCTGATCTCCTCTCCCAGTTTCATTCTTGTTCTTACCAGAGCTCAGGAACTGGGCACCGGCCGGTCAGGGGCGGCCTTACTCCCGCCTCGCCCTGGTCCTGATCTTGATTCCCGTCTCTCAGGGAAGTCTTACAGGCAGGGATGAGATTCCTGTCCGAGGGGCCAATTACTCTGTCGGGGTTCAGCTGGATCCCGTACACAGGGATCCAATCCTCGCCGCCAGATTGTCAGGGATTTTCCTTTCCACACAAGACTGGGACCTGGGTTCTCGTTAGGAGACTCTTTATTTACGTGACATGGAGAGCAGTCCCTCCGGAGAGAAACGCCCTCGCTTACAATCCTTATGGTTGATTCTAACGGGTGTGGTTTGTAAACATTTAATTATTTGGTATTGTTCTGAACAAGCTGAGGGAAAAAAAAACACTATAGTCACGTGGCCTCGTGGTGTACCGCTGAAGGCCAGTGGGCAGTACGACGTAGTATTTTGTCGACGTTAGAGGGCGCCATCAGGGTTTTATACTGATCCAGACATTACGCAACACAAACACGGAAGCTATACTCCCGCAAACGAATTCACCCAGCCCAGCTGACCAAATTTCTCCACGCAAGCGATAGAACCTTCCTCAGGACCCTGGTGCAACCAAAAATCCTATATCACACACAACAGACAAACCAATATATTGTACTATAATCCGGTTAATGGAATACAAAGTGCGTGCAGTAAAGCCCAGCACTGGGAAACAGTAAACATTTAGTAACCAGCTCGCTGTCAAGTGACGAGACCTCAGTGGTGGTGGGATATTCATTAGTCTCTCAACCCGAGGGAAGAAGTTATTACCCGGCATTCCTAGTGCTAATATGCATGCACCTTCATCCTGACCGCCGTGTGTCAAAGAGATCATGGGTTGGCTGGTAGGGATTGTCAACAATGCTTTGGCCCCTTCGTCTGCAACGCTCTCGGAAAGTGTCACAAACAGGGCCGAGTGAGACACCGATCAACCTCTCGGATGTTTTTACTCTCCCCTGTATTGTCTTGTGGTTCGATGCCTTGCAGCTTCCGTACCATACAAAGATGGCGCCGGACATGACGCTCTCCATGGTGCTCCAGTATACGCTGCTGTGGCCTCTTGACTTGTGTGGAGGTGTTGTGGGTCCAGGTTAGATCGTTTGTTATGTGCACACCAAAGAACATCATCCTCTCCACCCTCTCCAGAGCAGAACCATTGATGATCAATGGAAAGTGGTCGATCTCTGCCTTCTTGGTCCCCCAACATCGCTTCGCTTTCTCGTCTCCACGCTGACACTCGTGCAGTTGTTCTCGCACCATTTGACAAACCTCTCAACCTCCTCTCCGTGTGCTGATTCACCATTGTTGCTGATGATACCGACCACTGCAATATCATCACAGAACCTGATGATGTTGATTGAGCTGAATCTGGCAGTGTTGACATCAGACAGCAGTTTGGATAGCGGCTGACTGAGTACAGAGTCCGGATAACCGAGGATGAGAGGCGAACGGATAGAGGCGTACAAGATATTGACAGTTATTGAGGAATGCTGTAGAAGAATGACCTAGGAATAATGGTGCAGTTCCCTGAAGGTAGAATCTCATGTGGATAGGTTGATGAAGAAAGCTTTTGGTATTCTGGCCTTTAGAAATCACAGCATTGAGTATAGGAGTTGGGATGTAATGTTAAAATTGTACAAGGCACTGGTCAGGCTTAATTTGGAGAACTGTTTACAGTTCTGGTCACCGAATTATAGAAAATATGTCAACAAAATAAAGAGAGTACAGAGAAGATTTACCAGAATGTTACCTGGGTTTCAGCACCTAAGTTACAGGGAAAGGCTGAACATGTTAGGTCTTTATTCTTTGGAGCGTAGAAGATTGAGGGGGAACTTGATAGAGGTATTTAAAATTATGAGGGGTTAGACAGATTTGACGTGGATAGGCTTTTTCCATTGAGTGTAGAGGAGATTCAAACAAGAGGACGAGTTGAGAATTCGGGGGCAAAAGTTTAGGAGTAACACGAGGGGGAACTTCTTTACTCAGAGAGTGGTAGCTGTGTGGAACGAGCTTCCAGTAGAAGTGGTAAAGGCAGGTTGCATATTGTCATTTAAAATTGGATAGGTATATGGACAGGAGAGGAATAGAGGGTTATGGGCTAAGTGCCTGTTGGTGGGACTAGGTGAGAGTAAGCGTTTGGCACGGACTAGAAGGCCGAGATGGCCTGTTTCCGTGCTGTAATTGTTATATGGCTATTGTTCGTGTGGATAGTCAAAGGCTTTTTCTCCCAGGGCTAAAATGGCTAGCACAAGAGAGCATATTTTTAGGTGTTTGGAAGTAGGTACAGAGGAGATGTCAGCGGTATGTGTTTTTTTTTACACAGAGAGCGGTGAGTGAGTGGAATGGGCTGCCGACCGCGGTGGTGGAATCTTTTAACTCCGGGATGGCGACACGGAGCTTAGAAATGTAGATGGCTGTGGGTAAAACCGAGGTAATTCTAATGTAGTGTCATGTTCGGCACAGCACTGTGGGCCGAAGGGCCTGCATTTTATTTAGGTTTTCTATGCTTTTATGTTTCTACAACCCAGAGGAGCAGCGGCGGGGCGGGATTAAGCTAGTGCGGGTCCTGTAGCATATGCTACAAAGGTGCCCTAAATTTAAAAACATGCACATACGTATTAAAACATAAATTATTTACTTGCACAGTAAAGTAATTGAATTTTTTTCATTTGCTATACAGCCAGATAATACGACAAATGTCCCGCAATTCAGTAATAGTATTACTTACATGCAGGTATCAATTTCAAATGTCAAAAGTAACAAAACTACAATTTAAAAGTTAGATTTTCTAGATTTGGCATGAGCAAGTTTGTCGATCTTACTGGAAATGTCTATTTCACGCAGAAGTTCATGTTCAATACTCATTGGTGTGAGATTGTTCAATCTGTTTTGACCCATGGTGCTCCTTAGTTCATTTTTAATGCTTTTCTGTTTTGAAAATGAGCATTCTCCACCGCAGTTGGTAACCATGAGTGACAAATAGATGCGCAACTAGACCCCGTCCGGTATTGCAGCCTTCAACCGAAGTGCAGCTCCCAATCTCCGGCCTCTCCGCAGACCGCTTCGAACGCACATCGTCCCGCCCACTGACACCACTCAGCCAATGAGAGCATGATTCTCCCAGCAGTACTCGCTGATTGGCTGAGAGTGTGTTTGAGAACGGGTTGCTACCGGGAGCTGGCACTGTCAGTCTCAGTTTGCTCTCAGAATCAAAGGAAGTTCCCCAAAACAAAGTGCACGACTTTAATATCAGAATGAAACTGCGTTCACAGTTTGTCGGAAATGCAGGAACTCAATCCACAGTACTTTGTCAAAAACAGATGGCTGAAGTCATTTACTTAAGTGTAAATGAATCGTCGACCCAAAACTCACTCTGACAGTGGTGAGAATACGGTGAGATGCCGATTTCACCAGGCTGCAGCTTGCAAGCATTTAGTGAGGGCGGGTCGCATCTGCTACTTCTGCTACTAGGTTAATCCGTCCCTGGGGAGTGGTGGGGTGGAGGGGTGACTTCTGTTACCCGGGAAGTATGGTCCCTTTGCCCCTGCCCGGGTAAATTGTCCGGCTCTGCGGGTTTGCGTGGGTTTCCCCTGGGTAGCGTCCTCCTCACCTCGGCTCCGGCCAGACTGAGTGTCTGTTCCTCTGGAAGGGAGGAGGCCTCACCTCAGCGGCACGACATTGAATTGGTTAAATTGTGCACAGGAAGCATTCAGCCTGTGAGGAATGGAGGCCACTTGCAATCCGTTCTGGTGTGTGTCCTCGCCACAGGCTCCTCGTGTCCCAGGGGTCATAAAGGTGTCTGTGCATTTTCTGTGCGGACTTGCGCATCTCCCCCCCCCCTCCCGTTGCACGCAATCCGCTCCCTTGTTTTCTGCAGGTTTGTTACGTGGGATCATGAATGGTTAAGGACAGACAGATTTGAGGAGAACAGAACTAGCAGGAACAGAGAAACAAAACATGCCGACAATTTAACTGAGTAGAGGAGACAGGAACAAACAGAGTAGTTGTTGGAAATATCGAAGGGTTGCAGGAGTTTGAAAATCACGGACGGACCGATGATTCTAAAAATAGACACTGGTCGGATTTAATCATTGCTTGACGGGGATTCCAGTCTCAGTGATACACTCCCACCGGCTCTCCACTCCGAAACAACCCCACACAAACAGCAACAACACCTCAGGCTGCTGTTCCCGATGGAACTCGGCGTTTCACACCATCATCCGCTCAGTACGAATCAACAAGATTCAGACGGGCTCCGCTCCTCTCTCTGCAAACGGATCCGCAGTTCCCTCGGCGGGAGTTCACAGTCAATACAGATCAGTAAAAACTACTTCTTGCTCGCTGAGAGTTAACACAGGCACACCTGAAGGATGTGTGCTCAGTCGACTGCGGTACAATCTGTCATGTTTGTATTGTTACGTACTTGTGGTACATGACAGTGGTACCTTTGTCACGTGACTGGGGTTGAAGCTATACTGGACTTGAGGTAATGGTCTTGTGATGGTGGATTGACGTCATTTTCCCGCCAGCAGAGATCAAGTGACAGGTTTTTTTTCAGGTTATAAAAGGAAGACCCCACCCTGTGAGGACGGGCAGTTCGTGGCTGGATTTGCCAAGTTGACTTCATGCTACTGCGTGATTTACTGTGATAACGCAGTTTAGTTGAAAGATGAAGTTTTATCTAATGCCTAAAGTTTAAAAGGTCATTGCCAGCAGGTTCTTTACAATTCTGCTAGGTTGAGAATCAGTGGAGAGTGAAGATCGGAGTTCGGGAGTTAAAGATCGAGGAGAATCGATTTCTACGGTGAAACGGGTTCGGCCTTTGTTTGATCCTTATTGGGAAGGATTTCGTTGACTATTCTCGTGTTAATCCCTGGGAATAACAGAAAGGATTGAGGATAGTGTGGAAGGAAAGTTCAGTGCCTTTAAGCCGTTCCGTTTCGTAAACTCTTCGTGGGAAAGGTTCGACGCCGGGGATCGAAGCAAAGCGACGTGAAAGAGAATTTAAATCGTCTTATAAAGTCTCTCCTTTTAAATGGACTGTGAGCATTTCGAACTTTTGGCAATACCACTTTAAAGAACTGTTTTTGCAATATCGCTTTAAGAACCGTTTGAGCTGCCGCACAGCAGTTGATTTCCGGTTACGTTGGTGTTTGTTTACTTTTGGGGGGTTTGTTTTCTGTGTTTAATAAACGTGTTGTTTGTTATAAAAACCCTTGCCGAACTCATACATTTATTGTTGCCTGAATACGTAACAGTATATCTAAACTTACCTACAAGATCTGTGATGTATTCGCATGCTGTATTCTTAAGAAAGTTTTGTTGTTAGAATCTCAGCTGACCGAGAAAATTGCAAAATCTTGCGAAATTTCACGGACGTACATGTATGTGTAAGTCACGAGAGTCCTTTCCCCGCTCCCATTTTACCGCAGATCTGCCTTGTTTCCGAGGCTCCGCCCCCAGCTCTGATGATATAGATTACAGTCCAGACTTCCCTTCAGTTCTGTGTTGAAGCGGGTCGGCGGCGGCGGCGGGTCGTTTGTAGGATCCGGATTAGGAGACGACCATCACCCCCAGAGTCGGGAATCCGGGGGAGGGTTCACTGTCCGGGCGTGAAAACAAGTTCTCATCGGTGAGTACTGAGGCTGGTCGCCAGTGTGGACGTCTGATGTAAGGTAATGCACCCAGTTAACTTCCCCGATCTGGCGGCCTCTCTGCGCTTGCTGGACAGAACCTGCCGGGGTCGGTCTGACTTGTGGGACCTTCACAACATACCGACTGAGATGAGCCGCCGCTCAGCCCCTCTTGCCCTGGTCCTGGGAGCGAGATGGGGTGGTGATACCGTGACCGCACTCATCCACTGAGGTTTATCCCGGGAACATTACCTTCCTCACCCGGTCCCTTATCGGGTCCAAACTTCACCTGGATCGATAGCCAGTGTCTACAATGATTTTACATCATTCCAGGGCGCGGGAAGCGGCCCTTCCACCTGTTGTGTTCTTGCAGACAGAGAAGGTTAACCCGAGTAATCGCACTTTCGGGACACTGCTCCATCTGTCTGAGTAGATCCATCTTTCACCCGTTCAGACAAGGCAGTGAGATCCAGATCTCTCACGGCCTCTCGTTCTGGGTGGCCATCGTTGTATTTATTTTTGTTGAATCCATGCCACTGTTCCGACTTGCCGAAGCGCAGTCAGTGTTTTCTGTTTTATAACCCCATTAAATGCAAGAAATAAGCTTTTTCCAGTTATCTGGGCTTGTCAGAAGTGTACAGTGTACATCGAGTTAGACTGTGGGATCAAGAGTCCAACTTATCACCGGGGAACATTCAATGTGCTTACAACAGCAGCCTGAATGGTTTCCTGGAGTCTGGTGCTATGTGTTTTCAATGTTATTTTAACATCTTCCATCCGGCTGAGAAGAGAGAATAGCGAGGGTTATGAGGATCTTTGATACTGCCTGCTTTACGGATGCAATGGGAAGTGCAGTCACAGTCCAGGGAGGGGAGTCTGGTTCCCGTTATGTCCTCAGCGGTGCCCACAGTTTCCTGCAGTTCCTTGCAGTCAAGGGTAGATGGTAGCCTTATGAAGGCGTTATGTGCCGGGATGGGACACTTTATATGGCGTTTTGATAAGGTCTGGGGAGGGGCAATGTGCCTAAGCCAAAGTTATTGTTGTTTGATCTAGGCTTGTCATTTTAGTATCTTTTTCTAACGTTTTATTCAGTGCCCGTGTATCGCTGAATAACCACCAGTGACTGTCCTTGATCCCTCACTCACATGGCTCCATCTCCTCATTCACTCACATCTTGTGCAACCTCTCTCCAGCCCGTGTGTACCCACCTCAATGATGTACAGTATATCAGTAAAGTTACCTGTAACATTTGACTCATTGTGAAGTGTTATCTTGCACATTCTATCTCACTGAGTTTTCCAGGAATCGGTGTTGTTAGCTAGAACGACAAGACGTTTAATTGAATGCTGCACCACCTAGTAGGGTAAGAGCTACAAGCTACAAACCCGGGTTATGACAGGAGAAATTCTAGCATGGATAACGCAGTAGTTGATATGTAAGAGACAAGGAGTGTGAATAAAGCGAGGCTTTACTGTTTGAAAGATTCCAGGGGAAATTACACGGGGGTGAAAGTGGATTGGATATTGTAGGGAATAGCACGAATGGGTTGAAAGACCTGTTTCTGCGCTGTTAGAGAATGAATCTAAATTGAGCGTCTCACTGGCGTCGCAAATGCTCAGAGGAAACACGTTGTCAGGCCCTGGAGATTTAAACGTTCAATTTCACTTCAAGAGAGCAAGCGCCTGTTCTGTAAACAGTATATGTTTATGTACATGACTTGACGAACGTTTCCTCATTTCTATCGACTCTTTCTCTGTCTCTTAAGTACATGGCAGAATGGACCGTCGAAGCTGTTTTCATCAGTAGTGGTCCAGGAACTAGGAAGAAAACCTCACAATCTATTTAGTTCTATCTAGCAACCTAATCCTCCATCATTCTATCCAGTAGCAGGGGTCGAACTTGATTGTATTGTCAAATGCAGGTTTACGTAATTCAAATGTACAGAAATTTGATAAACTTTTTCATCGCTTAACTAAGCAAAGACGGAAACGTCAGGAATATCAACACAATATAATGTGTTTTGTAAATAACAAATTATCGGCATTTGAAGCAGATTGATCGTATTCAACAAAGTCTTTTAATTTGAAACAGCTTCTCTTTAGATGTGTAGAGCTGGAACTAGCAGCAGATTGACTGGATGCACCTCGGAAGGGTCGAAACAGCAACTGGTATTTTCACCAAATTGGCTAAGTGTTCAGTATTCATTGTGGTCATAAGGAAATTCAGAGCATATGTGGTTTAGAACGTCACTTCATTTTTCGTTTAATACTGGTGGGGCTTTTCCTCAGTCACCAGGGAAACAGCCCACCAGAACTACAAAGAGTGTTGGAGCTTTTTAACACTCTGTAGTCACAGCCCTTTAGTGGAGATTCAGTGGCCTCAGGATCCAGTGTGGATTAGAGGATGCTTTGAGCATTTACTGTATGGAATATATGATGACTAATCAACGTTGGGATTGTATTTATGCAAATCTTTCTAGAATGTCACAATCATTTTGCAATCAGTTAATATCTGTACATCAAAAGGAAAGAAAAAAACCCTTATACTCTGTTTCCAGGGCTATATTTACCATTTAGTATTATAATATTTTGTTCCTGCTCCACTACGGGAAACGTGGCGGCTAACTGATTTGGTGTAGATCCCACTCAACAATAAAATGATCAACAATATGCCGAATTTATCTGTGGAGACAAGGTATAATGTATCCGGGGCCATTTTGTGAACCATGGCGCAGAGGTCAACCCGATCCCCGTCCAGACAACGGTTCCTCAGGTTACAATTCTGTCATGTAGAATGTGTAGGTGGAGGAGTGTTATTTTTTCGAACTGTGTATAGCTGAGACGCTGCAGCACATTAGCGGCAGAAAGGAGTCCTGGGGGTGTTGGACCATCTTGTTGCTTCTACAGACGGCACTGGGCATTCCTCCCTCCGCGATAAAGCAGACGTCTCGGACAGATAAGCACGGGTTGCGGGAATTCTGATTACACTCTGCTGTGTGAGGCAAGGGAAAAAATGTGCGAACCTCTGGTATATCACAAAGGTTTTGACACGTATAAAAGACCCCTCGTACACGCTGCTCAGGCGTATGAGGTAATGCGTTAGTGTTAATGCTCTGTGCTCACATGTTTGGTTCTGGAGTCCCTTTGGAAACAAAGAAGGGAATAAGTTGCCCTTCCTTCCCTCACAGTGAGTGGCTGTGAGTTAATGGGCTGTTCCGTGTTTGCAGCAGTAAACATGGACCGGGGGTTAGTGTTCAATCAGTGTTTGGAAAGTCCCTCTCACTGTTCCCTTCGGTCAGATAGTGGAAACCAAACAGAAACTGCAGAAGGAGAAGGTAAAGACAGACGTCTCGGTATTACAGAAGTACCAGCATTACAGTGGTATATAGGGAATTACAGAGGTATGAGAAGGGAAATTGGCCAGAATTGATTGGAAATGATGGGAAATTACAGAGCAGCAATTTGTGGGAAGCTGGAGGGTTGGCAAGGTTGCAAACACAAACAGAAGACAAGAAAAGTTATTAAAAATGTAAAGTTTGAATACCAAAGTAATCGAGCCAATAATACTAAAGAGGTTCCTAAACGTTTCTTCAGATGCATAAAGTGTAAAAGAGAGACACGACTGGATATCGGAACGCTGCAAACTGGGGATATAGTAAATGGGACAAGGAATGGGGGCCGAACTGAATAAGTATTTTGCACCCGTCTTCATGGAGGAAGACAGTGGTAGTATATTGGTAGTTCCAGCTGTCAGGGGGCATCAGGTGTGTGAAGTTACCATAACTGGAGAGAGATTTCTTGGGAAACTGAAAGGTCTGAACTTAGATATGTCACCTGGACTAGATGGCGTGTCCCCAGAATTCTAAAAGCGGTCGCTGAAGAGATCGTGAGACGTTAATAACCTCCTTTCAAGAATTACTAGCTTCTCTAATGGTTCCAGAAGACTGGAAAATTGCAAATGTCACTTCACTCTTGGAGAAAGGAATGGTGCCAGTTTGTCTGATCTCAGTATTTGAAAAGATATCGGAGTCTGTTATTAAGGGTACTTGGAGACCAGACATAAAATAGGCCGTAGTCGGCATGATTCCCTCAAGGGAAAATCTTGCCTGACAAATCTGATGGAGTTCTTTGCAGAAATAACAACCATAATATAGAAAGGAGAATAGGTTGATGCTGTGTATTTGGCTTTTCAGAAGATCTTTGTTATGTTGTCAGACATAAAGCTGTTTAACGAGCTACGAGATCACAGTATTGCGAGAAAAAAATCTGACATGGATAAAACAGTGGTTAATTGGGAGGGAGCTAAGCGTAGGAACAGCATGAACCTTTTCTGAATGGCTTCCAGTGACTAGTGGTGTTCCTCAGGAGTGTGTGTTGGGACTGATTATATCTACGTCATATGTTAAAGATTTGGGCGATGGAATTGATGTCTTTGTTGTAAAGATTGCAGACCGTATGAAAATAGGCGGAGGGGCCTTTGTTTTGATGAATTAGAAAAGGTACAGAAGTACATAGACAGATTAGGACACTCGGCAAAGAAGTAGAATACAATATACGAGAAGTATATGGTCATTCATCTTGGTAGACGAAATGAAAGGGATAGCTATTTTCTACATACAAAAATAAACTGAGATGCAAAGGTACCTGGGGGTCTTTGTGCCGCACTTGGAGTATTGTGAGCATGTTTGGGCCTCTTATCTTCGAAATGAATGTGCTGAAAATATATAAGATTCAAAGGTTATTCACAAAAATGATTCCACGATTGAATGTCTTGTCATATGAAGCACGTTTGATAGTTCTGAGCCAGTATTCACCGGAATTCAGAAGAATGAAGGGTGACCTTTTTAAAACCCGTCGAGTGGTGAAAAGCCTTGATAGACTTGCTGTGGAGATGATAACCATATATAACCATATAACAACTACAGCACGGAAGCAGGCCAACTCGGCCTTTCTAGTCCGTGCCGACTCTTACTCTCACCTAGTCCCACTGGCCCGCACTGAGCCCATAACCCTCCATTCCTTTCCTGTCCATATACTTAGCTAGATTTACTTCAAATGACTATACCGATCGTGCCTCTACCACTTCTACTGGAAACTAATTCCACACAGCTACCACTCTCTGAGTAAAGAAATTCCCCCTCGTGTTATCCTTAAACGTTTGCCCCTAACTCTCAAATCATGTTCGCTTGTTTGAATCTCCCCTACTCTCAATCGAAAAAGCCTATCCGGGTCAACTGAATCTATCCCCCTCATTATTATAAATACCTCTATCAAGTCCTCCCTCAATCTTCTACGATCCAAAGAAAAAAGAACTAACTTGTTCAAACTTTCCCTGTAACTTCGGTGCTGAAACCCAGGTAACATTCCAGTAAATCTTTTCTGTACTCCCTCTATTCTGTGTTTCCTCTGGTGGGATAATCTACAAGCAGGTGACAGTACCTCAGAAAAGAGAGGCGCCCTATTAGAACGGAGTGTGCTGGAATTTATTTTACCATGGTATGTTGAATCCGTGGAAGTTTTATTTTGCCACAGACAGCTGTGGTGGTCAAATCTTTGTGTATATTTAAGACAGAGGTTGATTGATGCCTGGTTGGTCAGAGCATGAAAGGGTATGGTGAAAAGGCAGGAGATTGGGAATGAGAAGAAACTTGGATCAGTCATGATGAAACTGTACAGTGGACACGATGGGCCAAATGGCCTAATTCGGCTCCTATATCGTATGGTCGAATGGAGATAGAACATATCAGAGAACGTAGAATAGTACATCACAGGAACACATTATTTTTGAATTAGACTCGGAATCAGTTTCCTGAAACTTCTTCTAAATCACTCAATTTTTAACACATCCTTTCTCATGTTAGGGGCCGAAACCTGCTAAGGATACTCCAAGCGTTGCATCATCAGGAATTTATAAACTCTCAACTGTACATGACTTCTTTTATATTACAGTTCTCTTGAAACGAATGCAGAGATCGCATTTGCCCTCTTTACTACAAATAAACCTATATATTAACTTGTAAGGAACTTGTAAGGAACTGCCAAGACTCTTTGTGCCTGTTGACATTTTTTTTTAATTTTGAGCCCAGCTTGTCCATTATCTCCACACAATTAAAATTGGGAATCTGTTTGTTATTCGCATGTACCGATGTGCAATGAAAATCTTGTTTTGCATACCATCATACAGATCAAAAGAACACAACAGTAAATTAAGGTGATATAAGGTAAAACAATAACAGTGTGTAACAAAGTATTATTGTTTCAGAGAAACTGAAGAGCAAGTAGGCATATGGTGCAAGATCATAGCAAGTTACATTGTGAGGTTAAAATGCATCTTATCTAGTTGGGGACCATTCAATTTGCTTATAACAGCAGAATGGATGGCGTCCTTGAATCTGGTGGTTTGTGTTTTTCAGTGTTTATTCTTCACCCCAGATGGAAAGCGAGAATATCCAGGATTGTAAGGCTATGCTGCCTGCTTTGCTGATACAACTGAAAGTTCAGACACAGTCACCGGCAGGTAGTCTGGTTTTCCTGATGCCCTCAGCCGTCCACAGGTCTCGGCAGCTCCTTGAAGTCACGAGTAAAGCAGGAGCCGTCCGAACACTTAAGGTATCCTGTTGGGGATACTGTCTACGGCAGGTTGATGAAATTTGCTGAGGGTCAAAGGTCACATGACAAAGTCCCTATTGTTTGTTCCATCTCTCTCATTTGAGAATATTTGTATGCAATAAAAGGTATTATAAATTTAGTATCTGTTGTATTGCTGGAGGACCATCTGTGAGTGTCCTTGATCCCTTCTATCACCTTGGCAATTCAGCTTATTTTGTTCAGGCTCTATCCTTTTTTTTGTCATGTCAATGACATATATCAAACATCCCGTTCAACCTCAGTCCAGCCTGCATCGCACCAGCTCAATAATATATATCGGGCATTTTGCTCAACCGCTGTCCAGCCTGTATCCCGCCACCTGAACGATATATACCTACCATCGTGTTGAACCTCAGTCCAGCCTATATCCCGCCACCTCAATGATATGTATCATTTGCACCTCTTGTCGCAATGAGTCATTCAGGACTCAGATGTTGTAGCAAGAACTACCAGCGATTTAATGGAAATCAGCCATTACAATATTAGTTTCACAGTTACAAATTTATTGCAGTATTAATCATTGTCATAATGAAACTCACAGCAGATGATGTGAAATCAGGCATTTCCCCTTTCGTTTATTTTCGGTTCCTTATCGTTTGAGTGTGCCTTTCATTTGTAGCTTGTTAATACAGCTAACTGTGGGACCATTTTCAAAGACTGTGAATCTGTATAGCAATGTCAGTTTATTTTGTCATACACGGAAAATATTTCCCATTCACAGTGTCAGTCATACCCTGGTTTATCTTGCTAAATTCCAACAATTCGCTGTTGTCGGTATTAAATTCCCTCTACTATTTTGTAACCTGACTTCCCAGCTGGTCCAGAGCACAATGCACCTTTGGCAGCCTTGCTCACTGCCTGCTACATCCTATCTCGGTATAATCCACATATTTGCTGCTCCAGTTTGCCACATTTTCAACTGTCATCTAAATCATTAATATCAATGCCAAACTTCCAGTCGATTTCCCTGCAGTACCTCGCGAAACTCATGCCTCCATTTGGACAGTCAACGATCTGCAAGCAGTCTCTGTTTTCTCCACTTGCTTCATCCTGAGTTCCAATGATCTTTCCCTTTCGGACTAGCCTCCCATGCAGAACTTTGTCAATCGCCCTGTAAATGTCAATGTAGGCAATGACACCCACTTTCCCATCATCAATCTTATTATAAGTTCCTCAAAATCTCAATAACTTGATTAGATATGACCTGCCAGTTTGTCTAATCCTCGGCCAGTCGTCCGAAATCCTATACATTCCGTTTCTTAAATACCTTACAACGACAAACACAAGACGGATGGCAGGCTCACGTCCCTATAATATCCGTTCTAATATTTCGAGCCTTTCTAACATATATAAGCAAAACTAGCTGTCCTCACATTCTTGGTCATTTTGAATGTCAGTGCAAGCGCTCGAACAGTTTCAGCACTAGCGCCTCAGAGGCTAAGAGCGAACACGTTGTCCGGCCTTTGTGATTTATCCATTTAAATTTACCTCTAGACAGCAAGCTGCTGTTCTGCAATCTGTACACCTTCTAGGACTTGACTAACCTTTCTTCATTTCAATAATCTGTGTATCTGTCTCCCATGTAAATAGATGTAAAGGAAAGTCATTGTCGATCTCCCCCATCCCATTCGGCTCCATACCTAGATGTTCAGGAGTTCTTTTGTGACAGTGAATGGGGCAGTAAGGAACCATCGGGTATGATAAATAAATTTTCTTGCTAGCAAAAGGTCTGTTAGTCCTGGAAATGTGCTCATTGTAGTTTTTGTTTACAAAGTTCTCAAGAAGGTTTTCTGGAACGAAAAGCTTTATGCATGAGGAACATTTGCTGGATCTGGGCCTGTTCTCTAAGGAGGTGAGTTGGCGCTATAGGAAAACCTTGTATGCCTGGATACGCGGACGGGAAGAAGATGTTTTCATCATCAGGGGAGTCCAGGATCTGAGGGCACAGCCTCACAGTCCATTCAGTTGTAAATAGGACCCTTCTCCTCCATCCAACAATCTGTTTGGAATTTCGCCTGTATTGTCAACAAAAGTTTTCCGCTTCTCGAAAGTACATTAATTTGATAGAATTATTGACATTTAATTCAGGAAAGAAAGAAAATTCATGGATATCATTGTATTTTATAATATTGTATTGCAATGTATTGTATAATAACCCATTACCGATAATTAGGGCAGACAGGGCGTATCCTGCAATTAAAATTTTGATTTTCAGCCAGCTCTACACTTGCTGAAAGTTCCGTAGAACTGAAGCAATCAGCGGATTTACTGAATGCACCTCGAGACATGGTTGAAACCACAACTGGAATTTTAGCTGCCCCATTACCAAAGAGTTGAGTTCCCAGTGTTCATTGTGTTCATAATGAAACTCAGATGATTTGAGGTTTGGTCTGCTGTTTACTTTTCTGGTTCGTTCTGGTGATCCACTTCATCAGTCGCAGGTGTAACAGGTTCAAGGGGTGTTGAAGATTTTCATCTCTCTCTGGTCACTGCCCCTCAGTAAATGCCTTGATCATTTACTGTATGGAATATATGATGCCTGTGTTGGAATGAATAGAAAACTAATGAATGTTGGGATTGAATCTCTGCAAATCTGCTCAGGATGTCACAGACAACTTGCACTCAGTGAATAGTTGTGCATCAGAAGAAATGAAAGATCTCAACTGAGTTCCAAGTTTACTATATTACATTAAAGACATTTTCCTCCTGTTACACTACCGGAAATATGCCGGCTAATTTACCTGGGAAGAATCCCACTCCACAATAAAATAATGAACAAATGTGCTCAATATAACTGTGTAAACAAGTTGAAATGTATCTGTACACACTTTGTTCCCGTACCCGGGATTCAAGCCCGATTCCTGTCCAGAAAAGTGTCATCAGTTTTCAGTTTCGTCACGGGTTAATGGAGGAGTCTTGGGCTTGAACTGGAAATAGTTGAGACATTATAGCATATTACCGTCAGCACAGAGTCCTGGGAGTTTAGGACCATGGGTTATAATGCTGGTATAGGGACTCCAGGAATATGGAACTTGCAGAGTTTGTCTTTCGGATAGATTGCGCTTCTACAGGTGGATCTGGATGGAACTCCTCCCGCAATGAGGGAGAGGTTTCGGGCAGATAAACAGTGCTTGTGGGGAATCTCTGATTGCCGAATGGTTAGATCTGTTCCTCTTCCCACAGCTGTTCCTTACCTGCTGAGCTTTTTTAGTAATTTCTGTTTCAATTTATTACTTTCACTCTGGAAACATTTAAATCTCTTGGAGATAGGTCTGTGGATAGGCCGTCATTTTGTGATAGTTAGAAGAGCAGAAATGAAACCTCAGCTTTTATCAGTAAATTATGCAGGTACCAATTTACCTGTCATTCCTGGAAATATGTTCTGTACAGCTTTTGCTAACGAGGTTCACAATAATAATGTCAGGACTTGGGCTTCATGGACGAAGAGCATTTCATTGCTGTTAACATGTGCTCAGTAGAGTTGGGAAGGATGGTGCTGGGGGGGGTGGTGGTGGAGGTTTGTGAAATGAAATGGATATTAATAGATTTGTTCACTGGGATTATAATATTTGTCTTCCACATTTAAATTTCTATCAGTTTCGTCTTTAGGAACATAGAACAGAAATATTTTGTTCGTCCTTTGTATTGTTAAGGTGCTTTATTATCTCTCTGATTAAAGCGAGACCTGTGGTGAGAGCTTTATTGGAAGAAAACCCCAAAACCACGAATGTAGACGAGGGAACAACAAGAAGTTAAACAGCTGGAGGACTGAGAACATAAATTGGAGAAAACCCTTCTGACTCGGAGATTCCATTGATTCAGTCAGGAGAAAACTTGTTGAGTCTCATTCACTCAAACACTGGTGCTTTAGACATTACATACCTGAACAAAGGAAGGTAGGCACTAATTGGAGTGAGACAGAATGTGCATAAAAGTAACAGTTATGCACCTGTGAGATCCAGTTGCAATCA
This sequence comes from Hypanus sabinus, assembly GCF_030144855.1. NCBI lineage: Eukaryota > Metazoa > Chordata > Chondrichthyes > Myliobatiformes > Dasyatidae > Hypanus > Hypanus sabinus. Next base: position 226,695 of record NW_026780770.1, read on the forward strand.
CTCCATTACTGGTATTGTGCTGTTAGCCGCCCAGCTCTGTAAAGTCGCTCACATTCCCACACAACGTTTGTTCACTTTAATATCTTTTATCTTCCGAAGTAACTTTTGGTCAGTTTAGATATTTCCTTGCTTGGCCGTGTCACGTCATAATAATCTCATTATTATTGGATTGGGGAGCATGCCTTGTGAGAAGGTTGAGTAAACTCGGCCTTTTCTCCTTGGAGCGACGGAGGATGAGAAACGACCTGATAGAGGTGTACAAGATGAAGAGAAGCATTGATCGTGTGGATAGTCATTGGATTTTTCCCAAGGTTGAAATGGTTGCCACAAGAGGACACAGGTTCAAAGTGCTGGGAAGTAGGTACAAAGGAGATGTCAAGGGTAAGTGTTTTATTCAGAGAGTGGTGAGTGCGTGGAATGGGCTGCCAGCAACGGTGGTGGAGGCGGATGCAATAGGATCTTTTAAGAGGCTCTTGGATACTACATGCAGCTTAGACAAATGGAGGGCTGTGGGTAACACTAGTAATTTCTAAGATAGGGACATGTTTGGCACAGAAACGAAGGGCCTGTATTATGCTGTAGGTTTTCTATGTTTCTATGACGGATCCATCTTTCATCCCCTCCACTGTCTCGTGTCTACAACAACAGAACCCCCGACTATTGAGCTGCCAGTCCAACCACTCCTGCAACAATGGCAGGAGGATCATAATTCCGGGTGTTAATCCATGCCCTGAGCTCATACGCTTGTTGTACGATACTTCTTGCGTTGAAATATACGCAACTCTGGAAATGAGTCGCACGATGCTCAACTTTCTGTTGTTTCTGACTTTGCTTGAGTTGTTCACAACATCTTCCTCCACAACGTCTTCCCGAACTGCTCTGACACTCTGGTTCCCATCTCCCTGCAAGTCTGGTTTAAACCGCACTGTTGAAGATGAAAATATGACTTCCACTCCAGTTAATGTGTAACCAATCTCTTCTGCTCGGGTTCCAACGTCCCTGTAAGAAAACACAAAGATCCAAAATTTTATGCCCTCCCTCCTTCGCCAAACCATAAGTCACAAGCTTTCTTCCGGCCTGAATACCACGTTGCACTGATAGCAATCCTGAGATTACAACGCTGGAGTTCCTCCCTTTAACTCATCACCTAACGCCCTGAACTCTCTTTGCCGAACCTTGTCACTCCTCCTACGCCATCACTGGTACCGAAATGGACCACGAGTTCTGGCTGTTTGCCCTCGCAGTTTAGAATGCTGAGACTGTATCCGGGATTTCCCGGACCCTGGCTCGCGAGAAGCAACATAACATCCCGGAATCTTGTTCTCATCTATAGATCCTAATTTCCGTTCCCATATCTAGAAAAATAGAGGGCTATGGGTAAGCCTGTTAATTTTTAAGCTTTTGGACAACTTTGCGGGTCGAAGGGCCTGTATTGTACTGCAGGTTGTCTATATTTCTATGCTCTATCTACCGAATGCCCAGTCACCATAGCGCGCATCTTTTCCACACTTCCGCTGTAACTTTTCCGTGCTCGGTCTACCACAGACAGAAAATGCAAGTTAACCTGTAGGGAGTCTTACAGACGAAGTCCCAAGGCCCTTTGCGCCTCGGTGTATTGTATTTTCTCCTCATTTAGAAAATAGGCAACATTTTCATTTCTTCTACCAAGCTGCTTACTTCTCGATACTGTATTACATTTACCCCTTCTTTGCACATTCCTAATGTCTAAGGTCTACTGTAGCTCCTCAAATTCCTCAAAACGACCTGTCCCTCCTCCTATCTTCATGTCTTCTGCAAAGAGTTAAATAAGGCCCTCAATTCCATCATCCAAATCATTGCCATTTAAATTAAAAATAAGCGGTCCCAAGAGGCACCCCTGTCGATAACCTCAAGTCACCGTCAGACAGGAAGAAAAGCCCCATTATACTTCCACTCTTTGTCTCTTGCCAAGTAGATACTCTTTTACCCATGCTCGAATATTTCATACAATACCATAGCTTGTTAAACACCGTCAGGTGTGGCACCTTATCAAAGTTCTTCTGAAAATCCAAGAACATAATATCGATTGATTCCCCTTGAAAAGCCCTGGTTGCTATGGCCAATTTTATTAACTGCATCCACGTACCCCGAAATCATATCCTTAACAATCAATTCCAACATCTTCCGAACCAGCGAGATGAGACTAACGAGTCTCTAATTTCCTTTGTTCTGCATCACTTCCTCCTTGAGATCGGAGAGGTTTTTGCAATTTTCCGATCTTCAGGAACCATTCAGAAAACATGTAATTCTTGCAAGATTATTGATAATGCGCACACAATCACTTCAGCCATCTCCTTCATAAACCTGGTGTGTACATTATCTGGTTATGTAACTTGTCTGCCTTCTAGTTTTCCCAAGAACCTTCTCTCTAGTAATGGTAACGTCACACATTTCATGTCCCTTAACAGCTGGAGCAACGACCATACGGCTAGTGTCTTCTACGGTGTTGCAAAAACATTGAGCTCGTCGGCCATTCCCTTGTCCCCATTACTACATCTCCAGCATCGTTTTCCAGTGGTCCGATATCCACTTTCGCCTGGATTTTACACTTTATGTATCTGAAGAAACTTTTGGTATCCTCTAGTATTATTGGCTAACTTACTTTTGTACTTCATCTTTACTTTCTTTATGACATTTTAGTTATCTTCTATTGGTTTAAAAAGTTTCCTTTGCTTCGGCTTGCTAGTAATTTTTGCAGCATTAACTGTCCTATATGGCATTTATGGCGGTTTTGATTAGCCATTGTAAGCCATGGTTGTGCTATCTTGTCACTAAGACTAATTCTTCTTCTTTGGACGTATGTATCAGGACGTTTCCGAATTGCCTACATAAATTCCAACCATTGCTGAACTGACTGCATGCATGCTGTTGTTATTTTCCAATCAATTCTGGCCAACTCCTCTTCTATGCCTCTGTAATTTCCGTTACTCCATTGTAAAACTGATACATCTGACTTTCACTTTTTTTCTTCTAATTTTAGGGTGAATTCAATCATAGAATAAACACTTTCCCCTAAGGGTTATTTTACCTTAAGCTTTATAAACAACTCTGGTTCATTGCACAACGTCCAATACAGATTAATTCATTCCTTAGTGGGCTCAGCCGTCAGCTGCTCAAAAAAGCCATCTCGTAGGCTTTATCGGAATTATCCATTTTGGAATCTCACACCAACCTGATTTTTCCAATCTACCTGCATATTGATATAGCCCATGGCTATTGTAACACTGATATTTTGGCAGAAGTTTTCTATCTCCTGTTGAAACTTGCAAAGACCACATCTTAAATAGTATATTACTCCAATAAGGGGATTTTGTTACGCTTGCAGTTCCTTAGTTCTATCCACAAAGACTCAACACCTTCCGACCCGAGGTCACCTCTTCATAATGACTCCATTTGTTTTGCTACCAACAGAACCACACCGTCCCCTTTGCCTTCCTGGCTATCCTTTCGATACAATGTGTATCCCTGGACATTGAGCTCCCAGCATCATCTCCTTTCAACCACGATTCAGTGAACCCTGAAACTGTTCTGGTCCGGTCCGGAGCCCGCAGTCCAGGACTTGATCTGGTCCGCCGACTCCGGACTCCGAGTCTTGTGGCCGTCCCTCCTTTGAATCTTGATCCAATAAGTCACACCTGTGGATCGTCGTGCCTTTTTGGACTCAAGGAGGCGCACCTGATGCCCATCGGCTGGCAGGTGTAGATAAGGGGCTCCGGAACAAAGTCCAGTTGGGGGGTCGTTCTGTTTGTCTTGTCCTGCTTCTCTTGTACGCTCTGGTCCAGCTGTTCCGTCCGGTTTTCCTTGCTGGCGCTATCGCGCTGTTTGCCTGTCTATCCCGTTCTACCCGTTCATCATGGCTGCCCTGCTTGCGCTTTTCGCCTGGATTCGTTCTGTTCATCCTGTTCGCCCCGGCTTGGTGCACTCACCGCTAATCAACTAGCTCTGTGAGTCAGTTCCAGAGTTACCCTGGGCCGAGTCCCCTACTTAAGACAGGCCAGGTTACCGTTGCCTGGCGGAGGACTTTGCCTCATTCCTACCCCTCGCTTCCGACGAGATGTGCCCCGCACCTGCTCAGGTTTCCCGCGTCTTGCCCAGTCCCGTGTTCCTGCCTGGGAGGCAGCTCTGCCCAGGAGTTATGCAGCCCGCCAGAGGCTCTGTTCACTGCATTCCTTGTCCGAAAGATCCATCCTCTAGCCTAGCCAAGACCCTGCCTTGCCATGAACTCCAGGGTCCTGCCTGGCCATGAACTCCAAGACCCTGTCTGTTCATGAACTCTAAGACTCTGTCTGGAAATGAACTCCAAGACCCTGCCTTGCCATGAACTACAGGGTCCTGCCTGGCCATGAACTCCACGACCCTGTCTGTTCATGAACTCCAAGACTCTGTCTGGAAATGAACTCCAAGACTCTGCCTGGCCATGAACTCCAATACCCTGCCTGGCAATGAACTCCAGAATCCTGCCTGGCCATGAACTCCAAGACCCTGTCTGGCCATGAACTCCAAGACCCTGCCTGGCCATGAACTCCAGGACCCTGCCTGGCCATGAACTCCAAGACCCTGTCTGGCCATGAACTCCAAGACCCTGCCTGGCCATGAACTCCAGGACCCTGCATGGCCTTGAACTGCAAGACCCTGCCTGGCCATGAACTCCAGGACCCTGCCTGGCCATGAACTCCAAGACCCTGTCTGGCCATGAACTCCAAGACCCTGCCTGGCCATGAACTCCAGGACCCTGCATGGCCTTGAACTGCAAGACCCTGCCTGGCCATGAACTCCAGGATCCTGCCTGCCCATGATCTCCAGGATCCTGCCTGGTCATGAACTCTAATACCCTGTCTGGCCATGAACTCCAAGACTCTGCCTGGCCATGAACTCCAAGACTCTGCCTGGCCATGAACTCCAAGACCCTGTCTGGCCATGAACTCCAGGATCCTGCGTCAGCATGAACTCCGGGATCCGCCTTGTCTTGCCTGAACTCCGGGAACCGACTTCCTCCTACCTTGTCTGAACTCTGGGACCCTCCTGCCTTCTCTGAAAAAGCTCTGTATCCCAGGATCACCTTTGAATGCCACGTCCCTCATGCACGTCACGATTTACCCATCTTATTCTATCCTTTAGTTGTTCCTTTCCTGCCCCAGTACTTCAGTGCCTGCGTCCTGCATTTGGGTCTATTCCATTTCCCCCTATGACAGAAACATCGTATCTACCAGTCTGTAACTGATCTATAAATGTATCAATCTCCATTTTGTATGCTGCACGCATTAAAGTATGACACCTTTTCTACGGCAGTTCACATTTTTCGGTTGTTTCCGCGTTTTGTTTACAACACATCACGTTGACTGCCGTTTTACTCTGTCATCAGCCTCTCCTTGCTATGAGTCTCACTATACGTTGTCCATCTAACTCGTATTCAGCACTATCGTGCTGGTTCCCATTTCTCTGCCAAATTAGTTTAAACCCACTGGAACAACTATAAACGACACGTCGGCAAACAGTTAGACCCCAAGGGGTTCAAGTGAAGCCCATTTTTTAAAATGTCTTACCTTCCCCAGGAGAGCTCCTAGTCATCCATAAATGAGAACCACCAGCCCCTGCATCAGTTCTTCCATCACGCATTCACGTGCCAAATTATCCCTTTCTTACCAGCACCCGTACGTGACACAGGTGCAGATCCAGGGAGACCTGTTTCTCAGCATTCCACATCGCTCCCTGAAACCCTTACTCACATTGTCTACCGATGTCACTGGCGTCAAAATACACCAAGGCCTCTGGCACTTCACCGTCACCCTTCGGAGTGCCATGGACACGATCCTGGCACCAGGGATGCATCATAACATCCGGATGTCTCCAGCGCGTCTAACGAACAACGTCTCTGTTCTTCTAACTAAGGAATCTCCTATCATCACTGGTCTACTTCTCATCTCCCTACTTTTCTGAGTCACAGCACCGGACGCAGTACCATACACCCGGTCACTGTAGTTCCCACTGATAGGTGGTCCCCCTCAATGGTAACTAAAGTTCTATACTTATTATTGAGGGGAACGGCCACGTGTGTGTTCTCAGCACTAGCTGAGCGTTCACTCTGTCTCCCAAAAGTCACCCAATTATCCGTCGGCTGGAACTTAGGTGTATCTACCTACCGGATGCTCCTATCTATCATCCTCTCCAGTATGTCGAGATTCATCATGCAGCTTTCTCTCGGGAGCTGCAGCTCAGTTCACGGGATACATGTGTTTATCTGGGAGACTAGATGTCTCCCAGAATTCCCACATCCCGCGAACATTGCGGAACAATTCCCACGTAGCCATTCTCACGATACTATGAAGTCATAGACGAGGAATGAACAAATAAAAGCCGAGGAAGTAACTTACAAGACAATTTACCTCACGCATACCTTATCTCAACAAAGCCACTCTCAAGTCTGTCACGCTCTGAAGAACGGCCGCTCGAAGAATGGACGTCCCGCTTGTATCTGTCTTATTTTATTGACTCTTTCTAATGAATATTTTTTGCTGATTCGTCTCTCCTCAACAAAGAGAAACTGCCGAGAAGCTCTTCCGTTAAAAACTCGATTGAAAGCTAAATATTTAAAAGCACTCCCTGACGTCGATTGCACAACTCAGATAAAACTGCCGCAAAACTTTCCTTATTAAATATTCGACGCAGTTTTGAATGAAATATAGCTCTTACGATACTCTGCCTGTTGCTGATTGTTCGCTCTTCGAATCAGACAAACTGCCGCGAAGTGATGCCTCAAAAATCGATCGTCATTCCGACTAAGAGAAAAGTGAGTTAGTCTGATTAAGAGATACAGAAAATTGGCTAGAAATTCTGCTCTTTTAAACCTTCAATGCGGATATCACTAAACGGTAGCTGCTTTTACGCAAATGCTAGGAGAAGTACACATCTCCTATTTACTGTCTGGCAATGTCAGGATTCATACTCTTCCAAATCTGTGTTTATCGCCACTCCAAATTAAAATCATCTTAATCATTCATCCAAAGTTTATGAATTGAACAATATCAGACGGTTATGTCTCCCATCATTCTTGTCTTACTTCTAGGAGTTTGTTTTTTGTTGAAATGTTTAGAGATGCGCAGTATTGGATATACTGTACACCACATGTACCGATAACAAAAGTGCATATTCTGGCACGCAATGACTTTACACAGCCTCACTTAGAAGATATTGCAACGATGTTTAAGAAAATCTTGTGTTTGGATGAGACTAAAGTGAGACTAATTACGCATCTGCCAGGTAATATCATCCCTACTGTGAAACCGTGTGGAAGTTTCAGCATATTATCGGGATGCTTTTCAGCAGCAGGGATCTGGAAATCTGTTCAGGATTGGGGGAAGGAAGAATGCTGCTAAATATAAATAAATCGTGGCTAAAACTTGTTGGTCTCTGACAGTCAGCTTAAGCTGGAGAGGAAGATCGTCTTTCAGCTGTACAACGACCCAAAGGATATCGCCAGGACAAAAATGGAGTTGCTTCAAATAGAGAAAACTGATGTCTTGGAGTGGCCCAGGCCACTGTAAAAAAACAAAAAAAAAATCAAAAACTGCAAGGTAAGCAGTTTAAAACTATAGACCTGTCTTTGTTCCGTTAACAGCTGCTAGAGGTGATTCAAATAATTACGGAGCAAAGACAGGTCTATAGTTTTAAACTGCTTACCTTGCAGTTTTTGATTTTTTTTTTTGTTTTTTGATCATTTAGAAACATAGAAACATAGAAAATCTGCAGCACAATACAGGCCCTTCGGCCCACAAATTTGTGCCGAGCATGTCCCTACATTAGAAATTTCTAGGCTTGCCGACAGCTCTCTATTTTTCTAAGGTTCATGTACCTATCCAAAAGTCTCTTAAAAGACCCTATCGTATCCGCCTCCACCCCTGTTTCCGGCAGCCCATTACACCACTCACCACTCTCTGTGTAAAAAGCTTACTCCTGACATCTCCTCTGTGCCTACTCACCAGCACCTAAAACCCGTGTCCTCTTGTCGCAACCATTTCAGCCCTGCGAAAAAGCCTCTGTCTACCCACATGATCAATGCGTCTCAGCATCTTATAGACCTCTATCAGGTCATCTCTCGTCCTCCATCTGTCCAAGGAGAAAATACTAAGTTCACTCAACCTGTTCTCGTAAGGCATGCTCTCCTGATTTTGGGCTCAGCTGTTGAACAAAAAGGGAGCATGTGATTCACAAATACAATCCATGGATCAAAATCCATGGTTGTAATATTAATTTATGTGACCCAAGGATCGGGGGCTGAATACCGTTTCAAAGTCGAATCTGGTCAATTGAGGAAGCCGCTTATTTGGGACATTGTTTGAAAGTCGGAATTTCTATCATTTATTTGGGACACTGTACCACTTAATTGGGACAGGAGACTGCTGCTTCATTATCTTTAACCTGGGTTTGCATTTTGCAGGGAGCAACGCAACTGACATGGGTGGCATACTTTCATGCTGCGGAGCTCTGCTGGAACGCTGCTGCAAGGACAGAGTAGCTGATCGTGCCACAGAATCGAGTGACAGTGAACGAAGAGATTGTATCGAACGTACTCAATATAATGGAGATCCAGAGGCAGAACCCATTTTACATGAAGAGGCTGCTTTCAGCACAGATGTTTTGGAATCGTCTGAAAGCTTTGGAAATAGAGCAGGTTAGTAAATTTCAAGCAGTTTCAAATTAACCATTGAGTATCATGTAAAATATTACATAAGAACACTGCCTAATTCTGAAATTGGTGAGAAGACAGCTTACTATGTCAGCAGATTATAAAAGGACAGACACGTTTGATTACTCTGCTGGACATTTTTATAAAATGTAGCTGTTGAGGTAGATGAGCGTGAGTCAGTGGGCATGTCATACAACGTATTTCTCCATCCGTTCCTACATCGAGCACGGGGTAAAAATCCATGCCGCCAATTATACGCATACGTCGAACTAACCTATCAGCCCAAACGTCTTTGGAGTGTGGAAGAAAACCGGAAGCCCATGCGTTCACGCAGAGAAATATCGACCCCATAGGCAGAGCCTCTTCACAACAAACCTGGCACAAGTTGAACAACCTTGCAAGGAAATATGAGCATACCCTGCTCAGTCATATTTTGCAAAGCTAAAAGGGATTTATCCGAAACGGATGTTGGCTGTAATTACAGCATGAGAAGTGTCAGCTAAGTACTGGGCAAAGCGGGATGAATACTGTTCAACATTTCACTTATTAAATTTTAACTTTTTCATACTTTACCATTTTTTTTGTTTCCATTGTGTAAAGGAGCACGTGATCCACAAATAAAGAAGTATCATTTAAATCGATCAACATCTCTGGTTGTAATAAACATTTATGTGACTCTAGGGTGGGATTGATTACTTTAATAAGGCAGTCGAATCCTTTAATTGGGCCATCAATTAATAGGCCGGACGCTTATTTAAGACACCTCCCTAAGAAAACAACTCAGATCGAGAAAATATCTGCGATTTATTTCATTTATTTGGGACATTTTGCCACTTAATTGGACCAGGAAACTGTAGTCAAATAAATCTTCCCTAGCGTCAGTTTCTAATAGTTCTTAACCAGCATCAGCTCCGTGTTTCATTCCGCTTCAACATGGATTTGAAGTTTACAGATAGCAAAGCAAACGAAATGGGAGGAGCACACAGTAAAATTCTATCAGAAAACCTACCGCATGAGGAGTGTGATCATGCCACAAAATGGAGTGAAAATGAACACAAAGATTCAAAAGCTATGCACAAGTGGAGCCAATTCTCATAATGGGTTTCCCTTTGACATAGATGTTCCGGAAGTGTCTGGAAGCTTTGAACCTGAAGCATGTTGGTAGATTGCAAAATAGTTTCAAATAAACCATTGAGTACCTTGTCAAATACTTCATAAGAACTGATTCTGACATTCATGAAACGATAGCATACAGTTTGAGCAGGTTTATCAAAGGGCAGACATGTTTAATTAGAAGCTTCACATCAAAAGTAGCCGGACAAATCGATGAGCAGGAGCCAGTGGACTTGACATACAGTGTACACCACACCCCATCCCATCCTTCATACAACACGTCAGGATATGTTCGCGCCACCTAATATATGCAAGTAATCAATTAAGCTACTAGCCCAAACATGTTTGGAATTCGGTAGGATACCGGAAACACAGGGAGAACGTATAGGCTACTTAACCAGCTGCGGGATTTAAACGCAGGTCGCTACTGCATAAAGACACTTTGCTAACCGCTATGCTACAATGCCGCCCTAACCTAAAATCCTAAACTGTTCAAACATTCCCTCTAACCGAAGTCCTGTAACTCAGGCACATTGCTGTATATTTTTCTCTGCGCTATATCAATCTTATTGATATATTCCCTATAGCAGGCAACCAGAACCGAAATCTGGGTTATTAAGCTGCCAGTCCTGCCTCTCCCTCAACCAAATCTCACCAATCGCTACATTATGATCCATATGCTAAGCTTATAGGCCTTATGAACAATATTCCCTGCACTAATATAGACGCAATTGCAATCAATTTCCATTCATGAATTTATGTACAGGCCTGGCATATTTTCCGTGCAGCTCCTCCACTATCTGCCCATTATCCAGTAATCGTACCATCTGTCCAGTGGTTCCCATTCCCTGCAACTCTAGTTAAAAAGCCTCTGAGTGCTGATAGTAAACCTCCCCGCAATGATATTAGTCCGTCCATCGTGAAATTAAAGTGCAGACTGCTATGTCTATACAGATCTCAGCTTCCCTGGAAGAGAGCCAATGATCGACAAATCTGGTCATACCTCCTCAAACAACTCGGTAGCTACATTTTAAACTGTGTTATCTTCCTTTTTTCTGGTCTCGGTAGCACTAGGGACAGGTAACCTCCCTGAGATAACAAACCTGGTAGTCATGTCATCCTGCCATTTAATTAGCACCCAAGTCCCCAAACACTCTTTGCAGGACCTTGTTACCTTCCTACCTATTTCATCGGTACTGAAGTGTACGGATACCTGAGGCTGCTCACCCTCCCAGTTAAAAATGTTACAGACTCGATATGAGATGGCCTTGTCTCTGGCATCTTGGAGGAAACCTGACAATCGGGGATGCTGTTCTACCCTATCACTACTGCCTGCCTGCTTTGCCATCGTCTCTTCTGCCTCACAGAGCCAGGCAGTGGCAGACACCTGACGCTGCAGATCACCTCTGCTGAGCCATCCTCCCGACCGTATCCGAATCAGTATACATGCTATTGAGAGGAACGGGGACAGGGATACCCTGCACTGTCTACTATCTGCTTAGTCCCTACTGACTATTACACAATTAACTGTGTTCTGCACCTTAGGTATAACTACCCGTCCTTATTACCTGTCAATCAAATCCTCAGCATCCCAAATATTCCAGAGTCCATCCAGCTCCTGCTCCAGTTTCGCAATGTTCTCTGGCAGAAGCTACAGCTGGATGAACTTCTTGCAGATGTAGTCGGCAAAGACACTGGAGGTCTTTCATTCTCACATCCCACAAGAAGTGTATTCCACTGTGTTGGCATCCTCACTCTCTGATTGTGCAATAAAAAGGAGGAAACTTACCCTTAAGTCAAACGATATTCTTTGCCTCTACCCGCCGAACTTCTTAAGCAAATCCTTTATGGGGACCAATGGTCCACTATCCGGAGGGCAGAATCCGAGTCTGCAACAGACAGTGCTGGATGGTCTTAAAGGGGCTTGAAAGGGGCTGAGGAAGTGGTGGACACGTTTTCTGACAGGTTAGATTTAAAATACGCAATTTTGCCTTTACTGTTGATACAGTTCTACTTATGTTGAGAAACATCAGGCAAATTTCATCCGAAGACTGGCAACCATTTTGATACCTGGGTACACTTCTGCTCTTCCATCGTCGTCGATGAAGACCTCGACACTATTTGATGATGGTGTCGAGACTAGGGCCTAATTTGGATTTAAGTGAGGGAGAGTTGCACAACGTCAGCCTCAAACTCTCTTCCCAATTCCCATCTGGTTCCGGTGGCAGCACAAGAGTCGAGACGGCTGGAGATGGGACTGGGCGCAGTGCATGACCAGGACAACTTCTGTGTCTTGTTCCACGACGCTTGAAGAGATCGCCTTCTTGACCGTTGGACCTGCCATTGGTCTCGTCCGCTCTGTCCGCCGGAGTCTGCCTTCACATGCTGGGATAGACAACTCCCTATCTCACCGAGGGTTTGATACCCGTCGGCTACCCTCACCTGGTTTAGCCGGCTTGTCGAACCCGTTGTCCGGGGTGTGGCCGCTGTCGCAAGCAAACAGCTGCGGGTAACCACAAATGAGAGTGGGGATCAAAGGTGGACAAACCTCTCTGAAAAGGACGCGACATGTTCCCCACCAGAGGCGCTACCCCTTCCTGATATCCCATACAATCCCTTGCACAGCAGAACCAGGGAGAATCGCACGTCAAAGAATTAAACTGGCAGCTGAAAGGAGGAGAGAACTGTGTGGAGTTTTAAATAGCCGATATGGTAGCATTGCCGTAACTCTGCAGTTCTATCAACGTTGGGCAGGATACAGGGTCAGAACTCACTACAGTGTCTGGAATAGTGATATGATAGCATAAATCAGTGGTGAACAGCCAACGTCCATAATTTTCAGCACCAAATTTGTACATATAACCCACTCAAGGAACACGACCTGACCCCGTTAACCTCCCTCAAATATAGCATTTAGTCTGATGTCAAGAAATCTCAATTTTGCTTTTATCAGACCTTAAAACCTACTCCTCCTTGACTTCAGAGACTCCCATATGCCTTCTGGCAAACTCTAGCTGAGATTTAATGTGAGTTTTTTTTTTTTGTTTTTAACAGTGCCTTTCTCTTTGACACTCTCCCATAAAGCTGCGACTTGTGAAGCACCCAGGAACAGTTCTTGCCTGTGCAGTCTCCACCATTTCAGGGACTGACGCTTGTTAGTCCTCCATTGTCATAGGTCTGTTGGTGGCCTGCCTCACTGGTGCCCTTGCACGGGCACTCAGGTTTTGAGAACATCTGCTCTGGGCAGATTTACAGCTGTGTCATTTTCTTTCCATTTCTCCATGATTAACTTGACTGTACTCCAAGGGAGACTTACTGACTTGTTAATGTTCTTTTATCGATCTTCTAACCTTTTCATGGAGTTGCTTTGAGTGTTCCTTTGTCTTTAGGGTGTATTTTCTGCCAGGATACTGACTCACCGAAAGCTGGGCCTTCCAGATACAGCTGAATTTTTACTACAATCAATTACAACACCTAGACTATATATAGGACTCCAAAAACAGATATCCATTAAACTAATTATGTGAGATCTAAAGCCAATTGGCTGCCCCAGTGCTGATTTTGTGTCTCATGTTAAAATAGGATGAATGCCGATGCAATCAAATATTTTGTGTTTTATATATGTTATTAATTCCGATGACATTTCAAGAGAGCTGTTTTTACTTTGAACACAAAATTATTTTTATGTTGATCAGTGTTAAAAAGCCACATTAAATCTCCAGCATATTAGAGTTCCACAATGTTATGATGACCATGTAACCTACTCTAGAAACGGCTTAGAACTTCCACCTTGGATCCCATGCCTCCTTACTTTCTCAATAATCCTTACATGGGGTACTTTATCAAATGCCTTGCTGAGATCCATATACTCTACATCAACGCTCTTCATCAACGTGTTTTGTTACATCCTCAAAAATTCGGTCAGGTTCATCAGGCATGACTGGCCCTTCACAAAGCCATGCTGGCTATCCCGAAAGAGATTATGTCTCTCCAAATGCTCTCTCGGTATCTTCTCCAATATTTTGCTTATCACTGAAGTAAGTCTCATTGATCTTTAGTTTACTGTGTTATCTCTACTCCATTTCTTGAACAGGGGAACAATGTTTGCAACCTTCCAATCCGATGGAACCTCTCCCGTCCTTATTGATGATGCAATGATCATCGCCAGAGGCTCAGCAATCTCCCTACTCGCTTCTCTCAATAGCTTGGGCTATATCTCGTCCCGGCGGTTATCTAATTTAATACCTTTCCAAAGTTCTAGTGCATCCTCTTTCCTAATGGCTATACACTCAAGATTTCAGTCCACTGTAAGTCATCCCCACATTTCGTGGTGAATACTGAAGCAAAGTATTCATTAAGTAACTCAGAATATTTGAAATAATCGGCAGATTCAGAAACTTCTGTTGAGAATATAGCGGTGAATTTTAACTAAACCAAGTGTTACAAGAGTGTAGGGAGCGAACCCAAGGACAGGACACGGGCCGGAGATTGAGTCTAAATTCTTACACGGGTGTAAACGCCGAACAGCAAATAGAGCTCTGATATGGAGCCTTGACATGGAGCCTTGATTTAGAGCCTTGACACGAAATCCTGACGCGGAGCCTTGACTCAGAGAAGTGGAGTCTGAGAGGTAAACCCGGAAAAAGGAGCTAGACAGAACAAACGGTTCTAAGCGGTCAGGGAACGTAGTTACATCATAGGAAAAAAGACCAATGGACTGGAGACTAGTGGTTGTGACGCCGAGGTTCTTGTACTGCAGTTCTTGGTGGAGACCAGGTGTTCTGTCATCAAAACGAATTAGCAGTAAATGGGAAATTAACAATCGGAATTAAGGCATAATCAAAGGGGATTAGGAGCAGAATAGGGGATTAACGATCGGGACCAGGACAATGCCTCCGCCCTCAACGGGATCCTCCATGCGAACCAGCAGGCTTGTTCAGATGGGCCGGATGGAAATCACGAATGAGGGAAGGGTCCAAGATAGATAGATAGATAGATAGATAGATAGATAGATAGATAGATAGATAGATAGATAGATAGATAGATAGATAGATAGATAGATACTTTATTCATCCCCAAGGGGCAATTCAACATTTTTCCAGTGTCCCATACACATATTGTAGCAAAACTAATTATATACAGTATTTAACTCAGTATAAATATATGCATCTAAAATCACCCTCCCAAAAATCATTAATAAATAGCTTTTAAAAAGTTCTTAAATAGTTTACTAAAGTGCATTGAGTGGTAACTTAATCTCAGTCCTAACCCCGGCACTTTAACATGTCTTGCCCCTGGTGGTTGAATTGTCGAGCCGAATGGCGTTGGGGAGTAATGATCTCTTCATCCTGTCTGAGGAGCATTGCATTGACAGCAACCTGCTGCTGAAGCTGCTTCTCTGTCTCTGGATGGTGCTGTGCAGAGGATGTTCAGGGTTTTCCATGATTGACCGTCGCCTACTCAGCGCCCTCTTCTCTGCCACCGATGTCATACTCTCCAGTTCTGTGCCCACGACAGAGCCCGCCTTCCTTACCAGCTGATTAAGACGTGAGGCGTCCCTCTGCTTAATGCTGCCTCCCCAGCACGCCACCACAAAGAAGAGGGCGCTCTCCACAACTGACCGATAGAACATCTTCAGCAGCTCACTACAAACAAGATGAAGGAGAAGGCAATCCAGAAACGTTGCTCCAGCTGTATCCCTCCCAATCGAACAGGTACCGGATGCCCCTTCCTCGGCGGCCCACATGCAGTATTCGCCAGACGGTGTATGGTGGGTGGTCGTCAATGATCCGCCCGGATGGAGGGTGTTGGGCAGGAGGGTACAAAGGGCAGACAGAGACCGGTTTCAATTGGTAAACATGGAATGTAGGATGGATGTGCATAGGTCTGGGCAGTTTGAGTCGAACTGACATGGGGTTTATAATACGCTCAATCGCGAAAGGTCCTAGGAAGAGAGGGGCGAGTTTCATGGGCCGAAGGGGATAGGTAGCACGGAAATGGCCGGACTGGCTGCAATGTAGACACTCACCTGCTCTCAGTCTCCGGAGCCGCTCAGCGGGAGAAAGGCGGTTCCGTCCCAGCAGCATGAGTTCCTCTGCCGGGGCGGTGGGAATGGCAGGAGGAGAAAGACTATGGCGTTCTATTGGACGATTGTCCACCCTGGTAGCTGGGGAGATGAATGAATCCAGTTTGTCATGGTCATCTCTGAGCCAACTCGCTGAGACCACTCCGAAATACATAGAAACTTAGAAAACCTATAGTTGTGGTGAAACTGACCCTACACTAGCTATTACTAGGACTACCGTAGCCCTCTATTTTGAAGCTCCATGTACCTATCCAAAATTCTCTTAAAAGGCCCTTTCGTATTCTCCTCCACCACTATTGCCGGCAGCCCATTCCATGTACTCACCACACTCTGCGTACAAATAATGGCCCTGATATCTCCTCTGCACCTACTCCCAAGCACCTTACACCTGTGCCCTCTTGTGGCAACCATTTCTGCCCTGGGAAAAGGCCTCTGACTACCCACACGATCAATGCCTCTCATCATCTTATACACCTCTATCAGGTCAACTCACCTCTCATCCTCCGTCGCGCCAAGGTGAAAAGGCCGAGTTCACTCAAACTATTCTCATAAGGCATGCTCCACAATCCAGGCAACATCTTTGTAAATCTCCTCTGCATCATTCCTATGGCTTCCACATCCTTCCTGTAGTGAGTCGACCAGAGCTGAACACAGTACACCAAGTGGGGTCTGACCAGGGTCCTACATAGCTGCCACATTACCTCTCTGCGCCTAAACTCAGTTCCACGATTGATGAAGGCCAATGCACCATATGCCTTCTTAACCACAGAGTCAACCTTCGCAGCTGCTTTGAGCGTCCTATGGACTCGGACCCCAAGATCCCTCCGATCCTCCAGACTGCCAAGAGTTTTATCATTAATACTATATTTTGCCATCATATTCGACTTACCAAAATGAACCACTGAACACTTATCTGGGTTGAACTCCATCTGCCACTTCTGAGCCCAGTTTTGCATCCTATCAATGCTCCTCTCTAACCTCTGTCAGCCCTCCACACTATCCAGAGCACTTCCAACCTTAGTGTCATCAGCAAACTTACTAAGTCATCTCTCCATTTCCTCATCCAGGTCATTTATAAAAATCACGTAGAGTAAGTTTCCCAGAACAGATCCCTACGGCACTCCAGTATTCACCAAACTCCATGCAGTGTATGACCCCTCTGCAGCCACACTTTGCCTTCTGTGGGCAAGGCAGTTCTGGATCCACAAGGCAATGTCCCCTTGGATCCCATGCCGCCTTAGTTTCTCAATAAGACTTGCATGGGTTACCTTATCAAATGCCTTGCTGAAATGCATAAACACTACATGTACAGCTCTTCCTTCATCAATGTATTCAGACACATACTCAAAAAGTACAATCAGACTCATAAGGCACAACGTGCCCTTGACAAAGCCATGCTGACTAATTTCCAAATTTCCATAAATCTTCCTCTGAGGATCTTCTCTATCGATTTCAGGATAGCAATCTCAGGATTGCTACCAGTGTCACGTGCAGGTGGGTTTAGAAATAGTAAGATAGTGCAGATCAACTCGTGGCTGAAGACATGTTGAAGGAGGGAGGGCTTCAGATTTATAGATAATATTTATAAGATTTATAGATAATTGGGCAATTTTCCAGGGAAGGTGGAACCTGTTCCGCCGGGACGATTTACATCTGAACTGGAGAGGAACAAATATTCTTGCAGGTAGGTTTTCTAGGGAGGCTCCAGTGGATTTAAGCTAGATCAGATGGGGGGAGGGGAACCGGCGTTTGGGAAAAGATGTACGGGAGAAGCGAAAATAAGAAGACAGTAACGTTCTTTGTACTGTTAGAGATAAACAGAGCGGAAGAAGTGGGGAATTTCTTAAATGCATTTATATTAATGCTAGGAGCATTGTAAGAAAGGTGGATGAGAGAGCATGGAATTATACCTGGAAATATGATGTTGTAGCTATCAGTGAAACATGGTTGCAGGAGGGGTTTGATTGGGAACTAAATATTCCTGGATTTCGTTGCTTCAGGTGTGATAGAATCGGAGGGACAAGGCGGTGGGGGAGGTCTTGCGTTGCTTGTCAGAGAAAATATTACAGCAGTGCTCCGATGGGATAGATGAGAGGGTCGTCTAGGGAGGCTATTTAGATGGAATTGAGGAATGGGAAAGGTCTAGTAACACTTATAGGGGTGCATTATAGACCACCTAATGGGGAGCGAGAATCGGAGGAGCAAATTTGCAAGAGGTAGCAGATATTTGTAGTAGGCACAGGGCGGTGATTGTCGGAGATCTTAATTTTCCACACATAGACCGGGTTGGAGTTTCTAAAAAGTACGCAGGATAGTTTTTTTTTTGCAGCAATACATAGAGATACCGACTAGTGAAGGGGCAGTGTTGGATCTCCTGTGAGGGAATGAAATAGGTCCGGTGACGGAGGTATGTATTGGGGAGAACTTCGTGTCCAGTGATCACAATACCATTAGTTTCAATATAATAATGGAGAAGGATAGGAATAGACGCAGGGTTGAGATCCTTGATTGGAGAAAGGCCAACTTTGAGGAGACGAGAAAGGATTTAAAAGGAGTGGACTGGGACAATTTGTTTTGTGGGAAGGATGTAAAAGAAAACTGGAGGTCTTTTAAAGTTGAAATTTTGAGGGTACAGAATCCTTATGTTCCTGTTTGGTTAAAAGGAAAGGTTAAAATTTGAGAGAGACATGGTTTCAAGGCATATTAGAAGTTTGTTTAGTAAAAAGAGAGATATCTACAATTAACATCAGCAGCATGGAGTAAGTGAGGTGTTCGAGGATTATAAAGAATGTAAGAAGAATCCTATGAAAGAGATTAGAAAAGCTAAAAGAAGATACGAGGTTGCTTTGGCAAATAAGGTGAAAATAAATCCAAAGGGTTTCTACAGTTATATTAATAACAACAGGATAGTGAGGTATAACATTGGTCCCTTAGAGAATCAGAGTGGGCAGCTATGTGAGGAGCCGAAAGAGATGGGATATATTTTGAAAAAAATATTTTCTTCGTATTCACTGAGGAGCAGGATATTGAATTGTATAAAGTAAAGGAAACAAGTAGGAAAGTTATGGAAACTATAATTATTAAAGAGGAGGAAGTACTGGTGCTTTTAAGGAATATAAAAGTGGATAAATCTCCAGATCCTGACAGGATAATCCCTAGCACCTTGAGGGAAGTTAGTGTAGAAATAGCAGGGGCTCTGACAGAAATATTTCAAATGTCATTAGAAACGGAGACGGTGCCAGAGGATTGGCGTATTGCTCATGTGGTTCCATTGTTTAAGAAGGGTTTTAAGAGTAAACCTTGCAATTACAGTCCTGTCAGTTTGACGTCAGTGGTGGGTAAATTAATGGAAAATATTATTAGAGATGCTATATATAATTATTTGGATAGACAGTGCTGATTAGGAACAGTCAACATGGATTTGTGCGTGGATGGTCAAGTTTGACAAACTACCTGAATTTTTGAAGAGGTTACGAGGAAAGTTGACCAGGGTAAAACAGCGGATGTTGACTATATGGACCAGTGAGACCTGTAACATGGTTCCGAACGGAAGGGTAGTTAGGAAGGTTCAATCGTTAGGTATTAATATTGAAGTAGTAAAATGGATTCAACCGTGGCTGGATGGGAGATATCAGAGAGTAGCTGTGGATAATGGTTTGTCAGGTTGGAGGCAGGTGAATACTGGTGTGCCACAGTGGTCTGTATTGGGTCCAAAGTTGTTTGTCATATACATTAATGATCTGGATGATGGGGTGATAAATTGTACCAGTAAGTATGCAGATGATACAAAGGTCGGTGGCGTTGTGGATAATGAAGTAGGTTTTCAAAGCTTTCAGAGAGATTTAGGCCAGTTAGAAGCGTAGGCTGAACGATGACAGATGGAGTTTAATGCTGATAAGTGTGAGGTGCTACATTTTGGTAGGAATAATCCAAATAGGACATACATATTAAATGGTAGAGCATTGAAGAATTCAGCAGAACAGAGTGATCTAGGAATAATAATGAATTGTTCCATTAAGGTGGAATCTCATGTGGATCGGGTGTTGAAGAAAGCTTTTTGTATGCTGGCCTTTATAAATCAGAGCATTGAATATAGGAGTTTGGATGTAATGTTAAAATTGTACAAGTCATTGGTAAGGCCGAATTTGGAGTATTGTGTACAGTTGCGGTCACCGAATTATAGGAATTATATCAACAAAGTAGAGAGAGTGCAGAGAACATTTACTAGAATGTTACCTAGGATTCAGCACCTAAGTTACAGGGAAAGGTTGAACAAGTTAGGTCTTTATTCTTTGGAGCGTAGAAGGTTGAGGGAGAACTTGATAGAGGCATTTAAAATTAAGAGTGAGATAGATAGAGTTGACGTGGATAAGCTTTTTTTTCCGTCGAGATTAGGGGGATTCGAACAAGAGAACATGAGTTAAGATTTAGGGGGCAAAAGCTTGAGGGTAACAGGAGGAGGAATTTCTTTACTCAGAGAGTGGTAGCTGACTGGAACGAGCTTCCAGTCGAAGTGGTAGATGCTGGTTCGGTATTGTCATTTAAAGTAAAATTAGATAGGTATATGGACAGGAAAGGATTGGAGGGTTACGGGCTGAGCGCCGTTTAGGTGAGATTAAGCGTTCGGCACGGACTAGAAAGGCCGGGATGGCCTGTTTCCGTGCTGTAATTGTTATATGGTTATATATTTATAAATTATGAACCACTGAGGTAAGACTCACTGGTCTATAATTTCCTGGTCTTCCACTGCTCCCTTTCAAGAGTAACAGAACGATATCGGGAAAGGTCACGGGTATGCTGGCGAATTATTTTAATTTATAAATATTGCCTTGACTCTGTGTCAGGGTTTAATTTAATATCGGCAATTTACAAACTATTTGTGAAGGGACTGATCTGAGAGATGAGAGAGAGAGAAACATCTCTGCGCGAACTTAGGAGTACAATTACTGTCTACATGCTGTTCTTATTAGCAGTCTGTGATGCACATTAACACAGTGAGGTATTCCAGAACACAAGTCATTCTGCAGATGCTAGAAGTTTCAAGTAACACAAAGACACACTGAATACTGACAGAACTTAACAGGTCAGGAAGCATCCATGGTGAGGAATAAACAGTTGACGTTTCAGATCATGACCACAAGGAATAGAATGTAATGTGGCAAAATCTAGAATTTCTGTCCCCTCATTTCCAGTCCCAATGAATGACCTTGGCCCGAAATATCAATTGCTTATTCTCCTCCATGGATGCTGCCTGACCCGCTGAGTTCCTCCAACATTTTGTGAAATATCCCAGAGATTTGCCAAGGAAGGGATTGAATAGGCAGGCAGAGCACCAGAATCTGACCAGAGCAAAGCAGTTCTAATGGGCAGTACGAAGATAGTTATGTCCAATGGTCTCTGTATTCTTAGGAATAAGCAGTGTCCTTTCCAGAGTCGACGTTTATTCTCGGGGACAAGAAAGATCTTCTTTCAGCAGATGTAACTATACATCCCAACACCCCACAATCCACACCCCACCAACCACACATTCCGGGACCGCGCCCATTGCCCCAGATACTTCAGAATATGTTTTGTGACCTGCTGCGCACCATCTTCAGCTACCAGAGAGAAAGTTACTGCCCGATATGGTGTCAGGCCTCAGTAATTTCCTTAATCCTCCCCATTTTCCTTCACAGGTCCGAGTTCAGTGATCACCGAGCTCTTGGCAAGCTGGAACGATTTCCAGCTGCTGCAGCTGACGAACTTCTACGGGGACAGGCTGGAGCAGGCGATGGAAGGAGGGGTGCACGAAGTGAGCCAGGCGTTAACGGTCGAGAATCAGTTCAGCGGAGAGGAACATCGGGTGAGTGGAAGGGAGAATGGGTTTGACTTCTCGCGCATCACGTGTCGGAAATCTGTCTCATCGCATATGAAATTAGATAAAAGAACAGCGAGGACATAAATACTGTTCATACAACCTCAAACATGTGAATCTGAACCAGTGATAGAAAAGGGTGAAAAGGGTGACGGCCCAGTGTGATCCCGTTACAGAGCACATCATTTACTTCTTATTCTCTGTGTGATGTCAGTCCCCAATATGTTCACCGTTACTCTTCACAGAAAATCACTGATCTCGCTGATAAGGGAGAGCGGGCGGACAGTTCTAAACTCCTCCTGAGCCTGGTGATGGAGAAAGGCTCCCGCGCCCGGAGGGTGATGTGGGAAACCTTTGTCAAAATGCGGAATGCAGTCCCAAAGTTCGACAAAATACTGAAGGAAATACAGGGATATGGTGAGATGATATCAGAGATTAATTTAAATTTGGATTGAAACACAGAACACTTAACAATTTTACACATTATTCCCTCAATTTCTTCAAATTCATACAGGCTGTGATCCCTCCCATCGATCAAACCCCGCTCAAGATTTACTTAAGGTTCGCAGTGAGCTGAAAGGTAAGTGAACATGCATCGAACATTGAAGGGTTATACACTGGAATAGGCCATTAGGCAAATAATATTGTACCGAATCAGCTAAGATGTAAATCAAATGCACTCAAACTCTAGTCTTTCCTTCCTGCACCATGTCCATGTGCCTCCATCTTCCTTCCATCCATAGGCCTGTCCAAACGTCTCTTGAAAACTTCAAAGAATTAGCAGGCAGTGCTTTCCAGGCATCTATGACACTGATTAAAAAAAAACTATCCCTCACATCCCCCTTCATTTATATACTCTCTCACGTTCAATGAATTCCCTCTGGTAATAGACATTTCAACCGTGACAAACCGATTTTCTCTATCCACTCGATCTATTCCTCTCATAATCTTGTAAACCTGTGTCAGAGCCCCCCTCGTCCTCCGATGATCCAGAGAAAACAAGCTAATTTTATCCAGCCTCTCATGATAGCACATGCCCTCTAAACCAGGCAGAATCCCGGTGAACTTCTTCTGCTCCCTCTCTAAAGCCTCAACATCCCTCCGGTAGTGGGGTGATCAGAACGGTACGCAGTGGCCCAGATGAGGCTGAGGCGGAGTTCATCAAGTTGAAACTTGGCCTCTGTTTCCACCAACAGTTGTAATTTGCGTCGGGCGGTTCAGTTTTTGAGCCCCAAGGATCTGACCAGGTAAATATTGGAACTGAGACAGAGAACACAGTGAGACACAGGGAAACGTGTTTGCTAGAGGGAGAGTTTTCAAAGGACATTTTGTGGAAAGAGGCAGAGAGCTGGCGAGTTTGAGGAAAGTGGTCACACCGCTCTGGGGCCTGCAACTGCAGATCCCCACCGGAGTGAGTGGAGAAGGGGCGATCTGGAGAATGGAAAATAAACTTATATTTCTTCACAGCAAATAGTGAAAACCTTCCCTTGCCAGGCACTGCCCCTCCTGAACAGCCTCACCCTGAACCATTTTCCAAACTCCCCCAGTTCCCGCAAATTATATTTTCTCAGAGTTGGGCGTCCACTGAAGTTCCAGTCACAGAATAGTAATAATAGCATCACTTTAATTAGAAAAGCAGGGAACATCCCAACTGGTCTGTTCAACCACAGAGCAGCAGATGAACCCGCTGTGTTCACATCTACACTCCCTAGTGCAAACACTGCTACAGTGTTAGAGAGGGTGAGACTGGGGGACAGATTCCTCAGCTCAGTACACAGAAGCTGAAATTCCTGTCTGCCGGTGTTGTGTGATGGACACTGTGGAAGGATGAGAGATGGGAATTAGGACAGGGAAACCGAGGGTTGTGGATTGTGGCGAAGAAGGTGCAGAGGACTGAAAACAATCATAATCAATATTGAGATTATGTAAATTCTGAACGTCTGTATAAGAAGCTCACTGCATCCGTAAATACAATGTGTCGGTGAAAGTGGAGCCCGAGGATTGGATCAAGAGATTGTGAGGCTTCATAATCACAGAAGGAGTTGGATCACAGAACGCTACATTTAACAGAAGAGAGGGTTCTTTGACTCCTGATGAAGGGCTTCAGCCCGAAACGTCGTCACTACCTTCTCCCATGGATGCTGTCTGGCCCGCTGAGTTCTGTCAGCATGTTGTGTTTTTATTTATTTCCAGCATCTGCAGATTCACTCGTGTTGTATTTCAACAAACATCGTTTTCCCACGCTCCCCATCTCGCCGAAATCTGTTGAATGGAGAACCCACACATTCTCAGCAGGGTCCTGACACACAGGGAGATCCCACACACCCCTGACAGGATCCTGACACACTGTCAGACACCCACACCGTAACAGGGTTTTGACACACTTTCAAACCCCACACACTGCTGACAGGGTCCTGACACTCTCTGAGACCCCGCTGTCAGATTGCTGACACACTGTGAGACAGCACACACTCCCTCCAGGATTCTGACACATTGCGTTTGCACTTGCCTTCCTTACCACAGACTCAACCTGTAAATTAATCTTCCGAGAGTCCTACACGAGGCTGCACCTCTTGTGTTTGAACCTTCTCCACATTTTGATAAATGTCGGCTCTGTTGTTCTTTTTTACCAAAAATGCATTATCATATATTTTACAGCACTGTATTCTATCTGCCATTTTTTTCCCTTTCTTCCAATTTTATCTTGGTAGGCAGCCTCTTGTATGGCACTTTATCAAACGTCTTTTCAAAATCCAAGTAAATGAAATCCATGGCCTCTTTTTTTCCCACCTTTCTTGCTAATTCCTATAACAACTCTTAACTCTTATCAGATTTTTCAGGCAAGATTTCCCTTGGCAAGGTTTCACACTGACTTTGACTTATTTTATCATTAGGCTCCAAGTACCTCATCCTTAATAAGAGCCTCCAACACTTGGCCAATCACTGAGGTTAATCTAACCAGAATATAATTTCCTTTCTATACCCTTGATCACTTATTACAGCTGTTTTTAAGTTGCCTTGTTAAATTTTAAAAGCTTGCCAATCACCCGACTTTTACTCACTTTTGCTAGCATATGCCCTTCCCCAGCCTTTTAGCAGTCCTTAACATCCTTTGTTAGCCACGGTTGTCTACCCTTGCCATTTGAGAACTTATTCCTCTGTGGGACATACATATCCTGCGCCCTGTGAACTATTCCCAGAAACTCCCGCCGTCTCTGCTCCGCGCAAGTATCCTTCTTCAATCCTCCGCTGCAAGCTCCTCTCTCATGTCTCTGTAATTCCATTGCTATACAGATACAAGTCAGCTATGCTTCTCGGTCTCAAATTGCACTATGAATTCAATCATATTATGATCACTGCTTCCTCAGGGTTCCTTCACGTTAAGCTTCCTAATAGCATCTGGCTAATTACACAGTACCAACTCGAAGACAGACTTTCCAGAGCAGTGTCAATCACTAGCTGCTCTAAAGCCATCTCGTAGGCATGCAACAAATTACCTCTCTTGTCATCCAATACCAACCTGAGTTTCACAATCCTCTTGCATATTTAAGACCCCATTGCAATTTTGTCATTACCCTATAGCATGCCTTTCCAGTGTGGATAATATTTGAAGGCCGATTTAAGTTTCCATTAATATTTTCTTAACTATTGCAACTTCTTAACAACAACTATAAAATCAACATTCTCCGACCCTATAATACTTCTTTCTAAAGACTTAATTCTATCACTTACCAACAGAGCCCTTATAAGCCTTCCTGCCGGCCCTTTCGATCGAAAGTATAGCTTTTGACGTTAAGCTCCCAACTGTCGTCTTCTTTCACCTACGACTCAGTAATGCCTTTCATCTCATACCGACCGATTTCTAATTGTGCAACAAGTTCATCCACCTTATACTGAATGCTACGTACATTTATATACTGCACCTTCCATTCTGCATCCTTTGTCCTTTTGAAATTTGCAACGTTGATACAATTTCATTCTTTGCTCTGACTGCATTTGTAGCCAGTCATGTGATTGTCCTTCCTTCCATTCATGTTACACCTATCAGCTACTTGTAAAGCTGATGGCTGATCCCCAGCTCTATCATTCTGGTTCCAATCCCCCTGCCATATCAGTTTATACTGCTTCAATAGCTTCAGTAAATCTGCCTTCAAGAATATTGACACTCCCGGAATTTAAGTGCAACACGTCCCTTTTGTCCCGATTATTCAGAAATCTGATTCCCTCCTTCCAGCTCCAATTCTTCAGACATGCATACCTCACTGTTTACCTGTCCTTACTGTCGGGTGGCACAGGTAGGAATTAGGAGATTACTACACTTGCAGTCCTACCTATCAGCTTCCTTCCTTTGTAACTCCGTGTATTTTTTCAGCACCCTAAACACTGTGAGACCCCCACACACCTCTGGCAGGGTCTTGACTGTCTTCGTGACCCAACACACCCCTGAATTGATCCGGACACACCATGAGACCCCCACACCCCTAGTACGGTCCTGAGACACTGTGAGACCCCACACATCCTGACAGGGTCCTAAGACACTATTAGATCACACATACCTGGCTGGTTCCGAACACTCTTGCGACCACACAAACCCCCGGCAGGTTCCTGAGATCACACACATCCCTAGTAGGGTACTGAGTCAGTGTGAGATCCCACATACAACCGACAGCGTCCTGACACACTATGAGACACCACACACCCCTGGCAGGGTCCTGACATATTGTGATCCTGCACACTCCTGAAAGGCTCTGCAATCTCAGTGAATTCCTGTACACACTTGGCATGTTTCCGACATCCTTATATAAATCTGTTCTCATCTGTAGTTTAGCTGCAACTAACTGTCCCTACACCTCATCCAGACCATGTATTACATTGACATCTGCCTTCTCCTAATTCAGGTCCTCAATTCAGGGCATCGCCATTCCTTTCCATAACAGAGACACAATGCTCTCCACCGCCACTCCAAGCACTTGTCCAGATACATTATCTCCTGCCTAGTAGATACAGGTTATTCTAATAAAACTTATTGTAAGGCCGGCAATGGCAGGAAAACTAACATGATGGAATTGTTTGGTCTGAACTAGTTAGTTCAGCGGAAAGAGCTGTGGGTTAGGTAGTGGGATTTTGAGTGTTTATCAGCACATGGAAGTGTGATGTTAGAACCATAGAAACATAGAACATTACAGCACATTGGCCCTTCTTGGTTGTACCGAACCATTTCTCTGCCTAGTCCCACTGACCTGCACCTAGACCATCTCGCTTCATACCCCTCTCATCCATGTACCTGTCCAAGCTTTTCTTAAATGTTAAAAGTGAGCCCAAATTTACCACTTTAACTGGTAGCTCATTCCACACTCCTAACACTCTCTGTGTGAAGAAGCCCCCTCCCCATGTTCCCTTTAAACTTTTCCCCCTTCACTCTTAACCCATGTCCTCTGGTTTTATTCCCTAGCTTTCAGTGGAAAAAGCCCGCTTGCATTCACTCTATCTGTACCCATCATAATTTCATACACCTCTGTCAAATCTCCCTTCATTCGTCTACGCTCCAGGAAATAAAGTCCTAACCTATTGATCCTTTCTCTTTAACTCAGTTTCACACGTCCCAGCAACATCCTTGTAAACCTTCTCTGTATTCCTTCAACCTTAGTAATATCCTTCCTGTATTTTGCTGATCGTAACCGCACACAGTGCTCCAAGTTCGGCCTCACTAATGCCTTACACAACTTCACCATAACATTGCAACTCTTATACTCAATACTTTGATTTATAAAGTCCAACGTTCCAAAAGCTCTCTTTATGACCCAATCTACCTGAGACGACACTTTTAGTGAACTTTGTATCTGTATTCCCACATCTCTCTGTTCTACTGCACTACTCAGTGCCCGACCATTTACCTTGTATGTTCCACTATGATTTGTCCCTCCAAAGTGCCTTGCCTGACACTCGTCTGTATTAAACTCCAATTGCCGTTTCTCAGCCCATCTTTCTAGCTGGTCGAAATCCCACTGTAGGCTTCGAAAACCTTCCTCACTGTCCACTACACCTCCAATCTTTGTATCATCAGCAAAATTGCTGATCCAATTTACATTATCATATAGATCATTGATATAGATGATAAGTCACAATGGACCCAGTACTGATCCCTGTGGCATACCACTAGTCACAGGCCTCCACGCAGAGAAGCAATCCTCCTCTACCACATTCTGGCATCTCGCATTAAGCCAAGGTGTAATCCAATTTACTACCTCTCCATGTACTCCTACCGACTGAATCTTCCTAACTAACCTCCCATGCGGGACCTTGTCAAAGGCTTTACTGAAGCCCATGTAGACAACATCCACTGCCTTCCCTTCATCCACATTCCTTGTGAACTCCTCGAAAAACTCGAATAGATTTGGTAGGCATGACCTAACATGTTGAATCTCCCTTATAAGCTCCTGCCTATGCAAATACTCCTTCCAATAATTTACCTACTACCGACCGCAAATTTACCGGTTTATAATTTCCCGGTTTAATTTTAGAACCTTTTTTAAACAACGGAACAACATGAGCTATCCTCCAATCCACCGGCACATCACCCATAGATACTGACGTTTTTAAATATATCTGCCATGGCCCCAGCAATTTCAACAGGTAGATAGGTTCGTAAAAAGAGCTTTAGGCACATTGGCCTTTATAAATCAACGTATTAAGTATAAGAGTTGGAATGTTATGGTGAGGTTGTATAAGGCATCGGTGATGCCGAATCTGCAGTATTGTGTGCAGTTTTGGTAGTAAAATTTGTTGATCTTATTTGATTGAGAGAGACGGAATTGGCAGCCCAATTTTCTAGAGTTCTGATATTTCAGATTTGAGGGCGAGGTTAAAGTGATTGGGGAGCATTATTTACTGATCTTGGAAATTTGGCAGCTGCACTGAGAGGAAATTCTGGCGAGTTCAAGCACTAAGGCAATATGGGGAGTGCTCAAGGTTAAGGCAGATGCGATCATCCCCAGTAGAGATACCAGCTGCAATATGGCCTCTTCATTAGTTCAGATATTACACACATTATTCCCAGAACACATCCCACCATCGGAGATGATTCCTGAAATACACTTGCAGTAAGGAAAGACGGGACAGAATATGCTGGGTCATCAGCAACACATGGAATGTTAAAATTACCTTCTGCAGTAAACTAGCTGCTATTGCATCTTTCCAGAATTTACCTGCATATCAAATCCTCTATCTCTACTGGGGATGATCGCATCTGTCTTAACCTTGAGCACTCCCCATATTGCCTGGGAGAGCCGTTGGGAGCAGTGAACACAAATTCTGTTGTAATATGGCTGTGAATACGGACAGGTCTGCAGCTAAATTGAGGAAGGCAGAGTTTAATGTGCCATCAGTCTGGCACTAAAACGTTATTGGCAGAGGTTCGCATTCCCGTGCTGTTCTATGTTCCATGCAGGTCCTGGAGCAGCTGAAAACCTGAACCACCTGCTAACGAAACTTCCCGGTCTCAGTTGCTTTCTGCAGCACCCGATTTGAAATCGCCGTGGTCTCCAAACTTGTATTTAAAGTCATAGACCATAGAAACACAGAAAAAAATAGGAACATAGTAAAGCCAGAGCACAATACAAGCACTTCGACCCACACATTTGCGCGGAACATGCCCGCACCTTAGAAATTACTCGGCTTACCCATAGCTCTCCATCTTTCTAAGCTCCATGTACTATCTGAAAGTATTTTAAAGGACCCTATCGTATCAGCCTCCACCACCGTTGCCGGCAGCTCATTCCTTGCACTCACCACTCTCTGAGTAAAATAAAAACTTAACCCTGACATCTCCTCTGTACCGACTCCCCAGCACCTTCAACCTGTGTCCTTTTGTGGCAACCATTTCTGCCCTGGGGAAAAAGCCTCTGACTATCCACACGATCAATGCCTCTCATCATCTTACACACCTCTATCAGGTCACCTCTCATCCTCCGCTATCCAAATTGTGTAGTCGGCTCAACTATTTTCTGGAAGAACTCAGTGAGCTGATCAGCATCTGTGATGATGGGGGGGGGATTGTTTGCTTTTTAATGTCAAAATGCTGACTGTCTCAATCTCCTGAAAAGACAATGACATTTTCTCCCCCCCCCCCATCACATCCCACACAGTGGACATACTGATCAAAGACAGTACTTCATGAATCAATGACGGGGAGAGGGGAGGGATAGCTGTGATTCCCGATCTGCTCCTTTGTTTGAATACCCACTACACTCTTCTCTATCTCCATACGCCACGTCAATACTGGACTTTCAAAGTTCTTCCACAGGAACAATGACATCTCTGGCATTAATGGGAGGATGTCCAGTACCGGACAGTTGGGGGTCAGTAAACTACCAGGGAAATACTCACCTTCACAGCACAGTTAATATGAAAATGTGATGATCTGGTTTTTATCTGGACTAAGTCACTCTGTCCAGTCGGCAGTCTGTTAATTGAATTTACTTTACTGCACGAACATCCATTGATGAATCCAATTAATGCAATAGCTTTGAGCTAACACTTATGTGCTTAAATACTGAGTTCTGAGTTGAGGCATCTAACAGTTTGTCCACTGTCTGTTCCCATGGAAGATGTTCAACAGAAACACAAGGAGACTCTGCGGGCACAAACTGAAACACTGAGAGTGAACACGATCCTGATGAGGGAGAAGGTGAAGGTTTTCCAGCTGGTTGATCGATACGCTGAGCTCACGGTCATTTCTACTGTTGGAAATCGGAGACTGGTGGAACATGAGCTGCTGGCAAGAGGCAGAGACCATGAGGACTGCACAGAAAAATTCCGGTTCGATCAGTTGTTCCAGAGCAGCTTTTCCAGGAGTAAATCAAAATCTGGGATTTCGGCAGCAGTAGCCGGAGTCGCTGGGATCGGGAAAACAACAATGGTACAAAAGATTGTTTATGACTGGGCCACAGGGAAAATATACAAACAATTCAAGTTCGTCTTCAGTTTTAAATTCCGGTATTTAAACTCTATCAACTGTCGAATAAACCTGAGGGAATTGATTCTTGATCAGTATCCTTACTTCCGGAATATCCTGAGGGAGGTCTTGAAGAACCCAGAGGGATTGCTGTTTATATTCGATGGTTTGGATGAATTCAATGACATAATTGGTTTTGCTGACTGTCAGAGAGATACAGATCCTCAGCACACATGCATAGATCCTGAATCCTGGTGTAAGGTGTCTGATATTGTGGTCGGTTTAATCCAGCACAGGCTGCTCCCAGGGTGTTCGGTGCTGGTGACAACACGCCCCACTACGTTACAATTATTGAAAAAGTCGGAGATAAATCTCTGTGCTGAAATCCTGGGATTTGTTGGTGAGGAACAGGAGAAATATTTCCACAGGCATTTTGAAGATCAGACGGTGGCAGAAGCTGTCTTCAAACACGTGAAGCAGAACGAGATCCTGTACACCATGAGCTACAACCCCTCCTACTGCTGGATCCTCGCTCTGGCACTGGGCCCCTTCTTCACACAAACAGTCAGGGACCCGCAACAAGTTCCCAAGACCATCACCCAACTGTACTCTTACTATATTTACAACATCCTGAGAAATCACGGCCGTGAGATTGAGAACCCCCGTGATGTGTTACTCAGGGTTGGTCAGATGGCCTTCAGAGGAGTGTTCGAGAGGAAAATTGTGTTTACAGATGGGGATTTGATCAACTACAAACTGCAGCCTTCCCAGTTCCTGTCCGGGTTCCTCATAGAGCTTTTGGAAAGAGAGGATTATGACCGGAGCGTGGTGTACACATTCCCACACCTCACCATCCAAGAGTTTGTAGCTGCAGTCGCACAATTCCTGAATCCACATCCCGGGGATATCTTGAAATTCCTCACTGAAGCCCACAACACGACAGATGGGCGGTTTGAGTTATTTCTCCGTTTTGTTGCTGGTCTCTCCTCCCCAATGACCGTTGCGGGCCTGGAGGAGTTTCTGGGTCCATTTCCTCATCAAACAACCTGCCGGGTTATTGACTGGGTGAAGGAGGAGGTTAAACGCCAGAGTGGAAACACGAAGAGTGAAGCTGGTAAAAGGAGCCTCCTGAACACATTGTACAATCTGCTTGAGTCTCAGAATCGTGGACTGGCTCAGGCCGCACTGGGATCTGTGGAAACACTTTCATTCAGTGGAATGACACTGACCCCGATTGACTGCGCGGTCCTGTCTCAGGTCATCGGACTCTGTGATACAATAAAACACCTCGACCTGGGGAACTGCCACATTCAGTGTGAAGGAATACAGCGGCTGGGACCCGGGCTGCACAAGTGCCAGGATTTGAGGTAACTTGATTTATCTTTTACTCTGATCTGTGAAACTGTTCCATAGGGATTTGGGTAAAACTGTAGTAAATCAGATTGAGAAGAATTGTGACAAATGCCCAGGGTATCGGTCAGTAATTCCCCAAGGACGGGAGGGTTCTGTGGTTCCTTGTGAAGGGATGTTGGAGACTTCATCAGATCAGTGAACAACGGCCATTGGTTTAATGGGAGTAAATCACAGGAATGTCCGTGTTTCTCGCTGCCTGTGACACGTCCATTGACAATGTTCCTTCTCACTGTTACTGACACCCAGACCGATACTGACTGCAGCAGGTGGGTCAGAGATTCACACCACCTTCCAGGTGAGAGACAAGAGACCGTCATCACACTGTCCCAGTGAGAAAGAAAGAAATAACATTGTGAGATTTTCCACCCCTGCCCACAACCATAGGCGCATCACCTGTCCCGATTGTGGGCTTCATTGAAAACCCACACCGCCTGTGCCATGTCTTTAGGCCATCCCCTCGTCTGCCAGATTCTTTTTTTCCCATTGATATCCTCCTGTGGGACCGCTCATCCCCATCCCATTTTCTCATGGGGATCTCTCTGCTCCCCATTTCCCATACATTCTGTGCCATCTCTCCTTCTTCCTTCTACACCCTATTCCACTTCCTCCTGCAGATTATTTCTGCCTATCCCTTTTTCTCAGGTGGGTCTCACTGACACTTTCCCATTCACAAATCTTCCTCACTGTGGCACTCTCTCCCACTTTTGACCCGGGCTCCTTCCACACCTTTTCACGTCTGGAACACTTTTCTATCATTCAGAGTATGAGACAGAATATGTGGAGTTTGCAGGGTCACATTGACTGACTAAATTACTGACATTCGGTGAATCCCCTTGAGCTGGGCAGTGACGGACATTGACAGTGATGGGAACTCTGATCAGTGATTTTCTGGAGGGTTTAATGTTTCCTGAAATATCCGAGTGAGAGAAATTCCCTCAGACCCACGGTTTGAATCACTTTGTTCATCATTTTTTCTGTTTGTGCTTAGCCTTGGTCACAATAAGCTGGGAGATTCAGGAGTGAAACTGGTGTCTGCGGCTCTGAAGAACCCGGGGTGTGAAATACAGAAACTACGGTAAGTACTGGACTGTGGGAGATAGTGTTTACAGTCACTGGGTGTCTGACACTGAACATTAATGTGATCAGTAATTGTGTCACTGATAAACATTGGGGATTTGTACCGTCTCCTGTTTCTCTGCGTCCACCCTCACTCTCTCTCATCTCCAAGTTGACCCGTGTCGGTCTCACAGATTCGGGTGCCGTGTATCTCGCCTCCGCTCTCAGTACAAACCGATCCCTGGCAGAGCTGAACCTGAGTGATAATATATTGGGAGATTCAGGAGTGAAACTGGTGTCTGTGGCTCTGAAGAAGTGGAAGGGTAAAATACAGAAACTGGAGTAAGTACCATATTGTGGGAGATTGTGTTTACAGTCACTAGATGTCTGACACTGAACATTAATGTGATCAGAAACTGTGTTACTGATAAACACTGGGGATTTGTACCGTCTCCTGTGTACTTGCGCGTTACCCCCTGTCTTGTATTTGCAGGTTGATTGACGTCGGTCTCACAGATTCTGGTGCCGAGGACCTCGCCTCCGCTCTCAGTACAAACTCATCACTGACGGTACTGGATCTGAGTGATAATATACTGGGAGATTCAGGGGTGAAACTGGTGTCTGCGGCTCTGAGGAAGTCAGAGTGTAAAATACAGAAACTGTGGTAAGTACCAGACTGTGGGAGATTGTGTTTACAGTCACTGGCTATCTGACACTGAACATTAATGTGATCAGTAATTGTGTTACAGATAAACACTGGGGATTTGTACCGTCTCCTGTCTCTCTGTGTCCTTCACTCTCACTTTCTCTCATCTCCAGTTTGTGCCGTGTCTGTCTCACAAGCGCTGGTGTCGACCACCTTGTCTTCGCGTTCAGTACAAACCCATCACTGACGGGGCTGTACTTAAGTTACAATTTTCTCACAGACCAATCTGTGACTGCTCTTCGCCGCCTCATACAGACCCTCCCGAATCTGCAGCGGATCGAGTGAGTGTTTGTGTGAATG
Organism: Hypanus sabinus; assembly: GCF_030144855.1. Lineage (NCBI taxonomy): Eukaryota > Metazoa > Chordata > Chondrichthyes > Myliobatiformes > Dasyatidae > Hypanus > Hypanus sabinus. Next base: position 260,897 of record NW_026780770.1, read on the forward strand.
TTCAATTGATAAAATATTAGCGGATCCGCGGGTATTCTGGTGATAGTTGTCTGTGCGTGTCGTTGAAACATTAACCCCGGTCCCCTGTTACTGACACTATTGTGTAATCTGTTTATTTCATCTTTATTCTCCCATCTGTTTCAGGCTGATTGTGAATAAGTTCAGTGAGACCGGGAGGAAGGAACTGAGTTCTTTGGATGAAACCAGACCCGGTCTGAGAGTATCCGTGTGAACATTCGCGCCCACGGAATTGGGACATTTTTTGCCGAATTTCCCCGTACTCCCTTTTAAGAGCTGCCTTCCCTATTTAATAACCAATGTTTCCAACGGACCACGCTCCAGCCGAGTGTCCTGTGACGTCACAAGAGGTCTGGCGTAATTACGTGTCCTGCCCAGCGGCGCTGCTATCTCCTGGTGACTGGTTTCGGGAGCTCCTCCAAGTGAAGCGCCAGGGACTTACACAGTCTGGGACCTCAGTGTTCCTGGGATGGATTATCCAGGGAGAGAATCCTTATGCTCACTTCGGGCTGAAAACGGTACATTCCACAGTGTAGCCGATATAATGATGTTAAATTGACAAATCCCTCGGCAGTGACCCTGGATCTGCAGCGATCTCGGACACCTCCGTGAAGTGTGATTTTATACTCATCGGTCCCCCGACCAGAATGACGGTGAGAAACGGGACTGATTATTCAACCGGTCACTCGTTGTCGCCGGTCAGTCAATTATGTGTGACTGACAGGGAGGTTGCAGCCCCTCTTTGAGTATCTGATGGGACTACTGCTTAGGTTCTGGCAGCATCTTAGCTCGGCGCTCCTCATATACGGACACCCAGTACACAACGGGGTGGGACCCTAGGAGGAGCTCCTGGTGCGCTTGCTCCTGTGCCTGGCAGTGATACTCATTTACCGATCTCGCAGTCAGAAAATGGAGGATTCTACCTGATCTGCCTGCTTGCCCCTCTTCCGACGATACGTTCGTGACCGGCTGTCTTTGGACAGGGAGTATCCGATCGCAATAGGTACATTGGGGGATCATCGGGAGCGGTGGCCCGCAGGCATCTGACTGTTTAATGGACGGTAGTAATCATATTTTAATCTGAGTGTACTCCCTGTCTTCTGTATACGTTGCGCAAATAAACTTTTATAGTTTTGTTTAAAAAAATAATGAGCAACATATATTCATGGAGGTCAGACGTTGTTGAATTTACATTTGCCACGATGCAATCATTAAACCGATGTAAATTCCTTTCTTGGTGTCGGTCTTGAGTTTTATTCGAGGAGAGAAACGGGTCTGAGGTTACTGCTGCTCCGCGGAACAGTGCAAAGAAACAGTGGTCCATAGTGCCTCAAACTGCAGGCTGAGGTAGGTCGGTCTCACAGTCTGGTGCCCAGGAACTCGGTCGCTGCCCAGATCCGCGCACCCTTCTCGCTCTCGCAGACAAAACGACAAAAGCCCATATATTGTATTAAATCTGACCTGCGTCCACAAAGGCCCCGAACAGGAGAGGCATGGACAATAGAGCAGCGGTGAAGCTCCCAACGCACCTTCCCATCACACACTCCCAGGGTCAAACTCTCTCTGCCTCTTGCCACAGCACAATCACGTGATCAAAACAATGTAAAGCTCTCTCCATACCGCCCATGACACTCTCCCGTGGTCAGACACAGAAAGACGTTTCGTACACACAGTCCCATCAGATAATCTTGGGATCTGACACAGACTGAAGCTGCCCACGCATCGTCCCATCACACGCACACAGGGACAGACACAAAGGGAGGCTCCCGCCAAACCTGCCTGTCATACAATCTCAGGGTCAGACACAGAGTCAGTATCGCTCAACAGCGACCGACCGCATACTCACGGGTTCATATAGAGACTGAAGGTCCATCCAGACCGTCCCATCACACCCTCCCGGAGTCAAACAGAGTACAGCTCCCTCCACACCGTCTCATCACACAATCCCAGGATCAGACAAAGACTGAACCTCCCTCCACACCATCCCATCACACAATCTCGGGGTGTACTCGCCTTTCACCGGTGGGTTACTCCAAGCGGAGACTGATGGGACGAGCCCCCGCTACGCGCTCGCTCTCTCTCTCTCTCTCTCTCTCTCTCTCTCTCTCTCTCTCTCTCTCTCTCTCTCTCTCTCTCTCTCTCTCTCTCTCTCTCTCTCTCTCTCTCTCTATCGTATTACGGCGGTTGGCACCCAGCTTAATGGTGCATTCCCGCCTCCTTCTGCTCCAGAGTATGCGATGGACTCACATTCTAAATCCCTTCACCCAATCGCACACATACACATACCCTAACCTACACTTTATCCTCCCCATCCTAGTACCCTATTTCTGTTTATCCATCATATCCTATAAAACAAAACCCTGTGAATTCCTGCACCCCAAATTCAGATTAATTCTCATCGTCTCTCTCTGTATCCCATATTTCCTGCAACTCAGAACTACATGCTCTACTGAATCCACTTCCTGACTTTCCTCACACCGTCCTGTCTGGTGTTTCCCTATCAATTTCAATGTTTGGTTTAGTGCACAGTGCCCCAACCTTAAACTGGTCCGCACAATTCCGCACAATTTCCTCTCTTCTGTATCTACTTCCTACCCTAGTACCTGCAACACTTTGTTGTATTTGATGTAAATGCCTCCCTTTCCCCTCCCTGTCCTATCTTTCTTGCCACATTTGGTTAATTTATTCACAGATTATACACTTAAATTCTGCTTTACTGATAATAATGTGCATTTCTATATTTTCTTTCTTTCTTGCCCTCTTTGCCAACTCATCCACCCTTTCATTGCACTTCACCCCTACATGAGCTGGAACCCATAGAAATTTTACCTGACCTCCCTGATTTGCAACTCTTGTGACTGACTGAAGGACTTCATGAAGTACATCTTGCCGGCTGTTTGAGTGAGAGGACCTTAAACTTGCTAGAACTGAAGATGAATCTGAGCATATCAACGCTTTGACTGGTTTAGTTTTCTCCACCCAACGCAACGCAGCCAACTCTGCCATCATCTCCACTGTATACACCGCTAACTTATCAGATGTTCTTCTGCTGATTGCAATTGCTTTTGCTGGTATAGCCACCCCACACCCTGTCACTGCTGTCTCAGGTTCCTTGGCACCATCTGTATAGACCTGAGTATAATCACTATACTTTTTCATCACATGGCAGTTAAATGCAATTACCAAATCAGTTTTATACTTTCCTTTCCTTTTTAACTATAACACATGCCAGTCTACGTCAGGCCATACCAGCTTCCATGGAGCTACAACCTGATACATTACTGAAGGACTTATCCTTAGATCAAACACTCCACATGTTCTAGCAATATTACTCCCTACCCGACTAAACTTTTCCCTCTGAAACCTCCTATTTTCCCAGGACTCCTGCAACACTCCTTTAGCAGGGTGAGGAACATTTTGTCCCTGCAAATTAACCGAGTAGTTTGCCATCAATTCCATCCTTGCTAATTCCAAAGGCATTATTCCCATTTCTACCTGCAGGGCTGATACTGGTGCTGTTTTAAAAGTCCCACTGCACACTCTCAAGACCTGAGCCTGAATCACATCCAATTTCCTTATAAGAGACCGAGCTGCTGGTCCAAATGCTACACTTCCATAATCCATCACAGATCTTACTAAAGCCACATATATTCTCTTTAATGCTGAACAACTTGCTCCCCATTCCCTACCAGTCAAACATCTCATCACGTTTATTACTTTTTTACATTTCTCCTCAACCTTCCTGATATGGTCTGCCCGCGTTAATTGTGACTCAAATATAACTCCCAGAAATTTAAATGATCTAACCCTTTCTAATTCAATCCCATACATCCTTAACTTCTTCCCTACTTCAATTCTTCTCCTAGTGAAAAATACAGTTTGAGATTTTTCCACTGAAGATCTACATCCCCAATCATAACCCCACTCTACCACTTCATCAATTGCTCTTGTAATTTCCTGATTATATGCTCCGTGTTCCTTCCTGTTTTCCACAAGGCCCCATCATCCACAAACAGAGACCTACCTATATTCATTGGTACCTTTGTAAAGGCATCATTGATCCCCCGCTACCCTCAATCCCCGAGCTATTTATATTCACAGTCAACCAGATGCTCATCAGGTGGTGGTGCTTGAGTGAAAGCCGAAATGAGGGACAGTCGAAGGGCCTGGAGTCTGGAGTCAACGGACCGGACCGTGAACAGGAATGCGGATTTCGGACAGGACCATGATAGAAATTTGATAGGGAGGAAGAAAAGTCTGATGTAGCAATATTTCAGTGGAGTGAGGGAAATTACAGTGGTATGAGAGAGGAAATAAATTGGAAAGAGCTTCTGGCAGGGATGCCACCAGAGCAGCAATGGCGTGCGATTCTGTGAAAAATGAAGGAGGTGCAAGACACGTGTATTCCAAAGGAAAAGAAATCCTCAAATGGAAAAATAGTATAACCACAGCTGACAAGGGAAATCAAATCTTTTGTAAAATCAAAAGAGAGGGTATATAACGAAGCAAAAATTAGTGGGAAGGTAAAGGATTGCGAAGTGTTTATTTTCAACCTACAGAGAACAACTAAAATCATTAGAAGGGAAAAGATGAAATACGAAAGCAAGCTAGGAAATAATATCAAAGAGGATAGTAAATCTTCTTTTCTAAGATGTTTAAAATAAAAGATAAATGAGAGTTGGTTTGGCAGCGCTAGAAAATGAAGCAGGAGAAAAATAACGGGCTTAAGCTGATAGCTGATGAACTAAGTGAGTATGTTGCATCAGTCTTTACCGTGGGAGACACTAGCAGTGGGTCTGATATTCTAGTGTGTGAAGGAAGAGAAGTGGGTGCAGTTACTACTACAGGAGAGAAGGTGCTCAAAAGGCTAGAAGATCTAATGGTGCAATAGTCACCAGGAGCAGATAAATTACACACTAGAGTTCTGAAAGAGGTAGTACTAGAGATTGTGGTGGCATTAAAGATAATCTTTCAGAAATCATTGGACTCTGGCATGGTGCCAGTGGCCTGGTAAAATATCACTCGACTCTAAGAAAAGAGGAAACCAGCAGAAAGGTAATTATGCAAAATGCTGGTGGAACATGGCAGGCCTGACGAAGGGTCTCGGCCCGAAACGTCGACAGCGCTTCTCCCTATAGATGCTGCCTGGCCTGCCGTGTTCCACCAGCATTTTGTGTGTGTTGTTTGAATTTCTAGCATCTGCAGATTTCCTCGTGTTTACTCTTTAGAAAGGAAATTATAGACGATTATAGAAATTATAGAAGATGTTAAATTCAATTGTTAAGTTAGAGGTGATGGAGTACTTTGTGACGCAGGACAAGATAGTAGAAAGGTAGCATGGTTTCCTTCAGGGACAATCCTGCCTAACGATCCTGTTGAAATTCTTTGTGGAGATTACAAGTAGGGTAGATAAAGGGGGCGTGGTAGCTGTTGTATATTAAGGCTTTCAGAAGGCCTTTGCCAAGGTGCCACACAGAAGACTGTTTATCACATTAGAAGCCCATGATATTATAGGAACATTACTAACATGGTTAGAGCATTTGTGATTGGTAGGAGGCACCTATGTGCATAACAGGATCCTTTTTCTGGTTGGCTATCGGTGCCTTGTGGTATTCCGCAGGGGTCATTGTTGGGACCAGTTCTTTTTAAACTGTATATAAATGATTCAGATGACGAAACTGATGGCTTTGTTGACAAGTTTGTAAATAATACAAAGATAGGTGGAGGGGCAGGTATTGTTCAGGAAACAGGTAGGATGCAGAAGGACGTAGACAGATCAGCAGAATGGGCAAGCAAGTGGAAAATAAAATACAATGTTGGGAAATGCATGGTCATGCACTTTGCTAGTAGGCATAAATGTGCAGACTATTTTCTAAACGGGGAGAAATCCCAAAAATCTGAGATGCAATGGGATTTCGGAGTCATAGAAGCATAGAAACATAGAAAAGCTATACCACAATACAGGCCCCTGTGCCGAACATGTCCCTACCTTAGAGCTACCCACGCTTTACCTATAGCTCTCTATTTTTCTAAGCTTCATGTAGCCATCCAGAAACCTCTTTAAAGACCCTATCGTTTCCGCCTCCACCACCGCCGCCGGCAATCCATTCGAAGCACTCACCGTTCTCTGCGTAATAAACTTACTCCTGGCATTCCCTTTGTACATATGGCGCACACAATAGACACACCGGCAGATTCGCAGATGAACCTTTACATCACCTAGATAGACTCTTTAGGGCCCGGACTGGAGTTGAGGGAGCTGGTGAATGGCCAGAGTAACATTTTGTCCTCTTACAGCAGTAGGCTCCGGGATGGAGATTTCTGGGGAGGAACAAATGGACAAGGGTAACACGGAGGGAGAGATCCATGCCGAAAGCGGAGAGAGGAAGTAAGTATATCTTTGGTTTTAGGGTCCATTTGGAGATGCTGGATGTTGTGGAAGACGACGTACTAATACAGAGATGCACTGGGTGGTAAGTAAAGACTAAAGGAACTATATCACTGTTAATAAGGAAGTAATACATGGTGAACAGGGATGTTTCGGAAACGATGGAGAAACGTGATAGGGCAGCATCAATGGTGGCGGAAGGGAAGACCCGCTTTTTGATGAAGGAGGGATTCTCTGAATGACTGGACAGAAAGGCTACATCTTGGGAACAAATATAGAGGAGACGTTGGATCTGAGGAAAGGGAATAGCATTTTTACAGGAGACACGTTGGGACCCCCATGATAGCATGAAAATGGATGGATTTGGCAACGATGTTGTTCGACAGTCTGTCCAGGAAATGGAGACAAAGAGATCGAGAAAGGGGATGAGGTGTCAGAAATAGACTGTGAATTTAAAGACAGGGTTGAAGTTAGAGGCAATATTACTGAAACTGACGGGCTCTACATGGGTGTATGATGAACCAACAGTGCTGTCGTCAAAGTGGCGGAGGAGGAGTTGAGAAGTATTTTCGGGGAAGGCATGGGACATGGATTGTTCGACCTATCCAACGAAGAGGCAAGCAGGGCTGGGAACCATACAGACGTCCGTGGCGACCCAGAGGCCGATGCAAGTGGGAAGAGAGGAATGAAAAAAAAAAATTGATTGTGAAGCCCAGTTCTGTTTGACGAAAGAGGGTGGAGGTGCAGGCGAACTGTTTGGTTCTTTATTAAACCTACAGTACAATACAGGCCTTTCGGCACAGAAGTTGTGCTGAACGTGTCCCTACCTTTGAAATCACCAGGCTTAACCATAGCCCTTTATTTTTCTAAATCCCATGTACCGACCCAAATGTCTCTTGAAAGACCCTATCGTATATGCCTCCACCACCGTTGCCGGCAACCCATTCCACGTACTCTTCACTCTCTGCTTAAAAAATACTTACCCCTGACATCTCCTCTGCACATACTGCCCAGCACCATAATCCTCTCTCGTCTTCTGTTGCTCATTTCAGCGCCAGCAAAAAGCCTTTGACTATCCACACGTTCAATGTCTCTCGTCATCTTTTACACATCTATCAGGTCACCTCTCATCCTCCTTCTGTCTAAGGAGAAAAAGGTCGTGTTCACTCAACCTGTTTTCATACGGCATGCTCCCCAAAACAGGCAACATCCTTGTAAATCTCCTTTGCACCCTTTCTATGGCTTCCATATCCTTCCAGTAGTGCGGTGAATAGAACAGAGTGCACTACTCCAAGTGGGGTCTGACCAGGGTTCAATATAGCTGCAACGTTAACTTTCTACTCCTAAATTTATTTCACAATGAGTGAAGGCCAATACCCCATATGTATTCTTAACCACAGAGTCAACATTCGCAGCTGCTTTGAACGTCCTATGAACTCGGACGCCAAAGATCCCTCTGATCCACCAGGCTGCCAAGAGTCTTACCATTAATACTATATTCTGCCTTCATATTTGACCTACCAAAATGAGCCACTTCACACTTACCTGCGTAGAACTCCACCTGCCACTGCTCAGCCCTGTTTTGCATTCTATCAATGTCTCGTTGTAACCTCTGACACCCCTCCATACTATCCACAACATCTCCAGCCTTTGTGTCATCAACAAACTTACTAACACATCCCTCCACTTCCTCATCCCGGTAATTTACAAAAATTACGAAGAGTAAGTGTCCCAGAACAGATTCCTGAGGCATGTCACTGGTCACCAACTTCCATGAAGAATATAACCCGCGTACAACTACTCTTTGCCTTCTGTGGGCAAGTCAGTTCTGGATCCACAAGGTAATGTCCCCTTGAATTCCATGTCCCTTACTTTCTCAGTAAGCCTTTGATGGGATGCCACATCAAATGCCTTGCTGAAATAGATAGACACTATATCTACTGCTCTTCTTCATCAATTTGTTTAGTCACATCCTCAAAAAATCCAGTCAGGCACGTAGGGTACGACCTGCCCTTGACAAAGCCATTCTGGCTATTACCCAACATATTACATCTCCCTAAATGTTCATAAATCCTGCCTCTCAGGATCTTCTCCAGCAACTTAACAATCACTGAATTAAGACTCGCTGGTCTATAATTTCCTGGCCAATCTCTACTCATTTTCTTGAATAAAGTAACAACATCTGCAACCCTGCAGTCCTCCAGAACCTCTTCTGTCCCCACTGATGATTCAAAGATCATTGTCAAAGGCTCAGCAATCTCCTCCCTCGCCTCCCACATCAGTCTGGGGTACATCTCATCCGGTCCCGGTGAGTTATCCAACTTTATGCTTTCCAAAAGCTCCAGCACATCTTCTTTCTTAGTATCACATGTTCAAGTTTTTTAAGCTTCTTCAGGTCATCATTAAAATCAACAAGGTCCTTTTCGATAGTGAATACTGAAGTCGTATTCATTAAGTGCCTCTGCTATTTCCTCCGGTTCCATGCACACTCTCCCGCTGTCATACTTGATAGTTTCTATACTTTCACATCTTACCCTCTTGCTCGTCACATACTTGTAAAATGCCTAGGGGTTCTCCTTAATCCTACCCGCCAAGGCCTTCTGATGGCCCCTTTTGGCTTCCTTCTTAACCTCCTTCCTGTTCGCTTCTAATATTCTAGATCTCTAAATTATCGAGGTCTCTGAAACTTTTGAAATCTTTTTCCTTTCTTCTTGACTAGATTTATTACAGCCTTTGTACACCACGGCTATACACTTCCATAAGTTCCCTGTCTAATTGGAACGTTTCTATGCAGAACTCCACACAAATATCCCCTGAACGTTTGCCACATTTCTTCCGTTCTTTTCCCTGAGAACATCTGTTCCTAATTTAGGCTTCCAACTTCGTTCCTGATGAACTCATTATTCCCCTCACTCCAATTAAACGCTTTTCTAACTTGTCCGATTCTATCTCTCTCCAATGCTATTGTAAAGGACACAGGATTATGAACACTATCTCCAAAATGCTCTCCCACTGAGAGATCTGACACCTGACCAGGTTCACTTCCCAATACCAAATCAAGTAAGTCTCTCTTCTTGTACGCCTATCTACATATTGTGTCAATAAACCTTCCTGAACATACCTCACAAATTCCGCCCCATCTAAATCCCTTGCTCTGAGGAGATGCCAATCGATAGTTGGGAAATTAAAATCTCCAATTACGACAACTCTGCTATTATTACACCTTTCCAGGATCCGTTTCCCTATCTGATCCCTCGATATCCCTGTTACTAGAGGGCGGCCTATAATAAACACCCAGTAGAATTATTGATAGCTTTCCTGTTACTAAGCTCCACCCACAGAGACTCGGTAGACAATCCCTCCATGGCGTCCATCTTTTCTGCAGCCATGACACTATCTCTGATCAACAGTGCCACGCCCCAACCACTTTTGGCTCCCTCCTTTTCCTTTCTGAAACATCTAAAATCATACACTTGAAGTAACTATTCCTGTGCTAGAGACATCCAATTCTCTGGAATGGCTACCACATCATATCTCCAAATACTGATCCACGCTCTAAAGCTCATCCGCTTTGTTCACAACACTCCTTATGTTAAAATAGAAGCATCTGAAGCCTTCGGTCTGAGCAAGTCCCTTCTCTATCACCTGGCTATCCTCCCTCTCGCACTGTCTACAAGCTTTCTGTATTTGAGAGCCAACCTTCTCTTCACCAGTCTCTTCAGTCCAGTTCCCACCCCCTAACAAATCGAGTTTAATCTCTCCCCAGTAGCCTTAGCAAACTCCACGACATTATATTCTTCCCCCTGATATTCAAGTACATCCTGTCTTATTTGTACAGGTCACAGCATCCCCAAAAGAGATCCCAATGATCCAGAAATAGGAATCCCTGCACCCTGCTCCAATCCCTCAGCAGCGCATTTATCCTCCACTTCATTCTATTCCTATTCTCACTGTCGCAGGCCGTAATCCCGAGATTACTAACTTTGCGTTCCTGCTTCTGAACTTCCTTCCTTACTCCCTGTAGTTTTTTTTCTTCTGGATTTCTTCCCTTTTGCGACCTGTGTCATTGGTACCAATGTGTGCCACGACTTCTGGCGGTTCTCCATTCCACTGCAGGATATCTGGAAAGCGGTCTGAAACATCCCGAACCCTGGTATCTGGGTTGGAATCTACCATCCGTGTTTCTTTCCTGCATCCAAACAATCGCCCGTGTGACCACCTAACTATAGAATATCCTATCACTACTGCCTTACTCTTCCTTTCTCTACCCTTCTGAGCCACAGGGCTAGACACTGCGCCAGAGGCACGGCCACTGTCGCTTCCACTCCTCCCGAACAGTACGCAAACAGGGGGTAGTTATTGTCAAGTACAGCCGCAGGAGTATCCTCTAGTATATTACCCTTCTCTTTCCCCCTCTTGACTGTGACCCGTGGCCCCGGTGTGACCACCTGCCTGTAACTCCTCGCTGTCACCTCCTCGCTCTCCCTGACCAGACGAAGGTCATCGAGCTGCAACTCCAGTTCCCTAACGCGGTCCCTTAGGAGCTGCAGTTCGGCGCACCTGGTTCAGATATGGTGTCCGTGAGGCTGGGAAACGCCAGGACGCCCTGCATCTGACAGCGAGCACAGAAAACTAGCCTCACGCACATACTTCCTCCTTTCCACAGATTACACCGGTAAACCTACCTCGCCTGGTCCCATTCCCGCCTAAGCCCGTTGAGCCAAAGCCCTATGACTCTTCTGCCCGCTCCGAACGCAGCCCGCTGGATATAGTGGCCTTCTTTTTAAACATTTCGCCCTCTACTGCCTGTCGTCACGCCGCAGCCTCGCCTCTTTTTTACCCCGATTAGTAAAGCGTGCCTTCGCTCCGAAACGTCAGCCGTTCACTCGCAGCCTTCTTGCTCCAGTCTGTATGTAACCTTGATAAAAGCAGATAATTGCAGTGGAAACAAAACGGTACCATCTGGTTTATTTTCGTATGCAGAGGGGTGAGGAGTTTTGAAGTCAATGCCTTGCATGTCCGGAGTGGTGGATCACTCAGCACAGAAACAGGAGTGATATCCTGACCACACAAGATAACTTATCTATCCTAATGTTTTTTTCAAAATTTCCAGAACATTCTTTCTCTTCACCCCGACATGTTGCAGCACATCAGCCCATTTAACACGCTCAGAAACATCCAGATCCCCCTTATTAGTGAAGAGTGAAGTAAAGTGTTCTTTCAGGAACAGCCATACCTTCCCCGATGCCAACGCATGTGTCATCTTCTATCCCAGATCAGTTCCTACATTGAATCTAGTCATCGTCTCTTCGCATAGATCTAAAATGCCCTGGGGCTTTCCTTGTTCCTCCTTTGTAAATCCTTCTAAAGACCTTTCTAGCTCTCTTAATTCCATTCTTCGTTCGTCACTGGCTAACTCGCAACTCTCTACAGTCCTATCGGAGTCTTGCTTCCGACACGTTTAGCCTCTTTCATCTTCTTGACGAGATGATCCACATCTCTTGTCAACCGTTGTTCCATCGCCCTTCTGTCCTTTCCCTGCCTCAAAGCCACAAACCTATCCAGAACCACATGCAAGTGCAGTAGGAAATACCTCCACATTTCCGTTCTGCATTTCCCAGAGCACATCCGTTCCAGATTTCCAGCCACATCGCATCATAGTTCCAATTCCTACAACGAATTACTTTCTGAACTGAAACAGAGCAATGGGGAGATCATGCAACCGTATGATTCGAGAAATGACACAGTCTGTAGTGTGGTAGTGGACAGCGTGATTAGTTCGGAGACCGACACGTGCAGTGGGGAGAGAGGGGGACAGTGTGATTAGTTCGGAGACTGACGCGGACTATGGGGCGAGAGAGGGGCAGTGGAATCAGTTTCGATACTGACAGTGGCCTGTGGGAAGAGAACGGGGCCGTGGGATTAACTTAAGGATTTACACGGGCTGTTGGGAGAGAGTGGGACAGTATATTTAATTTAGGGACTGACACGGTCTGTGGAAAGAGAGTGGCACAGCGTGATTAGTTCGGAAACTGACACGGGCTGTGGGGAAAGGCTCTGACAGTGTGATTAGTTCGGCGATTGACGCGAACTCTGAGGAGCGAGTGTGACAGAGTGTTTAGTTTGGAGATTGACACGGCCTGTGGAGACGGAAACGGACATTGTATTTATTGTGTGAACTGACACGGGCCGTGGGGAGAGAGTGGGACAATGTGATTCAAACAAGAGGACATGATTTGAGAGTTAGGGGGCAAAAGTTTAAGGGTAACACGAGAGGGAATTTCTTTATTCATAGAGTGGTAGCTGAGTGGAATGAGCTTCCAGTAGAAGTGGTAGAGGCAATTTTGTTATTGTCATTTAAAGTAAAATTGGATAGATATATGGACAGGAATGGAATAGATGGTTATGGGTTGACTGCGGGTTGGTGGGACTAGGTGAATGTAAGCGTCCATACGGACTAGAAGGGACGAGATGGCCTGTTCACATGCTGTAATTGTTATATGGTTATATGTGATGTTTGGGGACTGACACAGGTTATGGTGGGAGCAGGATAGTGTGATTAATTTGAGGACTCTAACGGGTCTGTGGGCAATCAGAGGACAGTGGTATTACTTTGGAGACTGACAGCTGTCTGTGGGGCAATGGTGCAGTGAGATTATTTTCAAAATGATACGGTTCTGTCAGATTAGGTTGGGAACTGAGAAAGTGCAGCGGGATTAGTATGCGTTCCCTGTTTATTAAAGGAGGCTGCTGGAACAGAGTGGATCACAATAAAATATTAATATTATTATATTTTGCACAAGTCTTCTGTTTGTGATTCCATAAATAGTTAAAGTGATCGATCGAGCTATTTTAAGACCATGCAGCGAACTCACTCCTCGCCGTCGTGGAGCTCCCCCTAGTGACCCAGCGCTGCATTACCGCGCTCTCAGGACATCAGGACCACGGAATGCGTGAGCTCAGGAACACCGCCGACTCCACGACGGAGGGAATCCGGGACTACCCTCCCCATCTTCCAGTTTTCCGGCCGCGGCTGGCTCCATGGATCAGTCACACAGTTTTCAGATCAATCTCCAACCTTCCATTCGCTCTCCCACCGACAGGCAAGGAGACCATGCCGTCCGAGAAGCGCAGGGTCGGCTGCAAGGATGGTGATTCCGGTGGAGAGACGGAGCGTGTTTCAGCTCGGGGGAAGAACGGGAAGGAGTCGTGAAGTTGGGAAGAAGTGGACGGGAAGTATATGAACGTCTCCATCAGATCAATTGCGACAATGTAGCATTTTGATAGCGGGAGGAGTACCGATTGGACATCTTGCGCCATGAGGCGCTCTCTCGGCGCGGGTACTCGAAGGCCCTGTTTTGCGGGTGGATTCAGTCCGCAGCTCCCGCACTGTAAATTGCCTGATATGTCTCATTTCTTACGACTAGGTACAGAAATTTCATTATACGCGCAAACGTAACAGGAGGTGGGGGATGGTGTCACAGAGACGGGGAGGAAGGAAGGAATCATAGAGAGCTGAAGTGACGGTGAAGGTAGCGAAGACCGGGTGCGGAAAGGGAGATTGCGTGTACGCTGTGGGAAGGATGGCGTCAAGCAGTCGGGTTTGTGAGGGGTCAGCGAGATGGGGAGGGTTGGTTGTTTCAGAGGGACTTCAGATGGAGGCGCAGCATTCCTAGAAAGCTCCGCGAAAAGGAAATAACTCTAACACCTCACTGTACTTGTGCTCAGTCTTTTTTTCTTACTCACAATTATCCAGCTCACCCTAATCTCTCCCTCTCAACCCCCAGTGTCTATTTCCCTCCCCTAGTTCTTTTTTTTTAATCTCCCGGCTCTCTATATCCCACATCTCTCCGTCGAGTTACTGTCCCCCCCCCCATTCAATTTCTAACACCGGTTCGTCACCCTCCCATTAGTCTCACTCCTTAACCCCGTCACACTCTCCTTCGAGACTCCCCCTCCCCCAGTCCTTTCTCTCCCTCCAGTCCCTCGCTAGGATCTCTGTATCTCTCTCTACAGTCTGTATTTCTCAGTTATCCTTCCCTCTCCCCGTATTGCTACCAGCTTGTTATCCCTCTACACCACGGTCTCTCTCCTTTCGGGTCTCTACCAATCCCTTCTTCTCTGCGATATCTCTCCTGATCCCAAATTTCTATCCTTACACCAGGTTTCTCTATTTTCCCGACTCCCTTCCCCTGGTCTCCTCCTCTGTATTCCACATCGGTCTCTGTCCCCATCGCTCTCCTCCTCCTTCCCCCTCTCTCCCAGATTCCCACCCTTCACCCTTCTTCCTCCAGCTCTCTCTGTCTTTTCTCATTCCCTCCATGTCTCTCTGCCCCGTACACTCTTTCAGCCTCTCTCACCGATTACATCACCTTCACTTTAATTCACTATGATCCTTCCTCCCCGTCTCTGTGACACCATCCCCCATACTTATGCGCCTATGATGAAATTTTTGTTCCTAGTCGTAAGAAATGAGACACATCAGACACACCCGTCACTTTCTCTCACCCTACTTCTCGTTCTCTCCCTGCAGTTTATCATCAGCGAATCTGTCTCGCCCCATCTTTTCTTCCCCCTTTCATGCTCCCCGGTGTCCCTTCCTGTCTTTCTTTTTTCACCCTCGTCTTTCCCCTCGCTCTCAAGTTTCTATCTGCCCCAGTCCCTCGTTACGCCATTCTATCTCATTCAATTGTCTCTCTCTCTCTCTCAACCACTCGCTTCCTCTCTCAACTCTGTATCTTTCATTCCCCATGTCCCCCATTCCCCAATTTCCCTCCCAGTCTCACTCCTCCAGTCCCTATCTCCTCCTTCTCCCATCTGGTCTCTCTGCACGCAGTCTCTTTCCTGTCAGTCTATAGTACCCATAGTCTCTCTTCCACACTTTCTCCCCAGTCTCTCGCCACAGTCTCTCTCTCTCCACCTGTCACTCTCCTCCAGTGTCATTAACCCAGCCCCGCTTTTACCAGTCACTCTAGGAGACTCTCTTTCCCAAGTTTCTCTCTCCCCTGTCTCTGTTGCCCACTCTGTCTCATCAGTATCAACCTCCGCCGTCTCTCTCCCCGCGCTTTCTTTCCCCGCAGTCTCTCTCCTCCAGTACTTTTCCCCTTAGTCTGGCTTCCCCAATCTTTCTCTCCCACGGTCTCTTTCTTCCCAGTCTCTCTCAGTTCATTCTGCGGCTCTCTTTCCAGTCTCTCTCTTTCCTTCAGTCTTTTATCCACCCCAGTTTCTTGCTCCCATATCTTCAACCCTCCTACTTTCCTTATCCCTCTCCCCCGGTATCCGTCTTTCTCTCCCCAACTTCTCTTCCTCCGATTCTGTCTCTCGGTCCCGATGTTTTGCACAATCTCCGCTTGTCTCTCTCTCTCTCTCTCTCTCTCTCTCTCTCTCTCTCTCTCTCTCTCTCTCTCTCTCTCTCTCTCTCTCTCTCTCTCTCTCTCTCTCTCTCTCTCTCTCTCTGGCTCTCTCTCACTGTCTCTCTGTCTGTCTCTCACCCTTTTCTCTCTCACCCATCCACCCACCCAACAACCACCCTGCCTGCCTCTCTGGTCCCTCTGTCCTCTGTAAGCACGTTTCTCTCTGATTTTCTCAATGCCGCTCTGTCTTCCCAATCTAGCTCTGAAAGCCTGCAAGTTCTGATTTATTTATCTTATTGACAATCGTGCCTCTTTCACCGTCGCACATTTAAATAGACGAGATGCTATCCTGGAATGAACGCGGGGAGAATTTCTGAGTCAGTCTGTAAAGGTCGGGGTGGTGGTGGTTCATGTAGACAGAAATGGGAGAAAGGAAGTGATAGAGTGTGAGAATGCGGGGGTGAGATGATAGAGAGGGAGATGAGGAAGGAGGGGGAGCATTAGGGTGGGAGGAGAAACGAAGCGAACAGAGGGAGGAGTGAGAGGATGTCGAGGCGTGTGGAGAAAGGGGAAGTCGGAGAAGGTGAGCTCACTGTGGGAGGGCGGCAGGGTACAAAATCTGGAGGGAGCTGCGCACACTCAGACAGGGTGTTCAATTCCCTCTTTCCCACTCGCAGTAAACCTTCTAAGGATATATTTTCATCAAGGAAAGCAGGATTCAACACTCCGTGCGAATATTCCGGTAGGAAGTACACGCCACTGAACTGAAATGGAAGCTCAACCCATGAATACGAAGATGTTATCATCTTTGAAGAAAACTTTAACCAGTGGATGAACATGAGGAATCCACTCGATCGGAGCAGACCTGGTGTCCAACATCTGGCTTAAAGTCGGAGAACACTTCTCAGAAATAGATTGGCTCCTTTTGGAGACACAGGACCAGGTGGCTTACACAAACAAAAAAAATCAAAAGTACAGAATGAACGCCCAACACATTCAATTAAAAAAAAACTTGTCACTCAATAGGACACTCAAAGCTGCTGCGCAGGTTGATTCTGTGGTTAAGAAAACATGCGGTGCAATTGGCCTCCATCAATCGTGGAATTGAATTTAGGGGCCCACAGGTAACGTTTCAGCTATATTGGACTCTGGCCAGACCCCACTTGGAGTATTGTACTCAGTTCTGATAGCCTCACTGCAGGAAGGATGTCGAAACCATAGAAAGGGTGCACAGGAGATTTACAAGGATGTTGCCTGAATTGGGGAGCATGCCTTATGAGAATAGGCTGGAATGGCTAACACGAGAGTACAGTTTTAATGTGCTTGATAGAAGGTACAGAGGAGATGTCCGGGGTAAGTATTTTACGCAGAGTGTGGTGAGTGCGTGGAATAGGCTGCCAACTGCGATGGTGGGAGCAAATATGATAGGGCCTTTTAAGACAGTCCTAAACAGTCCATGGAGCTGAGAATAATAGATGGTTAAGGCAACCCTAGGTGATTTCTAACGTAAGGACGTGCTCGGCTCAGCTTTGTCCTACAGCTCTGCTATAGGTTTTGCATGCATTCTCTGTTTCTAACTTACAAAAATCAATTAGTGAAAAACACCAAATATATACTGACTTCATAGAGGAAATAGAAAGTCTCGGGCACAAGAACAATGTATACATTGTCCCAATTGTAATATCTATAACTAGTTTCATCCCAAAGTCAGCACAGAACAATATTAAACAGATCGGCCAAAAAGGTTGTCTTTATGCAAATACTAAACACCACGAGAATAGTCGCAAAGTTCTCAGCAATAGAGAAACGAGTGTGCTTGCCCATCTCCGCATTTCAAGTTTTACTGGTTTTAGCTGAAAACAATAAAAATATTAATAGACGTGCGGTTGTAGTGGAGTGAATCCAGAGGGAATTCAGCATGCAGATTATTCGGGTGGATATTTATCAGACATCAGGCGGTAAGATGACTTAGCAGAGTAGACGTTGAGAATTTGTACCGAATTTTCCTCCATTGTGAACAGAATTCATGTGTTCTGTCGTGTAGAGGATTTCTCCGGGACAGGTTTATTTAATGCGAAGGACAAGTGTAAGGTTTTCTGTAAGCTCGTGTGGACTGTTGACCTTCTCTTCCCATTGCCTTCTTATGCAAAAGACAGACAATCGAGTGAGATGCATTTCTGCCGATGTCTTCAGATCCTAACCCCCTCTATCATTATTGAAAGGGGTGTGGCGGTGAGGATACCGGGAATAAGTTGAAAAAAATAAAAATAAAAGGAAGGATTAGTTTAATCATTGGTACGAGTTGGAGGTCGCAGGTTGCTGAGCCCTAGGTGTCTGATCCCATGCTGTGTCTCTCGGGCTCTAAACCAGATTCATTCTCCCCGCTGCCACGTTCTCCGATCATGCCATTTCTGTGGTGTTAAGATGGAAAACATGGCCACAGCTTCTGAGAAACACTTAGATATTTTGTTTATTAATTATTTGAATAACTGACATGAGTGGATATTTCGCTGCGCTGATGAACTGCTCTTTGAACTTGGACTGAGTTACCCCATAAATAAATGTGTTTGTGCAGCAACTTAATATCATCAGCATGTATCCGAACTGTTCAAATATGTTTTGCGAATCGTTGTAATTATTTGGATCCAATCCAGCAATTATGTAATAAAGGAATTCGGCAACATACACCAACCACAGGATGATGAAACTTCCGGAGATGGAGAGAAGTAAGATCACAGACCTCCTCCTGCTCTCCATCTCCGGGTCACTGCGGTTCTCCGACTTGCTCTGACACCTCAGCCCCTTACGGACGCGACTCGTCACTAAAATGTGTCTGACTGTCAGAGCGTTTAACAGTAGTATCAACATGAATGGAAGTAATGGCGTTAGAACGGTAGAAAACCAGTTATATCCCACCCACCCGGGATCCGTATAGTATCCTGGCTTTGGAATACAATCCCAGGGTATATTGCCAACCACTTTCATAGGACGATATCTAAAGAAGTCGGGCAAATTTTTAAAACAGAACAGAATGCCGGTTGTTGTCAGAACCACAACCGCAGTTTTCCCCGTGCAATACTTTGCTTTCCGTTTCTGACAACAGATGGCGACAAACCGATCAAATGTAAACATGACGGTGAACCAGACAGAGCAGTCCATGGCTGCAAATCCCAAGGCAGAGATCACACTGCACACGGGGGTGATATCCAGTAAGGTCCCGGGGAAGTAGTAATAACTGACCCGCCATAATATGAGTTCAAAGCTGATGGTTAGTAGATCCGCCATTGTCATGGCCATCAGGTAGCGAGTTGTGCAGGTGGAAATGCCGCATTTGCCACGGGACAGGATCACAATCGCCACTAAATTCACTGGGGAAGCAGCAAAAATAATAAGTGAGTTAGTGTCCCGCTATTCCGTGGGTCTCGTGGCACAGCCAATCCGGAAATACAGAACTATCAAACTGTTCGTGCTACTCATTTCTGGAGGTTTAAAAGGTGTAAGGCGGTTTCCGGAGATGCCCACACGGATGCGTGCTGGGCGAACGGGTGCGGTGCTCGGTACTGGAAGAGGAGCAGTGCTTGTGGAGGACTGTCCCGTTCCCGTCACCCATGTTCTGACACTCTCCCCATACAGTGGACACCCGGCCTCTCGGACTCTCTCCATGTCCAAGGCACGATGCGGAAAGCAGTTTTATTTCATCCGTCTGCATACCTCAGTCTCGCTTGCTTAATATTCTGCAATTCCTTTAGACTTTGTCAATGTCAGAAAGCTTAAATTTTCGCTTTGGAAGATTTTACCTGACTTCTGAACTTTCAGATAGCTTGCACGTTAATGCTTAAACCATCCAATCGAATAACAATATGGATACTTCAAAGCATCTGCCTCCTTCAGGGGTTGCTCCAGACTACTGCAGCGTTATTCTAAATACTTCGAAGTATTTTTTTTCTTCCTGGGCGGAGTGTCGCATGAACCTTACCCCGTCTGAACTGTAACGGGCACTGCTGGGTTAGCTCTTAACTGCCTCTTCACTACACGATTCATAGGGCGTGGAAACAAACCCTGGTACTGTCAAACCACACAGACCCTTAATTGAACTTTCCAGACTCACGATAGTTCGGAGTTCAAATCAGAAATCATATCTCAGACAAGAAGAAATCTGTAGATGCTAGAAATTCAAACAGCAAACACAAAATGATGGTGGATCACAGTAGGCCAGGCAGAATCTATAAGCAAAAGCACTGTCGACGTTTCGGGCCGAGACCCTTCGTCAGAACGGAAATTATATCTAGCGCTTTCCTCGAAATTTCATCAGGGTTTCGCTTCCTGCGTTCGCCTTCAAACCTGCAACAATCACTAACACAGAGAGGGATACCCTTAAATTTGAATTCAAACATGTTGCTTCATTGAAACGAATAACACCAACAAACCCGTAAATGTGCCGAGCACAGTAAATGACTGGAGTTTACTTTGACTGCAGCGTTACAACATGAATCCATCTCCCTGGTCTTTCACTCTACATCTGTTTCAACTGCCGATTTAGTTTCGGACGAGACCGCGGATTAAACTGCAAGGGAACTTCTGAATGAGGACAGAATTTTGTCACAAAGTCTGCACCACATTCACCGATACACCGGCATCACAACACTATCGGTAACTGAACGAGTCCGAGGACCACGCAAACAGAACCGCAAATGTTAGTTCGCCTCTGTTCTTACCAGGAACACCGATAACGGCAATGATCATGTACCATATCTTTCGCACGATGTAAAATGTTTCAAGCATGCTCTATGAGATTCAGCCTCTCTTCCAGCTGCCCGCGATCTCGCTGAAGAAACTCTGAGGTGATGAATCTCCACGGTCATTCATTTATACTCGCTCCAGCACACTGAATGTTCAATACTACACAGGGCTGACGTGTCTTCCAACAGCTGGGGTAAAAATAAACATGATGTAATTTAAGTAAAATCCCAATCGTGATGAGGAATGCATAACTTGACATGAAATTGCAAAATCTGAAAGATGAAGAACTGACGGTGCGAGAAGTCCGTGCATGTTATTGTGTAACACTCCCATGCTCAGCTCTGGGGTTCAAGCTCGTATTGTTGATCTTGTCCATTCCTAGCCTCTATAGACTTTGCCATCAAAGACCAATGTCGTACTGTCATTGGGCTGCTCTGTTTGACCCTGGGAAGTGTCTTTCTTATAGATCATCCAATAAGAATATGTTTTAATGCATAATATGTATATGTTGATTGTACAATACAGGAATATAGCGAAAACTCTTAAACTAATATAATATCGATGCCTACAAAGATAATGAACACATGCAAACCATTAAATCATATTAATTGCAACACACACAAAATGCTGGATGATCTCAACAGATCAGGCAACATCTCTGGAAATGAAATCACAGTTCACGTCCTGGCCGAGACCCTCCTTCAAGTTCATTAACGCTCCGTCGAGTACAGCAGCTCCGTCAACAGAAAGCCGAATGTATTAGTGGCCATCCATTTCAATACTTATCCCCATTCCCGGTTCGACATGTCACAACACATCTTCTTCTTCTTCTGCCACGATGAGGGCCTCTCAGGCTGGAGGTCTGACACCTTATATTCCGTTTGCGTAACGTCCAATCTTACAGCATGAAGTTGGATATCTCCATCTTCCAGTATTTCCGTCCACTTAATTTTTCCACTCTGGCCTTTTACCCTTCTCCTCTGTGGCGGATCACATCCCGCTGATGCCCATCCACTCTCCACTCCGATCAGGTTCCTACGTCTCCAGGCCTTTGTCTTTTCCACCTATTACCGTCCAGCTACACTTCGTGCCCCAACCTCAATCATATAGCTTCACCTACAACCTTCTAGTTTGTCTCCCCAAACCCCCGTCCATCGGGACTCTCCCACTTTTCTACAGTGCGGCCTGAAACGTTAACTGTTTATTCATTTCCACAGATGCTGCCTGACCTGCTGAGTTCCTCCGGAATGTTGTCTGTGCATCAGATCGCACTCTATCACATGGTAAACCGGCTCCCAGCATGTGGCGCACGGTATGAAGCAAAGTAATTCAATCACGTGCACATGACCCCCGAATCATACCGACAGGGCATCTGCATTCATCACATTTTTACCAGCAAAGACAATTGGTAGAGTTGTTAATAGAGAGATAGATCGTTGTACTTACATATTCGACATTTTAAACTTCATTTTCACTTTAAATATATCAAAACATTGTATAATCTGTTTTATTTACTTTTTGCGCTGACGTGCTACATCGATGTACGTGTGGTCTGAACTGAATAGCTCACAAGAAGAGTTTTCACTGTGTCTAGACACTCGGTGAAGTAATAAGCACATGTGCTATTGGTTATGGGATGAAATTGATCAGTTTGACAGATCGACAGCGAAGGGCAGACATGGGTCAATAATAAACTCCCTGCTGATTACATTCCGTGGATGAGCAGGGCTGGGATATTCATAAAGAGTGACAGGGATCTCGAGAGTGCTAATGTAGAAAACACATGGAAGATCAGACATTAATGGAGGTGGCAATGCAGATTGATAACTTGATTTTCAATACATTCCGAAGACCTGACACACTGCCGGGAAAGGTCATGATGCAATAACATATAACAGAACTTAGAATATAGAAACCCTACAGCAAAATGTGTGCCCACAAACCTATGCTGAACATGTCCCTACCTGAAAACTACCAAGGCTTTACCCATAGCCTCTATTTTTCTGAGCTCTATGTAGACATCCAGGAGTCTCTTAAAAGACCACCGCCGCTGACAGACCATTCTACTCACTCACCACACTCTGCGTAAAAAAGTTATCCCTGTACCTGCTTCCAAGCACCTTAGCCTTTTCAGCCCTGGGAAAAAGCCCCTGACTATCCACACGATTAATTTCGTCTCATTATCTTGTACACCTCTATCAGGTCACCTGTCATCCTCTATCGTTCCAGGGGGAAAAGGCTGAGTTCATTCAACCTATTCTCATAAGGCATGCTCCCCAATCCAGGCAACATCCTTGCAAATCTCCTTTCCATCGTTTCTATTGTTTCCAAGTCCTTCCTGTAGTGAGGCGACCAGGACTGAGCTCAGTACTCCAAGAGGCGTCTGACCATGGTCCTATATAGCTGCAACATTACCTCTCGGCTCTTAAACTGAATCCCATGACTGACGAAGTCCAATACACCGTATGCCTTCTTAACTACAAAGTCAACCTGCATAGCAGCTTTGAGTGTCCTTTGGACTCAGACCCCAAGATCCCTCTGATCCTCCACACTGCCAAGAGTCTTACCATTAATGCTATTTTCTGCCATCATATTTGATCAACCAAAATGAGCCACCTCACACTTATCTGTGTTGAACTGCATGTGTCACTTCTCAGCTCAGTTTTGCATCCTATCGATGTCCCGTTTTAACCTCTGATAGTCCTTCACACTATCCACAACAACCCAATCATTGTGTCATCAGCAGATTTGCTAACCCATCCCTCCACTTCCCCATCTAGGTTATTTATAAAAATCACAAAGCGTAGGGGTTCCTAGAACAGATACCTGAGGCACACCACTGGTAGTAGTCGAACACTACTGGGCTTCTATGTAGAATACGATCCGTCTACAACCACTCTTTGTCTTTGGTGAGCAAACCAGTTCTGGATCAACAAAGCAATGTCCCCTTGGATCCCATGCCTCCTTACTTTCTCAATAAGCCTTGCATGGGGTACCTTATCAAATGCCTTGCTAAAATCAATATTCACTGCATCTTCTTCCTTCCTTCATCAATGTGTTTAGTCACATCCTCAAAAAATGGTCTTTGACAAAGCCATGCTGCCGATTCCCAATTATATTATGCCTCTCCAAATGTTCATAAAACCTGCCTCTCAGGATCATCTCCACCAACTCACCAAGCACTGAAGTAAGACTCACTGGCCCATTGTCTCCTGGACTATCTCTCCCTTTCTTGAATAAGGGAACAACATCCGGAAACTTCCAAGCCTCCAGAACCTCTCCCATCCTCATTTATGATGCAAAGATCATTGCCAGAGGCTCAGTAGTCTCTTGTCTAGCTTCCCACAGTAGGCTGGGTACATCCCGTCCGGCCCCAGTGACTTCAACAACTTGATGCTGTCGAAAAGCTCCAGCACTTCCTTTTCCTTAATATCTACACGCTCAACCTTTTCAGTCCACTGCAAGTCGTTCCTACAGTCGCCAGGATCCTTTTACATAGTGAATGCTGAAGTAAAGAATTCATTAAATACCTCCGCTATTTCCTCCAGTTCCATACACACTCTCCCACTGCACACTTGGTAGGTCCTATTCTTTCACGTGTTATCATCGGTGTCTTCACATACCTGTAGAGCATCGTGGGGTTTTACTTAATCGTGTCAGCCAAGGCCTTCTTGTGGCTCCTTCTAGCTCTCCTAATTTCATTCAAGCTCCTTCCTGCTCTCCTTATAATTTTCTAGATTCCTATCATTATCCAGTTTTTGGAACCTTTCGTAAGCTCTTCTTTTCTTCTTGACTAGATTTACAACGGCTTTTGTACATCACGGATCTTGTACCCTACCATCCTTTCCATGTCTCATTGGAACGTACCTACTCAGAACCCCACGCAAATTTCCCCTGAACATTTGCTTCATTTCTTCCGTACGTTTCCCTGAGAACATCAGTGTGCAATTTATACTTACCAGTTCCAGCCTGATAGCTTCATATATCCCCTTACGTTCAATTAAAAGTTTCCCTAACTTGTTTGTTCCTAACCCTCTCCAATGCCATAGCAAAAGAGATAGAATTGTGATCACTATCTTCACAATGCTCTCCCACACTGAGACCTGACACCTGATCAGGTTCGTTTTCGAATATCAGATCAAGTCCATATCGAGATATGAAACTTTCAGAACACACCTAACAAACTGTACCCCATCTAAACCGCTCGCTCTAGGGGGAAGCCAACCAATATTTTTGAAATTAAGAACCCCCACCACAACAAACCTGTTATTACTACTCCTTTCCAGAATCTGTTCCCTAACTGCTCCTCGATGGCCCTATTACTATTGGATGGTCTATAAATACATCCAATAGAGTTATTGACCTCTTTCTATTCCTAACTTCCACTCACAGAGACGCCGTAGACAACTACTCCATGACTTCCTCACTTTCTGCAGCCATGACACTATCTCTGATCAGCAATGCTACGCCCTCGCCTCATGCCTCCCTCCCTATTCTTTCTGAAACAATTAAAACCTGGTAATTGAAGTAGCCATCCCTGCACCTGCACCACCCAAGTCTCTGCAATGGCCGCAACATAATAACTCAAAGTGCTGATCCACGCTCTAAGTTCATCCGCTTTATTCATAATACTCCTCGCGTTAAAATAGACACATCTCAAACCATCGGTATATGCGCGTTCCTTCTCTATCACCTGCCTATCCTCTCATTCGCAGTGTCTCCAAGCTTTCACTATTTGTCAGCCAACCTCCCATTCCTCCGTCACTTCAGCTGGGTTCCCACGCCGCAGAAATTCTGGATTAAACTCCCCCCAATAGCCTTAGCAAACATTCCCGCCATGATATCGGTTCCCTTCGGATTTAAGTGCAACCTGTCCGTTTGGTACATGTCACACCTGTGCCAGGAGAGGTCCCAATGATCCAGAAAGTGGAAGCGGAGGGATGGGTAAGTAAGTTTTCTGATGACACAAATGTTGTACGTGTTGCGGATAATGTGGAGGGCTGTCCGAGGTTATAGCGGGATATTGATAGGATGCAAAACAGGGCTGAGAAGTGGCAGATGGTGTTCAACCCAGATACGTGTGAAGCGGTTTATTTTTCGTTAGTCAAATATGATGGCAGAATAGAGTATTAATGGTAAGACTCTTGGCTGTGTGGAGGATCAGAGGGTTCTCGAGGTCCGAGACTATCGGACGCTCAAAGCGTTGCAGATATATAGGACACCGGTCAGACCCCACTTGGAGTACTGTGCTCAATTCTGGCTGCCTCACTACAGGAAGGGTGTGGAAGCTATAGAAAGGGTGCCGAGAATATTTGCAAGGATGTTACCTGGTTTGGGTGGGCATGCCTTATGAGAATAGATTGAGTGGACTCGGCCTTCTCTCATTGGAGCGACGAAGAATGAGAGGTGACATAACAGAGGTGTATTTGATGATGAGAAGCTTTGATATTGTGGGTAGTCAGAGAGTCTTTCCCAGGGCTGAAATGTCTAACACGAGAGAACACAGGTTTAAGGTGCTTGGAAGTAGGTACGGAGGAGATGTCAGGGGTATTTTTACGCAAAGAGTGGTGAGTACGTTGAACGCGGTGGTGGAGGCGGATACGATAGAATCGTTTATGGGACTTCTGGATTGATAAATAGAACTTTGAAGAATACAGGGCTATGGGTAACCCTCGGTAAATTCTAAAGTAAGGACACGTGCAGTACAGCTTTGTGGGCTTAAGGGCCTGTATTGTGCTTTAGGCGTTCTATTTTTCCAGGTGTTATGTACCCCGTAACGGGTTAAAAGCACCAGCAGAAATGGAACACACCTGGAGTCTGAATCTTCAGTTACACACACTATTATATTCGTATTTACGAAATAAAGTAATATAAAACCAAACAAATCAAACAGGCTAGCGGAGTACATCCGTATATATAGGTGAGTAAGTAATATTCCCAAACTTCTTCAAGCTTAGGAGGTGAAATGATCCAGTCTTATGATGGCATGTGAGAAACTTCAGTTCAATGAACGAGGTTGCTGCTGTTGGTAAGAGAGAGAGATTTGTAATCCAAAAGGCGTATGCTGTGACAAGGCAATTACGCTGATATTCCACAATTTCCACGACAGCAATACAAAATAACAATAGCAGTAGGCTTAATCTCCAAAGTTGTTCCACTCCACACACGAAGTATCACCGACAGTGATCTTCAACGAATATCCTTTCAACACAAGTGGTAGCAACCCGAATTCAGCTACGGGACATCCAAAAGTGGTGGTCACAGGATACTCAAACAGAATCCGTGTAGGGATTATCACCAACAGTAGCTTATCACAAGGGGACCATCTTCAACGGAACCACCACCCAGGTAAGGGTCGACACCACGGTAGATTCCACAAGGTTACCCCGATCACACAACGTGATAGCCACTTATCCAGTTACACGACATACGAAATAACTCCAACAGTGATTTGCCACAGGGGTGCCTTTCTTCAGTGAACTACAAAATAACAATAGCAGTAGGCTTAATCTCCAAAGTTGTTCCACTCCACACACGAAGTATCACCGACAGTGATCTTCAACGAATATCCTTTCAACACAAGTGGTAGCAACCCGAATTCAGCTACGGGACATCCAAAAGTGGTGGTCACAGGATACTCAAACAGAATCCGTGTAGGGATTATCACCAACAGTAGCTTATCACAAGGGGACCATCTTCAACGGAACCACCACCCAGGTAAGGGTCGACACCACGGTAGATTCCACAAGGTTACCCCGATCACACAACGTGATAGCCACTTATCCAGTTACACGACATACGAAATAACTCCAACAGTGATTTGCCACAGGGGTGCCTTTCTTCAGTGAACTACACGTGGCATTCATAATGGTTTTCCCCCTCACCAGAGAACCCAGTCCTGTAGATTAACGAAGTGTTAATCACACTTCCGTAGCCGAATGGAAACAAACTCACCCTCAAGGGCTACATAGAGAGAGAGTACAAACAGTGATCTCTTTGTCACTAGGTTTCTTCTGTTTCAAACCTTCCTCTCCTCCCTTACCTTCCTGCACACTTGTTCTAGTTGCAGAAAACTTGTGCGAGTCATTTATCAATACTCATGGTCGATCTCAACTCACCCCTTCTGGGCTCCTAAATATTTAAATCAGATACCGACTCGCCGGTGTCTTTCATTGGCCGAATCCATCTTGACTCTAACTGTGTGTCTGTAAGAAAATCATCTGGCCTTGGTTACTCAAAACAAGCTGCCACTTGTATAAACAATCGCTGCTTAGCAATTCTGCAGTCAGCAGAAGTCCAATAGTGCAAAAG
Organism: Hypanus sabinus; assembly: GCF_030144855.1. Lineage (NCBI taxonomy): Eukaryota > Metazoa > Chordata > Chondrichthyes > Myliobatiformes > Dasyatidae > Hypanus > Hypanus sabinus. The sequence continues at coordinate 288,707 of NW_026780770.1, forward strand.
GCTGTCTCAAATATCCCGGCGTTTTAAAGTGACTGTCCACAGAAAATATGAGCCCTAGGGGTACATAACACTATATAACATATAACAATTACAGCACGGAAGCAGGCCATCTTGGCCCTTATAGTCCGTGCCAAATGCTTACTCTCACCTAGTCCCACCTAGCTGCATTCAGCCCATAACCCTCCATTCCTTTCCTGTCTATACACCTATCCAATTTTTCTATAAATGACAAAATTGAACCTGCCTCTACCACTTCTACTGGAAGCTCGTTCCACAGAGCTACCACTCTCTGAGTAAAGAAGTTCCCACTCGTGTTACCCCTAACTTTTTGCCCCCTAACTCTCAACTCATGTCCTCTTGTTTGAATCTCCCCTATTCTTAGAACGCTTTTTAAACAAAGGAGCACCATGAGCACTACGCCAAACCTTCGGCACCACCCCCGTCTCCAATGACGTTTGAATTATTTCCGTCAGAGCCCCTGCTATTTCTGTATTAACTTCCCTCAAGGGAATATCCTGTCAGGACCAGGAGATTTATCCACTAGGTTTCAATGTAACGCTGATATAGAAGTGAGATTAGTACAAGACAGGAACAGCCCACACGGCCCACAATTTTCATAGCCCCAAGGAGATGGCCAAGAAAATTAGTAATCCAATGGACATCTATATTAATGCATTATTCACCGACAATTTCCATATCCTTCCATTTTCTTCACTTTCCTGTCCCTGTTTGGAAGTCTCTTAATAGTCTGTAATGTACCTGTCTCTACAAAAACCCAGGTGCTCATTCTAGGCACCAGCAAATCTGCGTAAAGGAACTTGCCTTTCACACAGAGGTCGCCTTTCTCCTTTGAACTTACCCCCTCTCACACTGAATGCATGCCATCTGGTTTTAGACCTTTTAACCCCTCAGAAGAGATACTGTCTGTCTACTCTATCTATATCTCTCCTAATCTTAAAAACAATCATATTTTTCCCTCATTCTCCAGAGTAAACAACCCAAGTCTGTCCCATTTGATTTACAGTAGGTCTCTTTGTATTGATTGCTCATTATCTGTGCTATCCCATGTGGGACCTTGTGAAAACCCCTTCCGAAACATGTTGAAATGAGAACCATAGCTCTAACCTTCATTAATCATGCTCGTCACGTTATCAATAAAATCAATCAAGGTAGTAAGATACAAGTTTCCCCACAGAAGGCCATGCAGTCTTTTATTGAGGTGAGAGCAATTCCACGGAGGCAATTAGGGTGGCTGTCACGTCAGGGACATAAGTGACAACTAACTGCACAAACACTTACGTTAAACTATTTTTACTCACTCTGTCACCGTGCCTTGAATTTGACTCCTCAAGGGATATTGTAATCTATTTACTTTAAAACAAAATATGACGTGAATTTGCCAAATTATGTTCCATGGCAACTGACCTCAGCTATTTAAACTGGACATTTTTGTATCAGTGTTTATGGAGGCGTTCATAATGAAGTCGATTTATTTTGTAACATTTGACGGAGCACATTCGCTTCTGAAATTGAGCGAAGGAGTTTGTTCTGGCAGGGGGAATGGAGAACACTTCTTTGTTAAAGGGGGATATTTGTTCATTCTTTTCTTCCGTTCGTTCCAGTCATTCCGGGCGGTGTGAGTGATGAAAATCTGACATGTGTTACAATAAAAAAAACTCTGCGCTTATATTCCAAGAAACAATTTGAAAGATCCACAACGATATTGCAGAGACCTGTGATCAAAAAGGGAGCGTCTCTTCGGGATATTAGCGAGGGCGGTTTGAGTGATGGAAATCACAGTGACAGCTGACATGTGTTTCAATAAAATACACTGCACTTATATTCCTCCAAACAATTTAAAAGATCCACAACGATATTCCAGAGACCTGTGTATTCTCCGCCAGTCACCGGTGCTAACAGCCATGTTTATTTTCAGCCAGATCGGTTATGTACATCACAAACGGCAGGGGTCGCAGAACTGATTCCGGTGGAGCATCACTAATCACAGAGCTCCAGCTACAACTGGTCCCTTCACCCACTACCCTCTTTCTGCAATGGGCGGGACAGTTCTGAATACAAAGCGGCCAATTCACCATTGCTCCTAATCTTCTGGATGAGACTCACATGGGGGACCTTGTGAAATGCCTTTCCGAAACATGTTGAAATGACAACCATAGCTCTGTCTCCATCAATCATCCTCGTCACGAAATCAATCAATGTAGTAAGGCACAATTTACCCATAAGGCCATGCTGGCTCTCTCTAATTAGGCTATGGTTTTTCAGATAATCATTAATCCTATCTCTCAGAATTCTCCTCAGTATCCTTCCGTGCTACGGACGAGAGACTTACCGGTTTACGTTTTCCCAGATTATCCCGGGTTTCTTTCTTGAATAATGGGACAAGATAAGCTTCTCACCAGTCCTGCAGGACTCCACCTATGGGTGACACAAAGATATTGGCCAAGGCCTCAGCAAACTCTTCACTTCCAGCTCCAATCAGGCAACAGCGAGTAATACAAACATTGCTATTTAAGATACCCGGCACCACTTCCTCCTGCACTTCAAAATACCTGAGCATTTTAATACACTTGGCACCGACCTCCGCATCCTCCACGTCCTTCTCTTCGGTAAATATTGATGTGAAGTACTCGTTATGGACCTTACCCACATCCTTTGTACCCAAGCAGTTGCTTACCCCAAACCCCACCCTCCCAATTTATCCTTGTGTGGTCGCCCCCGCTGCGTGTTATCGTCTTGCTCCTGATATATGTGCATAATGCCTTGGGTTTCTCTTCAATGTTCCGGACCAAGGACTTTTCGTGGCCCCTCTAAGCTTTCCTAATTCCCTTTCTACGTTATCTTCTGGTTTCATTACAACCCTCAACGGTCCCGTCTTTAATTCTGTATTCTGCCTTGGAATTTATCCTTCCAAGGTAAACCAGTCCACAGCTTCCCAGACTGAACTCCATCTGCCACTTCTCAGCCTTGCACATTCCACCCTTCCACATTCTCATTCAAATCATATATAACAATCACATAAAGTAGAGGTCTCATAACAGATCTCTGCAGAATACAACTGACCACCCACCCCCAGGAAGGAACACCCTGTGCATAATTATCCTCTGATTTATATGGGCAAAATCTAATTCTGAATCCAAAGCCACCATTCCTGGAAGCCGATGGCTACTGGCTTTATGAAGAACGCAACCATGACAAACACTACCAAATTGCTTTTGGTTTGCTGGCCTTCATAAATCGGAGCATTGAGCATAGGAGTTGTGATGTAATGTTAAAATTGCACATGGCATTGTTAAGGCCGAATTTGGAGTATTGTTTACAATTCTGGACACCGAATTATAGGAAAGATGTCAGCAAAATAGAGAGAGTACAGAGAAGATTTACTACAATGTTATCTGGCTTTCAGCACCTAAGTTACAGGGAAAGGTTGAACAAGTTAGGTCTTTATTGTTTGGAGCGTTGAAGGTTGAGGCGGAAGATAGAGGTATTTAAAATTATGAGGGGGATAGATCGAGTTGACGTGGATAGGCTTTTTGCCATTGGGTGTAGGGGAGATTCAAACAAGAGGACATGATTTGAGAGTTAGGGGGCAAAAGTTTAAAGGTAACACGAGAGGGAATTTCTTTACTCAGAGAGTGATAGCTGTATGGAATGAGCTTCCTGTAGAAGTGGCAGAGCCAGGTTCGGTATTGTCATTTAAAGTAAAATTGGATAAGTATATGGACAGGAAAGGAATGGAGGGTTATGGGCTGAGTGCGGGCCAGTGGGACGAGGTGAGAGCAAGTGTTCGGCACGGACTGGAAGGGCCGAGAAGGCCTGTTTCCCTGCTGTAATTGTTATATGGCTAAATATCTTACTAAATATCGCCATAAACACCATACCACCCTGGCTATTTGTATCATCTGCTTTGTCGCATCACAGAATTCAAGCGGGCTCCTGAGACATGACTTGACCCTCACAAAGACTCTCTCTAACCAGGATATACATCTCCCTATTCTTGTGAATCCTGTCTCTAAGAATCTTCTCCAATGGTTTCCCACCGCTGAAGTAAGACTCACTGGACTATCATTTTCAGAGTTATCCTCAATCCAATTCTGAGGAAAGAAGTAATATTTGCCACCCTCCTGTACACTGGCACTCCCTTTGTGGCCAGTGATAATGCAATGATCATCGACAAGAGAGCTGCAGTCTCTTCCTTCGCTTCGCGCAGTAACCTGGGGGATATCCTCAGCACACAAGTAGACTTATCTATCCTTATGTATTTCAGCAATTCCAGCACATTCTCGCACTTCACCTCGACATGTTGCAGCACATCAGCCCATTTAACACCCTCAGAAACATCAATATCCCTCTTACCGGTGAATAGTGAAGTAAAGTCTTCATTCAGGACTTGCCCTACCTCGCCGATTCCAGGCGCATGTTTCATCTTCTATCCCTGACCGGTCCTACCCTTACTCTGGTCAGCCTCTTCTTCACATAAATCTAAAACACATTGGGGCCTTCCTTGATCCTTATTGCTAAACCTTTCTAAAGAACTTCCTAACTCTCTTATTTCCATTCTTCTGTTCGACTCTGTCTAATTTGAAACCGTCTGATCCTTGCTTCTGAAACCTTTAATCAGGAGACTGATAGAAAGATCGTAAGATTCGAGTACTGACCCGGGCTGTGGCGAGGTCGTGGGACAGTGTGATCAGTTTGGAAACTGACAAGGGCTGTCGAGAGAGATTGGGACAGTGTAATTAGTTTGGGGACTGTGTCTATCGGGAGAGACTGGGACAGTGTAATTAGTTTGGGGACTGTGTCTGTCGGGAGAGATTGGGACAGTGTGATCAGTTTGGAAACTGACAAGGGCTGTAGAGAGAGATTGGGACAGTGTAATTAGTTTGGGGACTGTGTCTATCGGGAGAGATTGGGACAGTGTGATCAGTTTGGAAACTGACAAGGGCTGTCGAGAGAGATTGGGACAGTGTAATTAGTTTGGGGACTGTGTCTGTCGGGAGAGATTGGGACAGTGTGATCAGTTTGGAAACTGACAAGGGCTGTAGAGAGAGATTGGGACAGTGTAATTAGTTTGGGGACTGTGTCTGTCGGGAGAGATTGGGACGGTGTGATCAGTTTGGAAACTGACAAGGGCTGTAGAGAGAGATTGGGACAGTGTGATCAGTTTGGAAACTGACAAGGGCTGTCGAGAGAGATTGGGACAGTGTAATTAGTTTGGGGACTGTGTCTGTCGGGAGAGATTGGGACAGTGTGATCAGTTTGGAAACTGAATAGGGCTGTGGGAGCCGGAGAGGAGCAGTGGAGTTAGTTTGGGGACGGACGTGGGCCTGTGGGAAGAGAACAGGGCAGTTGACACGGGCTGTGAGGAGGAAGTGTGACATTGTGATTAGTTTGGAGACTGACACGGGCTGTGAGGAGGAAGTGTGACATTGTGATTAGTTTGGAGACTGACACGGGCTGTGAGGAGGAAGTGTGACATTGTGATTAGTTTGGAGACTGACACGGGATGTGAGGAGAGGGCAGAACGGCACGAGAATTGGGGACCAATGCGGCTTTGGGGAGAGCGGGAAAGTGTGATTGTATTTAGGAACAGACTAGGGCTGTGGGGAGAGAGTGGAACAGTGTGAGTAGTTCCAGTACTGACAAGGGCTCTGGGAAGAGAGTGGGACAGTGTGATTAGTCCGGGGAATGACAGGGTCTATGGGGAGAGAGTGGAGAGTGCGATTAGTCCGGGGACTGACAAGGGCTGTAGGGAGAGAGTTTGACAATGCGATTAGTCCGGGCATTAATCCGGGATGTGAGAAGAGAGTGGGATAGCATGTTAGTTTGTGGACTGGTACGGGTCTGAGGGCAATGAGCAGGGCTGTGGTATTAGTTTGAGGACTGATACGGGTCTGTGGGCAATTAGCAGGGCTGTGGTGTTAGTTTGAGGACTGATACGGGTCTGTGGGCAATGAGCAGGTCTGTGGTGTTAGTTTGAGGATTGGTACGCGTCTGTGGGCATTGAGCAGGGCTGTGGTGTTAGTTTGAGGATTGGTACGCGTCTGTGGGCAATGAGCAGGTCTGTGGTGTTAGTTTGAGGACTGATACGGGTCTGTGGGCAATGAGCAGGGCAGTGGTGTTAGTTCGAGGACTGATACGGGTCTGTGGGCAATGAGCAGGGCTGTGGTGTTAGTTTGAGGATCGGTACGGGTCTGTGGGCAATGAACACGGCTGTGGTGTTAGTTTGAGGACTGATACGGGTCTGTGGGCAATGAACAGGGCTGTGGTGTTAGTTTGAGGACTGATACGGATATGTGGGCAATGCGCAGGGCTGTGATATTAGTTTGAAGACTGATACGGGTCTGTGGGCAATGAACAGGGCTGTGATGTTAGTTTGAGGACTGATACGGGTCTGTGGGCAATGAGCACGGCTGTGATGTTAGTTTGAGGACTGATACGGGTCTGTGGGCAATGAACAGTGCTGTGGTGTTAGTTTGGAAACCGACACGAGTCTGTGGTATAAATCGCGCTGCAGTGGGATTCCTTTGCGACAGACGTGCGTCTGTGGGAATAGTTTGGGTATTGACACAGGACTGCCGGTTTAGTGTCTGCTCCCTGTTTATGAATGGAGACTGCTGGAACAGAATGAATCACAATTATTGTATTTTGCACGAATCTTCTGTTTGTGTTGTTCCATAAATAGTTATTATCGAGCTAACTGAAAACTATACCACGAACTCTCTCTCTATCGAGGAGCTCCCCCTTAAGGTCCACCGCCGCATTACACGCTCTCACTCCACATTTGTTGACTTCAGGACCACGGAGTCCTGATCCCAGGGGCACCGCCAATCCCACAAGTGCCAGGAATCCGGACTTTCCATCCCACCCCCACTTTCCCTGCTGCCGGTGTCTCCATTCATCAGCCCCACGGAGTTTAGATAAATCTCCAACCTTTCATCTCCTCTGTTCGATACCTTCGGTCTCACAAACATAACACCCGGAACGCCTCGGACGGGGGTATCAGATCCTCCCTCCCGCCGGGGTAGCGGGAGCAAGAGTCTTCCATGACTCCTCCGGCTGCCTGGATGCCCGCACTCCCTCCGGTAAAAGCCTCCGTCACCTCTGGGGAAGCTGATGTCGAGATGAATACACGAAACTCGCCGCCTACCCCTCGGGCCCGTAAGGGGTGCAAAGCCTCTCTGTACACGGTCCTGTGACATGCCCTCTCCTCACACATCCTCAGCTCCCTTAGCGCCTGAGACAGCCAGCGGTAGCTCAGAAAGTTCACGCAAGAGGTCGGAGTGTTTTGGGCCTGGAAATGAGTCTAAGCAACGGCGGGCCTCCTTATCGAAGAGAGTTAGATGGAAACCGGAGTTAGGGTGTTCCAGGGTATAAGCGACCACGACCCAGGCCAGATCCTCGGCAAGGGAGAAGCTGCCTCTAGGACTTTACCCGAGCTCCAGTCCGTGTCGACTGCAGGATGTAATGAGCAACATCTGCAACCCCAGACTGGACAGGAGGCTGGTTATGTCCCCGGCTTGATCTTCCAGAGCAACCTTCACCTCCCGCCGATAGGCTGTCCGTGAAGCGCAGGGTTCGGATGCAGGGAGGGTGATGCCGGTGGAGAGAGGGTCAGGTCGGAGGGAAGAGAATGTATCGTGGAGATGGGATGAAGTGCAGGGGAAAGATCGATTGCGACAATGTGTCAGGTGCGCATGCGCTGTTTGATAGCTCGTGGTGTACGGATTGGACCTCCTGCGCGTATGAGCCGCCGTCTCCGCGCGGGCTTTCCAGTGTCCGTGTGTTTCGTCTCGGGTGGGTTCCGTTCGGTCCCACACTGTAAATTGCCCAATGTGCCATTTGTAACATGACTCACTATAAGCGTTACATCATCCTACTTTCCGTGTTTGCAACAGCAGCCAACGAGTATGGTCACAGGGAAGGGGGGGGGGGCGGCAGGGGATTAAGATCGCGAAGACCGGATGAGGAAAGAGTGATCACGGATACAGTGTGTGAAGGAGTGGGGTCAAGCAGGTGGGGTGGGGAGGTCAGCGTGATGGCACGGGTTGGTTGTTTCAGAGGGACTATAGAATGTAAGCACTGTAATCCCAGAATTCCCCTCAAGGAGGAAAGTCCTCTAAACGCTCAGTGCATCGATGGACACAATTATCTGACTCATACTCCCTACCTTCTCGCAGTCTCTCTCTCTCTCTCTCTCTCTCTCTCTCTCTCTCTCTCTCTCTCAACCGCCAGTGTCTATTTCCCTCCTCATGTCATACATTTCCGTCTCTCTGTATTCATCAGTCTCCCCAAATCCTCCGGCTAACAGTAGCTAAACCTGCCTCCTTCTCTCTCTCCCTCCCTCCCTCCATTCACTCCCCATTCTACGTCTCTCCCTCCCAACTCTCCCTCGCAACTCTCCCTCGCACGAATTTCTCTCCCTATCCGCCGTCACTCCTTCCCTCCCCATCTCACACTCCCGTCTCGAGGACGCCATCTGATACCGATTCGCAAAGATCTCTCCTCTCCCCAGATCTCTCGACTTCCCCTCGTCTTTCTCTAAACCTTCGATCACTCTCTACCTCACCGGTCTCTCTCTCAGACTGTACCCCCAGTCCTTTCATCTCTCTACACTAGCTCTGTCATACAGTTATCCCTCTACCTCGCCCCCGCTAAACACAGTGAGACTAAACACGTTGATGAAGGTAGAGCCGTAGATGTAGTGTATCTGGATTTTTACAAGGCATTCGATAAGGTACCCCGTGCATGTCTTGTTGAGAAGTTAAGGAGGAATGGGATCCAAGGGGACATTGCTTTGTGGATCCAGAACTGGCTTGCCCACAGAAGGCAAAGAATGTTTATAGACGGGTCATATTCTGCATTCAATCGGTGACCAGTGGTGTGCCTCAGGGATCTGTTCTGGGACACTTGCTCTTCATGATTTTTATAAATGACCTGGATGAGGAAGTGGAGGGATGGGTGAGTAAATTTGCCGATGTCACAAAGGTTGGAGGTGTTGTTGACAGTGTGGACGGCTGTCAGAAGCTACAGCCGGACATTGATGGGATGCAAAACTGGGATGAAAAATGGCAGGTGGAGTTCAACCCAGACGAGTGTGAAGCGGTTCATTTTGATAGGTTAAATATGATGGCAGAATTTACTATTGGCAGTGGAGAAGATCAGAGGGATCTTTGGGACCGAGTCCATAGGACACTGAGAGCTGCTGCGCAGTTTGTCTCTGTGGTTAAGAAGATACACGGTGCATTGTCCTCCATCAACCATGAGATTGAATTAGTGGGCCGAGAGGTCATGTTGTAGTTAAATAGGACCCTGACAGACCCCACTTGGAGTACCGTGCTCCGTTCTGGTCACTACAGGAAGGATGTGGAGACCATAGAAAGAGTGCAGAGGAGACTTACAAGGATGTTGTCTGGACTGATGAGCATGCCTTCTGAAAAATAGGCTCAGTGAATCCGACCTTTTCTCCTTGGAGCGACGGAGGATGAGAGGAGACCTGATAGAGGTGTAAAACATGATAAGAGGCATTGGTCGTGAGGATAGTCAGAGGTTTTACCCGGTGCTGAAAATGCTAACACAGGAGGACACAGTTTTATGGTGACTGGGAGTAGATACAGTATAGGTAGTTGGGCTAACTTTTTTATGGAGAGAGTGTTGAGTGCGTGGAATGGGCTGCCAGCAACGGTGGCGGAGGCGAATACGATCGGTTATTTCAAAACGCTCCCAGATAGGTACATGGCTGATACAAAAATTGAGGGCTAAAGGTAACCCTAGCTAACTTCTAAAGTTAGAACATGTTTGGCACAGCTATGTGGGCCGAAGGGCTCGTATTGTGCTATAGGCTTTCTATGTTTCTAATCAAAATGTCCCCTCTCTGTATTTCAACCGACTCCGACAGTGGTTCTTCCATAGGGTCTCTGGCTATATCTGAAGACTTAATACTTCTGTTGTCTGTCGGTAATGCCACTTCAGAATGGTCAGTTTAAAAGTGCGTTCCGCCTCTGCTCTGAGACAATTAATAAATGTTTGCACTTGCTGTGGGTTGTTTCCTGCCAGGAGTATCCCTGCGCTAGATTCCAAAGTATATTTACAACAGACACAAAATTAATAGTCTCCGCCTTCGTTTACTGACATTTAGTTACTTCTCCGGCGTCACTGAGTTCCCCGGGTCCTCCGAGAGTGGCATCTTTTGCTCTGCTCAGCCAATCATACATTCCGTCAGTAGGACTCCCATCCCACCCTTCCCCGGTGGAAGGGCCCAGTCCCCTTGTGGTCCTTGGGGCGCATTGGGACATCCTGTTCTAACTCCTGATCAGGAGGTTCCATTGACTCAATGAGAAATGTCTAGAAATCTCCAGGCAATGGATTAAACCTTCGGCAAGGCTGGACTAACCAGTTATGGAAGGCTACCGGTTTGATTCACTATTCGCGTTGTGTACCTCAGTCGGCTTCCAGGTTTTAAGTATCAGGACATCCCATACCATAACACAAGGACCTTGGAACAGTGAGCTATGCATCGGCCCCTCCTCAGCTGTAGCTGTTGTTGCCGATACTGTAGGCGGGCACAATGCCGGGACACCCAAACTGGCATTTCTGTCCTCTCCGGAAGTTCCATATTAAGTGGGGGAGGAGTGTGGTTTGTTATTGGAGGATATATTCCAGTGTCTGAGGCCTTTACGGAACGGGGTCCTAATGAGGGCTCCTCTGCCTTCTGCGTAAATTGTTCTGTTTTTTAGCTTTAATCTTCGGAGACTCGTTTCGGTTATCCACTTCTTCCCATTTGTAAAACAGCTCATCATATACTCTAAATCCCAGGTCGGATCTCCACCCCCAGATTATGTTTCACTTCGCCAGTGCTGAATCTTTCGCCATCAACGTATCCGCTATAGAGACAAGCTCCACAACTCAACCCACTGAGATCACACGACATGGTTACAGAGTACCTGCTGTCTCCCATTTGCAAAGAAACCTTCTCCGATTGGGACCGCAGGGAAACCAACCAAATACCTTCCGACCGTCTTCCGTGTATTCTCATTCATCGGCGCCTTTGTCCGAGAATCTGTGAGTCTCGACTGCAGAGATGACTCGATATTTTCCTCCTCCAGTTACTGATAAGACTATCCTTTAACTGCATAAATTTCAATATTCTTCATAGGCAATATTTACAATTCTTACACGTTATTTTTACTATCCGGTGGTCAGCAATTTCAAGAAGCGCGTGTTCGGTATTAGCCAGTGGAGAAAATCTCCGCGCAGTACACAAGATTAGAACGGCCTGTCCGCACTCTGCTCGACTATTAGCCAGACAGACTCGGACAACGGTTAATAATACCCTTTTGCTGGCCTGAGACAGACAGTCTGTACGTCGCTTTGTTTCTCGAACAAAGGTCAGCAATACCTCAATATTCGCATGACCCATTATTAGCTCGCACAGGCAATTCAGAATCTGTCTTATCCTGTCACCCTCATGATCCTAATCTTGGTCAATAACATGCAAGCGAAGCTTGACGACAAAATTCAATTCAAATTTTCTTCCACAATGGGTGCACGGGGGGAGATGAGGGTGGGAATTGATGGTGAAATTAATTATTTTTTTCGAAAAGAGAGCCGAGCGTAACGATACTTAATGGCGGATTAATGGGTGTATGGAGGTGAGGGATGTTAGGAGTACCGGGGATATTAATCGGAGGACAGAATAACGATACTTAATGGCGGATTAATGGGTGTATGGAGGTAAGGGATGTTAAGAGTACCGGGGATATTAATCGGAGGACAGAATAACGATACTTAATGGCGGATTAATGGGTGTATGGAGGTGAGGGATGTTAGGAGTACCGGGGATATTAATCGGAGGACAGAATAACGATACTTAATGGCGGATTAATGGGTGTATGGAGGTAAGGGATGTTAGGAGTACCGGGGATATTAATCGGAGGACAGAATAACGATACTTAATGGCGGATTAATGGGTGTATGGAGGTGAGGGATGTTAGGAGTACCGGGGATATTAATCGGAGGACAGAATAACGATACTTAATGGCGGATTAATGGGTGTATGGAGGTAAGGGATGTTAGGAGTACCGGGGATATTAATCGGAGGACAGAATAACGATACTTAATGGCGGATTAATGGGTGTATGGAGGTAAGGGATGTTAGGAGTACCGGGGATATTAATCGGAGGACAGAATAACGATACTTAATGGCGGATTAATGGGTGTGTGGAGGTAAGGGATGTTAGGAGTACCGGGGATATTAATCGGAGGACAGAATAACGATACTTAATGGCGGATTAATGGGTGTATGGAGGTGAGGGATGTTAGGAGTACCGGGGATATTAATCGGAGGACAGAATAACGATACTTAATGGCGGATTAATGGGTGTGTGGAGGTAAGGGATGTTAGGAGTACCGGGGATATTAATCGGAGAACAGAATAACGATACTTAATGGCGGATTAATGGGTGTATGGAGGTAAGGGATGTTAGGAGTACCGGGGATATTAATCGGAGGACAGAATAACGATACTTAATGGCGGATTAATGGGTGTGTGGAGGTAAGGGATGTTAGGAGTACCGGGGATATTAATCGGAGGACAGAATAACGATACTTAATGGCGGATTAATGGGTGTATGGAGGTAAGGGATGTTAGGAGTACCGGGGATATTAATCGGAGGACAGAATAACGATACTTAATGGCGGATTAATGGGTGTGTGGAGGTAAGGGATGTTAGGAGTACCGGGGATATTAATCGGAGGACAGAATAACGATACTTAATGGCGGATTAATGGGTGTATGGAGGTAAGGGATGTTAGGAGTACCGGGGATATTAATCGGAGGACAGAATAACGATACGTAATGGCGGATTAATGGGTGTATGGAGGTAAGGGATGTTAGGAGTACCGGGGATATTAATCGGAGGACAGAATAACGATACTTAATGGCGGATTAATGGGTGTATGGAGGTAAGGGATGTTAGGAGTACCGGGGATATTAATCGGAGGACAGAATAACGATACTTAATGGCGGATTAATGGGTGTGTGGAGGTAAGGGATGTTAGGAGTACCGGGGATATTAATCGGAGGACAGAATAACGATACTTAATGGCGGATTAATGGGTGTATGGAGGTAAGGGATGTTAGGAGTACCGGGGATATTAATCGGAGGACAGAATAACGATACTTAATGGCGGATTAATGGGTGTATGGAGGTAAGGGATGTTAGGAGTACCGGGGATATTAATCGGAGGACAGAATAACGATACTTAATGGCGGATTAATGGGTGTATGGAGGTAAGGGATGTTAGGAGTACCGGGGATATTAATCGGAGGACAGAATAACGATACTGAATGGCGGATTAATGGGTGTGTGGAGGTAAGGGATGTTAGGAGTACCGGGGATATTAATCGGAGGACAGAATAACGATACTTAATGGCGGATTAATGGGTGTGTGGAGGTAAGGGATGTTAGGAGTACCGGGGATATTAATCGGAGGACAGAATAACGATACTTAATGGCGGATTAATGGGTGTATGGAGGTGAGGGATGTTAGGAGTACCGGGGATATTAATCGGAGGACAGAATAACGATACTTAATGGCGGATTAATGGGTGTATGGAGGTAAGGGATGTTAGGAGTACCGGGGATATTAATCGGAGGACAGAATAACGATACTTAATGGCGGATTAATGGGTGTGTGGAGGTAAGGGATGTTAGGAGTACCGGGGATATTAATCGGAGGACAGAATAACGATACTTAATGGCGGATTAATGGGTGTGTGGAGGTAAGGGATGTTTGGAGTACCGGGGATATTAATCGGAGGACAGAATAACGATACTTAATGGCGGATTAATGAGTGTATGGAGGTGAGGGATGTTAGGAGTACCGGGGATATTAATCGGAGGACAGAATAACGATACTTAATGGCGGATTAATGGGTGTGTGGAGGTGAGGGATGTTAGGAGTACCGGGGATATTAATCGGAGGACAGAATAACGATACTTAATGGCGGATTAATGGGTGTGTGGAGGTGAGGGATGTTAGGAGTACCGGGGATATTAATCGGAGGACAGAATAACGATACTTAATGGCTGATTAATGGGTGTATGGAGGTAAGGGATGTTAGGAGTACCGGGGATATTAATCGGAGGACAGAATAACGATACTTAATGGCGGATTAATGGGTGTATGGAGGTAAGGGATGTTAGGAGTACCGGGGATATTAATCGGAGGACAGAATAACGATACTTAATGGCGGATTAATGGGTGTATGGAGGTAAGGGATGTTAGGAGTACCGGGGATATTAATCGGAGGACAGAATAACGATACTTAATGTCGGATTAATGGGTGTATGGAGGTAAGGGATGTTAGGAGTACCGGGGATATTAATCGGAGGACAGAATAACGATACTTAATGGCGGATTAATGGGTGTGTGGAGGTGAGGGATGTTAGGAGTACCGGGGATATTAATCGGAGGACAGAATAACGATACTTAATGGCGGATTAATGGGTGTGTGGAGGTAAGGGATGTTAGGAGTACCGGGGATATTAATCGGAGGACAGAATAACGATACTTAATGGCGGATTAATGGGTGTATGGAGGTGAGGGATGTTAGGAGTACCGGGGATATTAATCGGAGGACAGAATAACGATACTTAATGGCGGATTAATGGGTGTGTGGAGGTAAGGGATGTTAGGAGTACCGGGGATATTAATCGGAGGACAGAATAACGATACTTAATGGCGGATTAATGGGTGTATGGAGGTAAGGGATGTTAGGAGTACCGGGGATATTAATCGGAGGACAGAATAACGATACTTAATGGCGGATTAATGGGTGTATGGAGGTAAGGGATGTTAGGAGTACCGGGGATATTAATCGGAGGACAGAATAACGATACTTAATGGCGGATTAATGGGTGTATGGAGGTGAGGGATGTTAGGAGTACCGGGGATATTAATCGGAGGACAGAATAACGATACTTAATGGCGGATTAATGGGTGTATGGAGGTAAGGGATGTTAGGAGTACCGGGGATATTAATCGGAGGACAGAATAACGATACTTAATGGCGGATTAATGGGTGTATGGAGGTAAGGGATGTTAGGAGTACCGGGGATATTAATCGGAGGACAGAATAACGATACTTAATGGCGGATTAATGGGTGTATGGAGGTAAGGGATGTTAGGAGTACCGGGGATATTAATCGGAGGACAGAATAACGATACTTAATGGCGGATTAATGGGTGTATGGAGGTAAGGGATGTTAGGAGTACCGGGGATATTAATCGGAGGACAGAATAACGATACTTAATGGCGGATTAATGGGTGTATGGAGGTGAGGGATGTTAGGAGTACCGGGGATATTAATCGGAGGACAGAATAACGATACTTAATGGCGGATTAATGGGTGTATGGAGGTGAGGGATGTTAGGAGTACCGGGGATATTAATCGGAGGACAGAATAACGATACTTAATGGCGGATTAATGGGTGTATGGAGGGAAGGGATGTTAGGAGTACCGGGGATATTAATCGGAGGACAGAATAACGATACTTAATGGCGGATTAATGGGTGTATGGAGGTGAGGGATGTTAGGAGTACCGGGGATATTAATCGGAGGACAGAATAACGATACTTAATGGCGGATTAATGGGTGTATGGAGGTGAGGGATGTTAGGAGTACCGGGGATATTAATCGGAGGACAGAATAACGATACTTAATGGCGGATTAATGGGTGTATGGAGGTAAGGGATGTTAGGAGTACCGGGGATATTAATCGGAGGACAGAATAACGATACTTAATGGCGGATTAATGGGTGTATGGAGGTGAGGGATGTTAGGAGTACCGGGGATATTAATCGGAGGACAGAATAACGATACTTAATGGCGGATTAATGGGTGTATGGAGGTGAGGGATGTTAGGAGTACCGGGGATATTAATCGGAGGACAGAATAACGATACTTAATGGCGGATTAATGGGTGTATGGAGGTAAGGGATGTTAGGAGTACCGGGGATATTAATCGGAGGACAGAATAACGATACTTAATGGCGGATTAATGGGTGTATGGAGTTAAGGGATGTTAGGAGTACCGGGGATATTAATCGGAGGACAGAATAACGATACTTAATGGCGGATTAATGGGTGTGTGGAGGTGAGGGATGTTAGGAGTACTGGGGATATTAATCGGAGGACAGAATAACGATACTTAATGGCGGATTAATGGGTGTATGGAGGTAAGGGATGTTAGGAGTACCGGGGATATTAATCGGAGGACAGAATAACGATACTTAATGGCGGATTAATGGGTGTATGGAGGTAAGGGATGTTAGGAGTACCGGGGATATTAATCGGAGGACAGAATGTGTTTGTAATAATGGTGTTTTATCTGTTGTTTAGAGGGAGGAAATGTTGGGGGGGAATATCAATCGGAGAGAGGAGGAAGGTCAGAATGGGTTTGAAATAATGGTGCAATAATCGTTGTGTAGAGGGAGGGACTGTTAGGGGTACGGGGGATATTAATCGGAGTGTGGAGGGAGGACAGAATTGGTTTGTAATAATGGTGTTTTAATCATTGAGTAGATGGAGGGAAGGTCTGTATCAGGCTGGGATATTAATGTTTGAATAGAGGGAGGGACGGGGTAAAACACGGAATTATCTGGTGTGTGATGGGGGTCGAATAACATTTGTTACTTAGCAGGTGAAGCAAAATGTGTGAAAATGAATGAACAGTCGACTTTACGGGCCGGGGCCCTTCATAAGCACTGGAAAGGAAAGGGAAAGGTACAAGAAAAAGGAAGATGTGGTAGGAAGAGAAGGCGGGCATGCTAGAATGTGAGAGATGAATCCAATTTGATGAGGTAGGGGAATGAAATAAGAGGCTGGGAGTTGATGAGTGGAAATGGCTGGAGAAGAAGGAATACGATCGGATCGCTTGACAGGGAGTGAACGAGCCCCGGTCAGAAGGGTAGTTGCAGAATTTAAAAGGAGCAAGCCAAACGTCACCTTTTGTGTGGGTGAGAAACGGGGAGTCGAGGAGGAGACGCAAAAATGAAAACACTGGAAGTAAATTTGCATTGAACTTCGTCGATGGACAGAGGCGGAGAGGGGAGAACTCCACTGTTTGCCCAGAGTGACAGACTGTAGGCGATGGGTAACGCGGTAATCACTCTCACTGAGAAAATTGACCATAGGAGGCAGTAAAGGGGCAGAGTTACTGGGGGCGGAGGTAGGCAGGCCAGGAACTGAGGTTAGAGGCCTGAGTGGAGACATAAACAAGGAGGAAGGAGGAACAGAAAAATATCTGGCTGGAGAAACCGATTGGAGCCTTGCTGGATGGAATACGGTGTGTAGCACATCCGAACTGAAAGTGGACTCGTTAGGGCGGAAGATGAGGCCCTGGACCGACATGTCACAGAAGGACTGCGAAGTGGAACGGAATTGGAGACTGCCTGGATGGAATACGAGGTGTAGCACATCCGAACTGAAAGTGGACTCATTAGGGTGGAAGATGAGGCCATGGACCGACATGTCACAGAAGGGCTGGGAAGTGGAACGGAATTGCTTGGCCACTGGGAATACCCGCTTTTTGTCGATGGACGTGAGGCGCACTACAAAGCGTTTATTAATTTGATTAATCTGCATCCGTTCAGTATCATCGTAAACCTGGACACTATCTTAGTTTAAGACTCTGCACTGTATTATAAAAAGGTTCGAAGAACTTTTTCGTTGTTAAATTTCCATTGTTGTGATCAACAATCGAGAAAATTCCCGGAGAGAAGCAGAGCAGCCCAATGACGTATCGCATTAGTGGAGCCGAGGAATGGACAAGATCAAGAATAGCAATCATAGAACCGAGAGTCGAGCCGGAGAGTGTTTCACAACAACATTCATTGACTTCTCCAATCGTCCTTTCTTCATCTTTGAGATGTTGCAATTTCGTGTCAACCTCTACATAATGGGATTTTAATTGAATTGCATCATCTTTATTTTTACACCTGCTGTTGAAGACACGTCATCCTTGTGTAGAATTGAAGAGTCAGTGTGCTGGAGTGACCGTGGAGATTCATCAGCTCAGAGTTTCTTGGGCCAGATCGCGGGCAGCTGGAAGACAGGTGGAAACTCACACTACATGCTTGAAACGTTTTACCGTGTGAAAAAGATATATTACATGATCATTGCCGTTATTGGTGTTCCTGGTAAGAACATAGGTGAACAAATGTTTCCAGTTCTGTGTGCGCGCTCTTTGAACTCCTTCGGTTTGTGACCGAGTTGTTAGGCCGGTGTATCAGTGAGGTCGGTGCAGACATTGTGAAGAAACGCTGTGCTCGTTCAGAAATTCCCCTGCAATTTAATCTGTGCCCACAGATAAAATTCAACTGCCCGTTGCAATGGATGCAGAGTGGAAGATCTGGGAGATGAAATCATGGAAGGGAAGTTTCATCTATCAGCATAAAGCCGCTGTCGAAGATAACTCCGACAATCCTTTGCTCTCGGCACCTTTACGGCCGACTTGCTGTTATCCGCATTAAAAGTGAAACTCGCTGTAAGTTCAAATTGGAACGTGAGAAGGACTCCGCAGAGAGCAAACTCACAGGAACATCAAGTCTAACAGACTGGCAGCCGCTGTCTGCAGCAGCGGCAGACATAGGAACGACTCTGCACGCAGCCAGTCCCCGTAAAGCGCCGGGTCAGTCAAAATCCCAGGCCGACTGCTCAGGCAGTGTGCACGCCAAAGCACTGACGTCTTCATGGACATCTTCAAACTCTTCCAGGCTGCCGTCCCCATAGGCATCAAATCATCCAGTATGCGATGTCATCAAGCAACAACACACACAAAATACTGGTGGAACACAGCGGGCCAGGCAGCATCGATAAGGAGAAGCACTGTCGGCATTTCGGGCCGAGACTCTAAGTCAGTTTGAATTTCCAGCATCTGCAGATTTCCTCGTGGATGCGACGTCAGCATTCTTTTTGTATGGACTACAATATTAAATGCTGAGGCTTAATATAATCAGCCAGCACATCGGGGATGATGAGCAATTTCGATCACCTTATCGAAAGAAGGATGCACTGGCATTGGAAAGGTGCCCGGGAAAGCACAGGGCAATGATCCCGAAATTAAAGGGTTAACGTGCGGGAAGCGTTTGATAAATGTTGGGTGATATCACTAAAAATTACAGAATATTGAAAGACGGTGAGAGAGTGGATGTGGTGGAAATAATTCACATAGTGGGGAAGGTCTAGAATCAGACAGCACTGCCTCAGAATACAAGAGCTTCCCTTTAGAAGAAAGATGAGGATAAATTTCTACCATCACAGTGGTGAGTCTGTGGAACTCATTGCTATGAACGGCTGCAGAAGCGGAGTCATTGGCAGTTTATGAAGCTAAAGTTGGTAGTTTCCTGATCAGTCAGGGCGTCAAAGGTTACGGCAGAAGGCAGGAAAATGGGGGTTGAGGGTAATAATAAAGCAGAGCAAGCAACAGAAAGCCCCGCCCCACCCCACGTTTCAGATAAAAAGCATCTGCGCGCACCACCCGCCAAATAAGCAATGGCAAAGACCCCAAAGGGAGATGTGCCCAATGGTGGGAGAGCTTTACCGGACATGTACTGGGCCGAACCCACCAGAGTCTGTAGGAACTTACGTTCAAAGGCATTGATGTTTCCATACCAAGCCATGATGCAGCCAGTCGATACACTTTGTATCACTTCTATGGAGATTTGTCAACGTTTCAGATGTCATGCCGGATTTCCGCAAACCCCTAAGAAAACAGAGGCGCTGCCGTACTTTTTTAACAATTGCATGTGATGGGTCCAAGAGAGATCCCTGAAATATTAGCTCCCAGAAATTTAAAGTTGCTGACCCTCTCTCGTCCTCCGAAGAGGACTGGCACATGGACCTCTGGTTCCTCCTTCCTTTTGACTTGCTTGCATGGAGTGGGACGTGGGGCAGGGTGGAAGTTACAGACAAAGCTGATGCAATTGTCAAGCTCAGCACGGCTGCAGGAAGCGGCAGCAATGCATTGGTCGACGTAGCGGTGGGAGCATTGGGGTGCGTTACCGGGGATGGTTTGGGACATGGGTTGTTTTAGGAAAATGCAGATACATCTGGGTCCTATGCGAGTTCCATGGCCACCCATTGAATGTAGAGTAAGCGGGAGGAGCTGGAGGACAAACTGCTGAGGTGAGGACCGGTTCTGCCAGACGGAGGATGGTGGTGACGAGGGGAATTAGTTTTTATTTTTTGAGAAATCAGTGAAGAGCTTTAAGGCCCTTTTGATGGGAGAATGGACATCCATAGAGAAAATGAGACGGTCAAGGCCAGAGAATATTAGTCAGTTGATGGAGAGCACTGAGAAGCCTCCAAGGAATTGTTTATGAGTTGTTTACGAATTGTTAACGAACTGCTTTCAGAAATACTGCAAAGACTGGACACATACTATTATAGGTTGCGTACAACGAAGACGAGACATTACATTTTCCCCGAGGGTGGTGTACTCCGATTAATCCCCACGCGGAATTGAGACAACCATTCTGCAGGGAGTGAGAGACAGGATGGAACCGAATCCGCCAGTTTGGCAAAACGACCGTGACAGGACTCGAACCTGCAATCTTCTGATGACTTCCAATCCAGTACCGAAGTCAGACGCCTTATCCATTAGGCCACACGGTCCTATTGTAGGAGAAATATCAGGAGAAAAATGGGGAACATGTTGACTGCCGCAAGTAGTTTCCCACCTGTAGAATGATCTCCCAACTGAGCTAAAAGTACTGGCACGCAGTGTTTTCATCCCAGGTGAGCATTCAGCCATTGTTTTCAATATCTCTACATTCATTCTGGTTTTGAGCTCTTCACTTAAACTCAATTACCTTTCTGTCACAGAAAGGAATTCTCAAAGGTACACATCACTGACTTTAGCAGCGGCGTTATATTCTGGGATTGGAATCCCAATTAGGATTGAATAAGCAGGGCCAGGAATGAGTGGACGATCAGGGTCGATGCCATTCATTTGACAATGCCTGGGGAGCGGTTGTCAATGGTACCCAGCACAAAAAGTCTACCAGCCAGAAAGAAGAGGAACGGTAGAGGGAGGGAGAAACAGAGAGATGGAGAGCTACAAGGGTGGTGGAAGGGAGTGAGTGAGTGAGAGAGAGAGAGAGAGAGAGAGAGAGAGAGAGAGAGAGAGAGAGAGAGAGAGAGAGAGAGAGAGAGAGAGAGAGAGAGAGAGAGAGAGAGAGAGAGAGAGAGAGAGAGAGAGGCAGACAGACATACAGAGATGACCTCGGATGAGTTAGGGAAACGAAATCGCAGGTTAGAACTCTAGGGTTTACATAAGATCCCGCTTGAGTTATTCTGTCGGTCTGTCATTCTCCAGCTATCCCTTCCCATTGATGTATCTCCTTGTCTGTGTATGTGGAGGTGTCTGAAAGCTACTGGCTGGTCTCTACAAGCAAGGCGATAGTCCGCCACGTTAAAGCAGCAACCCCTTTGCCTGCTGTTCGATGGTACGTTGAGAGAGTGGAAGGTGGAAAGTGCGTTCGGGGAGAATCAACTTCGACGAGGAGTAAGTGTTGCAACGTCGAGCCGGATGATGTCTCGTCGGCAGGTAGCGATGAAAACGTCCGGGGAGGGGTAGAATCAGATCGGGTTGTCCAAGAATTGGAGGAGGGTTTCGAGATGGGAGAAGTGATTATCAGTGCGGGGTTGAAAATTCGTTCAGAAAAGGTAGGGTCGGAAATGGAGGTCAATGTGAAGTGGATATCACCTTCCAAGCATCAGCTCGTCCCGAAAGTTTGAGAAGCTTCAACGCGTTGTTTATGTAAGTTTTCGTAGAAGTACATCACAGACGGGACACATAACATTATAAGTTGCGTATAATGAAGGCGTGATATTTCGCTCGGTTTCCCAGCAGGGCGGAGTAATCCGGTTAATCGCCGTGCGTGCAGTTGTTTCACATGGTGCAACTGTGCTGCAGATAGTGGGGGACAGAATGGAACCAAAACCGTCAGGTTGGTCAATCGACCGTGATTAGACTCGAACCTGCAATCTTCTGATCACTTCGAATTAAGCACCGAAGTCGGACGCCTTATCCATTCGGCCACACGATCGTCTTCTGCAAGAAATGCGAATAGAAAAAATGCGAAACGTGCGAATTGCTGTCAGGCATTTCCACGAGATGACTCATCCGCTGACCGATCTAAACGTAAATTTAAAACGCAGTGTTTTCATCCCAGATGAACATTCGACTACTGTTGTTAATATCAATAAATTTTGCAACTTTGTTTAAATGTAATATTCTATTTCGCTGTTTCTCTTACAGAAAAAAAAAACATCTGTAAAGATGCACGCCACTGACTTTTGAGGCGGCCTTATATTCTGGGATTGGAATCAGCGAGAATGGTCCAATAAAAACAATTCGTCATTGATAGAGATGCGTGCTCTCTTTTTCTAAATGTCAACCGTCGCTTGCAGACGCCAGAACCGACCGGCCTGCGCTTGTGTCAGTGAAGGTTAGGACATTGGGATCTGCTGCCTCAGTCAGTGCTCTGTGCGGTTCAGTGTTTCTCTAGTTTAGTGGCTATCGGCCTGCGCTTGTGTCGGTGAAGGTTAGGACATTGGGATCTGCTGTCTCAGGCAGTGCTCGGTGAGCTTCAGTGTTTCTCTGGTTTAGTGGCTATCGGCCTGCGCTTGTGTCGGTGAAGGTTAGGACATTGGGATCTGCTGCCTCAGTCAGTGCTCTGTGCGGTTCAGTGTTTCTCTAGTTTAGTGGCTATCGGCCTGCGCTTGTGTCGGTGAAGGTCAGGACATTGGGATCTGCTGCCTCAGACAGTGCTCGGTGCGCTTCAGTGTTTCTCTAGTTTAGTGGCTATCGGCCTGCGCTTGTGTCGGTGAAGGTCAGGACATTGGGATCTGCTGCCTCAGGCAGTGCTCGATGCGCTTCAGTGTTTCTCTAGTTTAGTGGCTATCGGCCTGCGCTTGTGTCGGTGAAGGTCAGGACATTGGGATCTGCTGTCTCAGGCAGTGCTCGATGCGCTTCAGTGTTTCTCTAGTTTAGTGGCTATCGGCCTGCGCTTGTGTCGGTGAAGGTCAGGACATTGGGATCTGCTGCCTCAGACAGTGCTCGGTGCGCTTCAGTGTTTCTCTAGTTTAGTGGCTATCGGCCTGCGCTTGTGTCGGTGAAGGTCAGGACATCGGGATCTGCTGCCTCAGGCAGTGCTCGATGCGCTTCAGTGTTTCTATAGTTTAGTGGCTATCGGCCTGCGCTTGTGTCGGTGAAGGTCAGGACATTGGGATCTGCTGCCTCAGACAGTGCTTGGTGCGCTTCAGTGTTTCTCTAGTTTAGTGGCTATCGGCCTGCGCTTGTGTCGGTGAAGGTCAGGACATTGGGATCTGCTGTCTCAGGCAGTGCTCTGTGCGCTTCAGTGTTTCTCTAGTTTAGTGGCTATCGGCCTGCGCTTGTGTCAGTGAAGGTCAGGACATTGGGATCTGCTGACTCAGACAGTGCTCGGTGCGCTTCAGTGTTTCTCTAGTTTAGTGGCTATCGGCCTGCGCTTGTGTCGGTGAAGGTCAGGACATTGGGATCTGCTACCTCAGACAGTGCTCGGTGCGCTTCAGTGTTTCTCTAGTTTAGTAGCTATCGGATTCTTACAATTGCCAATACACGAAAGGCCGTTGTTTTGAAGCCGGATGAGAATTAACTATAATATCCGTTTTCTTGAAGTCAAACAACATGATGAACAAGCCACTAGACGTACATTTACTTCGATACAGTGCTGTCTCACTATACCAGGGGTCAGCAACCTTTACCACTGAAAGAGCCACTTGGACCCGTTTCCCACAGAAAAGAAAACACTGGGAGCCGCAAAACCCGTTTGACATTTAAAATGAAATAACACTGCATACAACGTTTTGTTTTGCCTTTATGCTATGTATAAATAAACTATAATGTGTTGCATTTATGAAATTGATGAACTCCTGCAGAGAAAACGAAATTACATTTCTGCATGCAACAAAAACATTTTGAACTCCGAAAAAAAGACGTTGGGTTGAAGGTTACTTTTAAGTAAAATACTCAACGTCTATTTGAGTCCTTCTTGTATTTATGAAAAACGCCAAACTTAAATTTGCCGCCAGCAGCAAACCAAAAATAACGTCAGCCAGCTGTCAACCTGAAAAATAAAAGGACTATTTCACTGAACAATGAAAACATATGAATATACGTAAAATAATACGCAATTAAAATATTTATCATACTTCTTCAGGTTGACTCACACCTGACAATGCAGTCGTATTCAGTAGGGATGGATCGATGCTTAGGGGAGTGACCGGGAAGGATAATGTGTTTTTTTCCTCTCTGAACTCACAGAAGCGTTTCCCAAACGATGTTTGCATTGCGATGATTGCAGAATGTAAATACTCCGAATTTATCATGTCGTGACATTGTTTGAACTCTCTCAAATTGGGGAAGTGAGACAATGTGCCTTTCTGTAAATCTCTGGCAAGCAACGTCAACTTGCGCTCGAATGCAAAACATCCCCCAACATGTGCAGGGCTGTACGTCCTTACCCCGTTGAAGAGCTGTGTTCAGCGTGTTCAGGTGCGCTGTCATGTCTACCATGAAGTGTAGCTTTTCCAGCCACTCTGGCTGTTCCAGCTCAGGAAAGTTGAGCCCTTTGCTGCCCAGGAAAGTTTTCACTTCTTCCAGACGCGCGACAAAGCGTTTCAGCACCTCCCCTCTGGACAGCCAGCGATAAAAACACGTTGTAGCGGTTGCTACACGCAGTCAGTAAACTGCAGTCAAAGATAGCTTTATTCGAACTAAACAGCCTTGCTTTTAAGCCTCCCTCAACCCGCCCCCCATGGGCGCGGATGCTGCAAAAGACACGTACTCACAAACCCCCGTAGGCTATCTCCCTTAGCCTGAACGCTGGCTAATTGTGAGCCGGTTCGGATGTGTCAGGAAATGGGTCGCCCGCCACAACGTCTTATTTAGATTGTACAAGATCACCATAATCTTCAAATTTAGATTTACATTTCAAAAACTAACAAACTAACATAAAAAACATATTAATTATATACTGACCATGTAGCGGTGTGCTACACGCAGCGCTAAAATTACGACACGGAGTCGGTAACTGCAGTCGAAGCAAAAAAACTTTATTCGAAATCTTCAGCCTCACTTTTAAGCCTCCCTCAACCTGCCCCCCCCCCCCCCCATGGCGCAGAGGCTCCAAAGCTCTGTGCTCGCAAACCCCCGTAGGCTATCTTATTGTGAGTCGGTTCGGATGTGCCAGGAAAAGGGTCGCCACAACCAATTATTTCCCAAAGCAACAGGGAGCCGCAGCACAGACCTAAAAGAGCCACATGTGGCTCCGGAGCCGCGGGTTGCCGACCCCCGCACTATACAGATCGAAACATACTGTTTCTCAATAGTTACAGGGCACCGAATCGATCAATCTGGAATAGCACGGCGGTAGCGGCTGAAATGCCAGTAATAGCTAGTTCTCTTTTTGCTGTGGTTAGCACCTGTCTCCATAAGCCTTCCTTCCCCATGTCCATGAATTCCGATAAGCATTACAGGCAAACTAAATAGAGGTTGAATCTGGAGACAAATGTGTGGAACATAAGCGGAGTTTTTACGTGCTGTGAAGAAATTCAGATCTTTGGAACACAAGAGAGGGAAGAGCAAACGAGGTGGCCGAGAGGTTAAGGCGATGGACTGCTAATCCATTGTGCTCCGCACGCGTGGGTTCGAATCCCACCCTCGTCGCGACCTCTTCCTCTGAGGAGCCATCGGTTGGAAAACATCCAGATCTGCAATTTACCAGATAGTTTGTTTTGTGAGTCTCGAAAAATAATGTTCACAATTAGAACCTGTCTCCAAATTTGCCCTTAAAAAATAACATTAGGAGAGGAATTAGGTCGTTGAGCCCATCGGGAATGGCTGATACATTATCCATCTACAGCGAGTACAAACTCATTAAACGCTCTTCATATTTCACCTTGTAATTCCCGGGATCATTCCCGCGAACGTCCTCTGGACCGCTTCCAATGCCAACAAATCCGCTTTTGCATCAGGGAGCCAAACTGTTCACTATTTTCCAACTGCGGTCTGACCAATGCCTTATAAATATTCAGCATTGCATCCTTCCTTTCATTTTCCAGTCCTCTCGATACGTAAACCATCACTGCATTTCCCTTCGTTAATCCTGAGTCAAACTGCAAGTTAATCTTTCAGGAAGCCTGTACTAGCCTTTATAGCTACTGCCTAGCCTAAGCACACGACCAAGTTCGTCTGCCGGGCCCTGCTCCTCAACACTAACACTAATATCAATCTATATTTAACGGTGTGCCATTTTGCCACAAAACTATCAAACCCCTTATTGAGAGTATTGATATATAACATGAAAATAAATGGGTCAAACACCAACTAATCACCGGCAGCCTACAAGAAAAACGCCCCCTTTATTCCCACTCGTTGCCTCCAGCCATCCAGCCAATCTTCGATCTATGCTAGTATATTTCCCGTAATACCACCGTCTTTCCTCCTGTTAAGCAACCTCAAGATTGGCACCTTGTCAAATTCTTTCTGATTTTCCAGGCAAGCAATAACCGCTGAGCCTTCTTCATTTATCATGCCTGTTTTTTCCTCAAAGTATTCCAACAGATTTGTCAGCCTAGATTTCCCTTAAGCAACCCCATGCTGACTTTGGCCTATTTTTACATGTGCCTCGAAGTACCCCAAAACGTCATCCTCAGTAATGGACAACATCGTCTAAACACTGGAGAAGGCTAACAGGCCTATACTTCCCTGTCTTTTTGTTTCCCTCCCTTTAAAGAGTGGAGAGAGATTTCCAATTTTCAGTCCTCTGGATCTATTCGAAACTCCGTTGTTCCTTGAACGATCACTATAAATGCGCCTACAGGGCAAAACGCTTGAACGTCGTTATAAGATGCGATGTTTATCAGTTTCACCCTTCTTCTTCCTTCTTTTAGCCTTCGTCTCGTCGCAAAGATGAGGGGGGGATGGTGGTGCGTGCGGAAATTCTGAACGGGGAGTTGAGCGCACAGATCCTGAAGGACGTGACTTTGAATCCTTCCTTCAGAACACAGCGCATTGTCGATTAATGCTCGAGTGTACCGAACTGATATCAAAGAACGGTCGAGTGGAGTATGTTCTTGTCATGTGATTCTGGAAACAGAGGAAGAGCGGCACAATGTCTGCACCGCATAGGTGAAATGTGTCAACCACTGCCACGCAGGTGAGGAATCTCCAAGGAAAACACAAACTGAAGGAGTTTCCGTACAGCGTGTGAATGTTGTGGGTGGCTCTGATTAAAACTCGAATTTCCCATCTATCTCTCTCGTAACTTCCGATGTACAGTTTTTAGCTTTCTCCCTTCGATTCCCCTGATATTTCAAATAAATCTTGATTGAAAATTTTGCAACTTCAATGATACATATTTTACATCGACTGGGCAGATTGGCGCCTCAGTGGTAAATCGGTCATCAGGACGTTGAATAATATAACAGTGGCAGTTTTATTGAGATTAACTGGCAGTCAGGTTTTAATAATGTGATAGGTGTACACGGTACCGAGGGAAAATCCGGAGCTGTGCGTTGAGTCACGGGGCCGAGTATACACCGAAATCTGTATATTTATTTGTGAAGTTAACGATGGGGGGAGGGGGACATCACTAGTTAATTACTAATCTGTATGCTCGCGTGGGATGTTTCGTAAGTAGCTACATTTTGCAGCAATACACAGCAAGGTTGATATATTAAAACATAGTGACCCTGTCTCTGTACCGATATGCGATCTCCCATCATCATCACCTTGTCTCGAAACAATAAAAGTACTCAATTCCCATGCTCTGTCGATTATGCACGAAGTTTTTGACCATTACTTTTCAATTTCCTGCAGGGGCATTCCCATGATAATTCATTTGAATCCGAACTGAAAAGTTCACGGTTTATTCTCTGAATCCTGGAGTCTGAAGAGTGTTTCTGCCCAGGATTGAACTGGAGACCTTTCGCGTGTAAAGCGAACGTGATAACCACTATACTACAGAAACACTACAGGGAGCTCAATGTTCTACGCTATTGAGCATCGACCAGACACCCTGCACACCTCCTTCACTCTCCACTCATTCATCTTGTTCTGCAGAACAATCTTTTCTACACCCAAGAAATAGAAAACGAAATTCTCTCTTCAGCCTGGTCTTTTTCGTGGGTTGGCCTATGTAAAGAGCAGACGAACTTCAGCGATGAGAGCTCCGGTCTGTCTATTCGGCGTGTGGATGCTCAGCTCTTTCAGAAGCGTCCTACAACATGAGGACTTCGAGGATTCCACTTAAAAAAAAACAAATCTACATTCAATTTAGTGACAAAATATTAGCCACTGGTTTACTGAGCTGGGGTGATTGTAGAAATGATCTATGGGATCATCAGTGGTATAAGGGTTTTCAGTTGCAGGAGTAGCTTGGTGAATGTCGGCTGGTTCCGTCCGCCCAACGGCAGCATTTCGAAAAAAAACACCGGGATACATTCGAACCGTGGCGGTGCTGTGATTCGAAGCCCCGTCACCTCAGAGACCTCTCGGCTACACTACCCGTGAGCAGGTTGCCTGGTGTTCTTAAAGTGATTGCGATCAATTTATTTATTGAAGATCACACCCCCACACTCACTCTCAAAAAATGCATAGACAATAGTGATAAACAGGTGGACCAGTAACCGGTAGAGGGAGTTATTAGCGAGAGGGGTTGATAGGTGGTGGTGGAATTGTGAGAGCATTCACAGAAAGAACGACTGAATGTACCCCGAATATAAGGTCCGAAGTGCCGTTTACGATCCTAAGGAGTGGTACGAATGTCACTGTGAATTCTTCTGTGCCTTAAGGCTGGCGAGACAGGTCATATTTTCATTTGGACTGCCACATGGGAAGTAATGGAGCCTTAACTGGTTTTCTGATCTCATCTCCCGATGCAGTGGATTTTATCGACAGGACAACGGAGAAGATGAGGAGCAATGAGAGTATATCAACTATTTCTGAAGTATGACTTCAGGAATGGAAGATTTCGTTGCTTCACCTTTTGGTTAATTCGACTCTGGAGTAGACGGCGGGTGCGTCGCGGGACGGAGGGTGATATTTTGCTACGATAAATAATTCAGTAATGTTCAAAAAGCAAAACTGAGGCCTCGCGGGTTGAACGAAAGAACCAATCAGTTACAGTGCTAGCTATATTAGTGGCGAACAAATCAAAGCATC
Source organism: Hypanus sabinus (assembly GCF_030144855.1). Taxonomy (NCBI): domain Eukaryota; kingdom Metazoa; phylum Chordata; class Chondrichthyes; order Myliobatiformes; family Dasyatidae; genus Hypanus; species Hypanus sabinus. Next base: position 318,002 of record NW_026780770.1, read on the forward strand.
AACCTGGCATTTAATAAGGTACCCATGCAAAGCTTATTGAGAAAGTCAGGGGGCATGGGATCCAATGAGCCATTGCTCTGTGGATCCACAACAAGCTTGCCCACAGAAGACAAAGAGTGGTTGTCGTCGGGTCATATTCTGAATGGAGGACAGTGACCAGTGGTGGGCCTTAGGAATCTATCTGGGACGCTTACACTTCGTGATTTCTATAAATGACGTGGATAAGGAAGAGGAGGAATGAGTTAGGAAATATGCCGTTTGCACAAAGGTTGGGGGTGTTGTGGATAGTGTACAGGGCTGTCAGAGGTTACAGTGGGACATTGATAGGACGCAAAACTGGGCTGAGAAGAGGCAGATGGAATTCAACCCAGAAAAATGTGAAGTTGTTCATTTTGGTAAGGCAAAATAATGACAGAATATAGCATTAATGGTAAGACTTTTGACAGTGTAGAGGATCAAAGGGATCTTGATATCAGAGTCCATAGGACAGTCAAAGCAGCTGCGCAGGTTGATTCTGTTGTTAATAGGACATATTGTGTATTGGCCTTCATCAATTGTGGAACTGAATTTAGGAGCCGAGAGGTAATGTTGCAGCTATATAGGACCCTGGTCAGAACCAACTTGGAGTACGGTACTTAGTTCTGGTCGCCTCATTGCTGGGTAGTCGTCAATAATCGGGGCGAGTGGAGGGGTTCGGCAGGAGGGCACAAAGGGCTGACAGATACCGCTTTCAATTGGGAAACGTGGAATGTAGGGTGGATGTGCATAGATTTTGGCAGTTTGTGTATGACCGCCGAGGGGTTGAGTACACACTCAATTTCCAAAGGTCCCATATAACGAGGGGCGAGTTTCTTGGGTTCAATTTTAAGGGAGATATCTTTTGACGAGAGCCAAACCACCTGCCCAGGCCGATAACTGGGTGCAGGAACTCGATGGCCATCGTCAATCCTCCGGTTGCGGTCGGCTCAACGGAGCAAGGCCGCGCGAACATCCTTCCAGATCTTGCGGCCCCGCGGAGACGGGCCTGACTGAAGGCACAGCAGTTTGGTCTTCATGTACGTGAAACAGAGCGGGTTGGTAGCCGAGGGAGCATTCGAAGGGCGGCGTTCCGTGTCGGTGCTGGCCAGGGAGTTGTGGGCGGACTCTACCCAAGCGAGATGGGTGCTCCATTATGATGTGTTGTTGGCGGTTATGCAGCGCAGTGCTGCTCCCAATCCTGGTTTGCTCGTTCGGTTTCACCGCTAGTCTACCGGATGAACAAGGAGGTCGGCTGTGTCACGGGCTGTAGGGCGTTTGGGATGGGCTAAGAAGTACACGGCTTTCAGGAAGCAGTCCACCACGGTGAGTACAGCAGTGTTACCATGTGAAGGGGGTAGCAAACAAGAGACAGGTAGGGGATGAAGCAACCCAGCAGGTTGTCGATGGGAGACATTTCCGTGGCCACACACAGAAAAGGCAGAGACGAAGGAGAGAGTGTCAGCATCCATGGAGGGTCACCAGAAATGTCTCTTCAGAAGGAACAGAGTCCGATCGATCCCGGGATGGCAGGCGAAACGAGGAGTGTTTCCCCACTGAAGAACCTGAGACCGAACAGCGTCGGGCACGAAGAGACGACTGGCGGTTCCATTCCTTGGGTCAGGTTGAGTCCGCTGGGCCTCGATGACTATGGATTCGATCTCCCAGGTGAGGGCAGCCACCACACCGAGTGGTGGAATGATGGTCTCGTGGTTGGGAAGCCCTACTCGGAGACATATTGACGAGAGAGAGCATCGGGCTTCCCGTTCATGGAACCAGGACGATAGGCGAGTGTGAATCTGAAACGGCCAAAAAGTAATGCCCAAAGGGCCTAGCGGGATTTCAGGCGTTTAGCGGTTTGGAGTTATGCGAGGTTCTTGTAGTTCGTCCAGATGATGAATGGATGTTCCGTTCCCTCCAGCCAGTGTCTCCACTCCTCCAAAGCGAGTTTGACGGCCGGTGTCTCCCGGTTCCCTACGTCGTGGTTCCGTTCGGGGGTGGGGGGGGGGGGTTAGGCGGCGAGAGGAGGAGGCGCAGGGATGGAGCTCTTGGTCTGGGCTGGAGCGTTGGAAGAGGACCGCTCCCACCCCAGAGTCGGAGGCGTCGACTTCCACAATGAATTGACCAGACGGGTCAGGTTGGGCCAGGATGGGAGCGGAAGTGAAACGCATCTTCACCTCCGAGAAGGCCGAGTCCGCTTCGGGGGTCCAGTTTAAGGGGGTGGGAGGAGAGGTGAGTCGAGTAAGGGGCGCTGCCACCCGGCTGTAATCCCTGATGAAGCGACGGTAGAAATTTGCGAACCCCAGAAATCGCTGGAGTTGCTTAAGCGTCGTGGGGTTTGGCCACTCCGCCACCGCCCGGATCTTTTCGGGATCCGCCCTCAATTGCCCGCTCCCAATGATGTACTCCATCAAACTGACGGAACGGGCATGGAACTTGCACTTCTCTGCCTTAAAGAATATCTTGTTCTCCAAAACCCTCTGAAAAACCTGGCGGACAAGATGCGTGTGTTCCTGGAGATAACGGGAGAAGATTGAGATGTCGTCCAAATAAAAGAAAACGAAACGGTTAATAAATTACGTAAATACATAGTTTATCAGGGCTTGGAAGACAGCGGGGGCATTCATGAGGCCGAATGGCGTGACCAGATATTCGAAATGACCAAGAGAGCTGTTACAAGCTGTTTTCCCAGTCATCTCCCTCCCTTATCCTGACCAGGTGATAGACACTTCGCAGGTCCAACTTAGAGAAAGTTGTGGCTCCGTGAAGCGGCTCGAAGGCAGAGTTGATGAGGGGCAGTGGAGACTTATTATTTTTGGTGATGTTGTTCAGGCCACGGTAGACAATGCAGGGGCGCAGTGAGCTGTCCTTCTTCCCCACAAAGAAGAATCCTGCGCCTACAGGGGAAGACGAGGGTCGGATAATGCCCGCCGCGAAAGAGTCATTTAGGTAAGCCTACACTGCTTCCCTTTCTGGTCGGGCCGACATATGTGTAGAGGACCCGGGGAGAAGGTTCCACGCTGTATATGGTCCAGAATGTCCCGTTACTAACATGACTCAGTATGATTCAGCATACTACTTTGCGGCGTTCGTAACAGGAGCCAACGGATGTGATCACAGAAACGGAGAGAGGGTGAAGACCACGAAGACCAGTTTAGGAAAGCGAGATCGAGGTTACGGTCTGGGAAGTAGAGTGGTTAAGCAGGCGTGGTGAGAGAGGTCAGCAAGACGATACGGGTTGCTTGTTTCTGAAGGACTTTCGAATGGAAGAGCTGCAATCCCAGAATACCCTGCAGGAAGGAAAGTCCTCTAATCGCTCAGTGCATTTATGAACAGTATTCTCTGACTCACACTTTCCGACCACATCGTAGTCTCTCTCTCAACCCGTTGTGTCTATTACCCTTCCAAGTATTTTAATTTCGCGTCTCTCTGTATCCACCAGTCTCCCCAAACCAGCCCCCCCCCCCACGGGCCAATTTCTCTTCCTACCCTCTTTCACTCAGTCTCGCTCAGTTTCTCTCCCCCACTGCCGTTTCTCCTCTCCTAAAACCTCGGCTGCCTCTCTTTCCCTCCCGTCCTTCTCAGACTCTCGCCGCCGTCTCTTTACATTCACCAGTCTCTTTCTCCTCAGTGAGCAAGACTAACGGAGCATTAAGCGGGATCTGGACCAATTTGAACAACGGGTTGAAAAACGGCGGGTCGGATGAAACACATACACAAGTGTTAGATGTTGCAATTTGTGAGGACCAACCAGGGTTGATCTGACACAATGAGAAACAGGGCACTGAGGAGTACGATAGAACAAACGAATCTGGGAATGCAGGTCCATAATTCAATGAAAGTTGCGGCACAGTTAGAAAGCGTCGCAAAAAAAAAAAGGAGACGGAAGTACTGAGTACCGGAGTAGGGGTGCTATGTCCATGCTGTTTAAAAAATTATTCAGGCCTAATTTGGAATATTGTTGTGTTTTTGCTCAACTACCAACAGGGCAGCTATAAATACGTTTGAACAAATACAGAACAAAGTTACACGGCTATTGCCGGGCCTGGATGTTTTGAATTAAAAGGAACGATTCGGTATGTTAGCACTGTATTCCCGAGCGGGTAGGAGACTGAGGGGAGATTATGATAGAGCTATACAACATTAAGACGCGTATAGAGTGTATAAAAATGCAAGCGGGCTTTCTCCACTGATGTTGGGCGAGAAAACAACCAGAGATCATGGGTGAAGGGTGAAATGTGAAATGTTTAAGGAAAATAGGAGGGGAAGCTTCTTCACCCAGATGGACTCCAGAGTGTAGACAGTGCTGCCAACACAAATGGTTATTGAGATTCCGATGTGAATGTTTAAGAGATGACTGGATAGGTACTGGGATATGGATGGCCACGTTCCTGATGAGGTCGATGGCAGTTTAAATAATTCCTCATTGACCTGACGGGCTGAAGACCCTGTTTCTGTGCGGTGGTTTCCTCTGGCTGTCTGACTGCGCATCTGGGTGAGAGCTTTAATTTCTCACAGCACCGACCTATCCAGAAAGTCGTTATTACTGTCCGATCCCTCTGTCCTTGCTCATAGTGAAGGATGGAGACTGAGTTAATGGATGGTTACAGCGTGAGAAGATGAAAGCGCAGATGTGAGATGATAAAGGATGAAAGCTTTGGAAGTTGTTTATTCTGTATTCTCCAATCAGCCCGAATATTTGATTTGCCTTCGTTGCGTTTTCAGTTTTGTGTAGTTTTGTATGTTTCATTTATTATTGATTTCAGACGGAGACACGGATTCCACACCGGCCATGTGGATTCAGGGTTAAATAGATCGAAATGTGAGTGTATCTACACCCGATATGAGAAAAACACAATTCAGAGGTAAACTGGCATTCAGATAAATTGGTGTGTACTTCAATTGGGAATTTGGAATTGTCATTTTGGAAGGCTAGTTATTTTAATAAGCAGAAAAAACCTGCTGCTGACCACTTTGAAATGTTGTTTTTAAGTTGTTGGGCTCCACTGGAAATGATTGCTTTGAAGTCATTGTAGCATCTGCCCTGTAATATGTTAATAACAGGTCAGTTTAGATAACGTGGCGGTTCAGTCAATACTGAGCGATCTGCTTACGTCATCAGTCCTATTTCCATAAATTAGCGTCTTTACGTAATATGTAAATGTCGGGATAGTTACGATAACGTGCCGGTGCAGTCACTAGTTCAGCGATTTGCTTACATCGTCAACTCTAATTCCATTAACTTTCCAGCTGTTGCTGGGTGATCAGATTAAATCGGTTATTTCTCTCAGCCCTGTTTCTCGGAACACTGTAACTGCAGAGTCCAAAATAGAGTTGTAACTTGTACCACAATTTCGACCCTCCTTGCGGAACACGGTTGTCTGCTGTCTTCCAGCAAGAATTCACCCTATCTACTACATGATCTACCTTCTGTTAGGAAGCCAAATCTGAATCAACGCAACCAGGTTCTCTTCGATCCCACGCCTCCTGACTTTCTGAATGAGTCCACTATGGGGAACTGATCAAACACCTGACCAGAATTATTGCACCCACATCGACTGTCCTGGTTCATCTGTTGGTTTTATTTTCATTTATTTTCAAATAATTCAATCTGACTCATAAAGGACAACATACCATGTTGTCTCTCCGTAGCCAGACAACGTTTCTCCAAATATTCATAATTTCCTTCTTCAGTAATCCTCTCCAGTAGTTTACCCACTACTGATGTAAGGCTCCCTGGTCTAATTCCTGGAAGTATCCCTAATTTCTTTCGTCAACAAATGAATAACATTTTCCACCCTCCCCCACTCCCCAAGTCATCTAGTTCTACTTCCGTGGCCAGCGAAGACACAAATATCCTGTCCAAAAGCTCAGGAATATCTCCGCTTGCTTTCCCAAATTACCTGGACTATATCCCTTCCGGTTACGGGGAATCATCTATCATAATGTTTTCCAAGTTTCCAGCGCATCCTCTTTCTGAGCGTCGGCATGTTCGAGCTGTGTTCACATTCATCAATGTATTCAGTGAGGAGCTTCACTGCCTTTTTGGACTCCAGATACAAGTTTTCGTCTGATCTGCCCAGACTCTCTCCAGTCTTCGCCTGTTCTTCACAGTGCAATTCGCCAAGAACTTCTCAAGTCCCCTTCGACCTCTTCTAACTACATTGTTATTTGTTTTCCTTTCTACATTTTGACCCGCTATAGCCTTACCTGATCCTTTCTACCTAATCTTTAAGTATCGTTCTTTCTTCCTCTTGAGGAGTTGTTCCAACTTTCTTGTCACCCAGAGTTACTTTACGCTATCATCCTTTCCCTGCTTCACGGAGACAACTTATACTGAACCGTATGTCAGTGCTCCCAATACAATCCCATCATATTTGTTGCGTATTTCCCTGAGTAGATCATTTCCCAATTTACCTTCCCGAGTTCCTGCCAGGTAGCACCATAATTCGCTGATCCCCAATTAAATAGTTCCCATGCTCCCTGGTCAAGGTAAGTGGAGGGGAGTTGTGCCCTGTTGTTCGGTAATGCTGAGCCGCGGAAAGATTTGTCACCTGATTCGTTTCCTTTTCTAATATTAGATCCGGTACGGAATATTCGCTAGTCCACCTGTCTTCTTATAGTGACATTAATCCTTCCTGGACGCAACTGAGACATTATGCTGTACCGAAACTTTTCACCTTGGGGAGTACCAAATAATATTGTGGAAGTTTCAGTTACCCATGTCAATAACATGGCAAATGTCCATGTCCCGCTTCCCGATCGGTTCCTCACTGTTCCCGTTGCAGGTTTTTTTTTTTTGTTGGAGGGGCGGCTGTATAGAATAATCCAAATGAGGTGATCGCATGTCTCTGTTTGTCTCACTGTTGCCCTCCGTATCTGCAGCTGCGATAATATCCCTGGTTTCCCATCGCACTCACTTTCCAGTTTGTTACCCGAATCTGCCCATTTTGAAACACCTGAACACCGGAAATTCCTGGAGCCATCCCTGCCCTTATGACAGTCGAGTGTCTGTGATAGTTTGGAACATACTTCAACCAAAGTGACAATCACGCCAGAAGCATTGAGAGTTTGTATTGCTACCTACCTGAACTGCATGAAGTCATCAACTCTGCGAATTCTGCATTTCCTGGATTACCAGGCATATGATTGTTTGAATTAATGACATATTTGCCAAACCGGTTCATTGAAAAACAGCTTTATTTGAAAACTCCACTGAATTGTCCTTAGACGCGGGCATTATCTACATCGATGGTCATTTAATGTAAACACATACTTTATTCCATTCCTCAGCTCTGCTCTGAATTTCCTCTGTGTCAGTGTATAGATACAAGTATTGGTGCACACGCTGAGCATTTGGAACATGTACCCAAATTGCTGTAGGATGTATACTGGGGGATTCAAATATCTGTCCTGGTAAAAATAGTTTTCCTTTTGCCATTTCAGGGAATGGGCTACATCAGGCATCCAAAATAGTATGAAATTAGCTGATATAGAAAACAACAAAATCATCGATTTTCTGCGTTTTTCCACCTCGGCATCTTTCTGATTGTCGCCGCTGTGCCGAAGCCTTCTGCGGACTCTATTTGCCCCAACGATATGTCTTACAGTTAACCCGTTAAACACCAGGATTAAGCCGATTGGTATCAATGGTGTTAAAATACAGTCCAGTAATGCGTATCCTCTCCACACGGGTGAAGTAGCGTATTCATGTGTGAGGGCGCACCGTCACGGCGTGTTATCAATGATGACGTAAGGTTCAATAGCAAAGTATAACGGGACAAATTTCCCGCAGCTCAGTATAACCACGGTCACGATAACCGCCGTTGCTGTTCTCTCGGTGCAGTATCGCTCCCGCAGCTTTCGACAACATATTGCGATGAAGCGATCGAAGGTAAAACTGACCGTGAACCAAACAGAACAGTCCGTCATTACTAACCGAAATACAAGTGTCAGAGCGCATACAGGAGTGATGAGCAGGGATCTGGAATAAATGTAGATATTGTTGGTCTGTTCCACCAAAGCAACAACGATAATCACCATCAGATCCGCTGTGGCCATTCCAACCAGGTAACGGGTGATGCATTTGGAGAGTCCGCATTTCCCCCGAGAAAGGATCGCAATCGCCGTTAAGTTAACTGAAGGAAATTTGGAAACAAAATAGGAATATAGTCAGTTCCCTGAATGCCCCCATTCTACCGATGCTATCAGGGTATGGTCTGTTTGGAAGTGGAAAGCGGGAGTCCAGTGTTTGCAGTCTCGGTCGCTGCACTCCGGCTGGAGGACAATGACGGATGTGAGTGTCAGTGGATTGGCGACCTTCCCATAGTTTAGAGCGAGGCATCCGAGTTCCACGACACACGGACCGGTGAGCAGTCGATCGCTCCTGTAAACTGCACCGTTTCCATTATTAGAAGTGAAAGAACAGACGTGGTTATTTGTAGTGGTATCAAAGTGAGGAGATATAAAACACGAGTTCTCTTTTAGTGTCTTACAGAAGAACAGACCGACGAGTCGCAAATAGACTGGACCGTCATTTAAATAAGCTGTCACATTGTTAAAAGGTCGGAGTGTCTGCACTGATAGAGACTCGGACTTAGAAAAGCAGAGACCAGCATTACTTCAGAAAGCCTAGCGAAGTGAAGTTATGAAACAATGTCAATATCGGCACAAACATAATTGATAAAAGAAAGATCACTTCGATCAAATTATGAAGCAGTGTCAATATCGAAAAAAGAAGAAAGCCCTGTGAGTGAAGTATGAAAAATGAAAATAAAACCATTAGATGCCGGAATCCTTCATTCCGGAAACACGTTTCCACCGACGGTAGCATTTGTGCTCAGTAACAGTGCGGATACCGCAGCAGAGTAACGACGGCACCATACATAAAGTGACCAGCTCCGGCATCTTACCGGGGGCACCAACCGCTACAAGTGTGGGATAGAAAATGGCTGCGATGTAGTAAATCGCCGGATATCCCATATTCCGTCAGAAGCAGCGTTCAGTTGTACGGAGCGTTTCAGCTGCTCAGGTTGACTGGGGATCGGTTTAGCAGACTTTTATTGAGGAGAGAGCAATTCCACAATTCCACAAGACAATTAGCGTGGCTATCACGTCAGGGACATTAGTGACAACCAACTGCACAAACAATTGCGTTAAACTATTTTTACTCACTGTCCCCGTGTCATTAACTTGACTCCTCAAGGGATATTGCAATCTATTTACTTTAAATAAAGTATGATGTGAATTTTCCATGTTATTTTCCATGATACCTGGCTTCAGCAATTTAAGTAGGATATTTTTATATCTGTGTTGCTTTTAAAGTCGGCATGCATATTGAAGTCAAATTATTTTTTTAACATTTGACGGAGCACATTCGCTTCTGAGATTTAGGATGGAGTTTGTTCTGTCGGGTGAAATGGAGAACACTTATTTATTAAAGGGGAACGTTCGTTCTTTCTTTTCTTTCGTCCATTCCAGTCATTCCGGGCAGTGTGAATGATGGAATGACATGACAGCTGACATGTATTACAATAAAACAGCACTTATTTTCCTCCAAACACTGTAAAAGATCCACAGCGGTATTCCAGAGGCCTGTGATCAAAAATGGAACGTGTCCTCAGGAAATTAGAGAGGGCTGTGGACAGTTTGAAGAACAGTGTTTTCAAGCACAACATGGGGTGTTTGGCAGGAACCTGACCTCTTCCAGCGAATGACTTGACCACCCCATACCCGTGACCTGCGATGCAGTCGATTTAACTTTAAAGATATTCTCAAACCCGCCACAATTCTACGAGTATTTCGCCATCCATTCTATGTTTGAAGAAAACTTAACAAGTGAAGTCTGTGACCATTCCGCAGGTTTTCAGGCTGTTCTATTATTTGCCACGAAGTTGTCTGTCTTTCTCCTGATTTGCTTTCAGGTGTATTGTCTTTCATACAAACATAGAAACATAGAAAACGTATAGCACAACATAGGCCCTTTGGCCCAAAGTTGTGCCGAACATGTCCCTACCATAGATATTACTAGCGTTACCCAGAGCCCTCTATTTTTCTAAGCTCCATGTACCTATTCAAAAGTCTCTCAAAACACCCTATTGCATCCGCCTCCACCACCTTTGCTGGCATCCCATTCCACACATACACCACTCTCTGCGTAGAAAACCTATCCCTGACATTTCATCTGTACTTACCCCCAAGCCCCCTAATCCTGTGTCCTCTTGTGGCAACAATTTCCGCTCTGGGAAAAAAGCCTCTGACTATCCACATGATCAATGACTCTCATCACCCTGTACACCTCTATCAGGTCGCCTCTCATCCTCCTTCGCTCTAAGCAGAAGAGCCGAGTTCAACTGTTTTCATAAGACAATCGTCACTATGATTATGTGCAGAACAGCGGATGTGGTCAAGCTCACCTGTCAATCACACTTCTTTCTGCTCCTGCAGTGCACCGCTCCGTGCCGATTGTGGTTCTCGTAGCGATGAGCGGCCCTCGGCTTATTGGAGAAAGTCTTATCCATTGTGGAACCTGTACTAATGTGCGACCCTTGGTTGACTCGAGCAAGTAGTCCCTCTGTCTTCAAATCCATTCTCCTAAAGAGAATCACTCCGTAACGTTCGGATTGAGCTCCATCTGTAACTCCTCAGCGCAGCTCTGCGTCCTGTCACCGTCCTGTTGAAATCGGTGACGACCTTCTAAAATCATTCATAAAAACCCAAAAGCCGGGGGTCTCAAACTGATCCGTGCAGGACACCACTGGTCACCGAAATCCAGGGAGAAAACGCTCCAGCCACAACTACAGTCTGTCTTCTGTGGGCGTCAGACCTGAATCCACCAGCCAACTCTCCCTGGATACCAAGCCTTCTGACGCTATGAACGGTCCTACCACGGTTAACCGTATCAAATGCCTTATTAAAATCTATGTATACCTGATAAACTTTTCTACCTTTACCAATGTGTTTTGTCACATCCTCACCGAATTGAACCTGGTAGTGAGCTATGACCTATCTTTCCCAAAGCCATTCTGATTCTCCGAAATCAATTTCTCCCAAACCTCGCAAATTCGGTTTCTAAGAAACTTCTCCAATAATCTGCCCGTCACTGAAGTAGGTCCCCGATCCTACAAGTGCGGCAGTGATAACGCAAAGGTAATCGCTAAGGGCGCAGAAATCTCTTCCTCCGCTTCCCACAGTAAGCTGGGGTTTCTCGCAACTTCAGAAGAGGACTTATCTATTCGAATGTTTTTCAAAAGCTCCTGTACATCCACGTTTTTTCATCCCCGTCCTGTTTTTGCACAACAGCCCGTTTAGAACTGTCCTCCCAAATGTTAGGATCGCTCTTACTGTTGAAAATTTAAGTAAAGTCCACATTAAGGACCTGTCCCACCTCTACCAAATCCAGCCGTATGTTTCATCATTACCCCTGACCGGTCCTACTCTTACTCTAGTCATCCTCTTCTTCACATACATCTAGAATGCCGTGGGGTTTTCAAGTTCCCTAATTCCATTCTTCAGCTCGTCCCAGGCTGTCTTGTAACTCTACAGCCGTGACCGATCCTAGCTTTCTAAACCTGGCCAGTTTCTTTCTTCCTCTTGACCAGATGATCCACATCTCTGTCGAACATGGCTCATTCACCTGCCCAGAACCCTATCCAAGTGCTGCCTAAAATACCTTCTCATTTCCAGTGAACATTTCCCAGGGTGCATCCGTTTCCTGTTTTAGCTCTGAGATTCCAGCCTAAAGTATCACAATTACATTTAGCCAATTCATTACCTTGGAAACTTCGGGCCTGTGAGGAGATAGACAAATAGAAAGACAGACAGACATACTTTATTGATCCCGAGGGAAATTGGGTTTCGTTACAGCCGCAACAACCAAGAATGGTGAAGAAATATAACAATAACAAATAAATAATTAAATAATAATGTTTATCATGCCGAGTGGATATAGGTCCAGGACCTATTGGCTCAGTGTGTCTGACACTCCGAGGGAGGAGTTGTATAGTTTGATGGCCACAGGCAGGAACGACTTCCTATGACGCTCAGTGTTACATCTCGGTGGAATAAGTCTCTGGCTGAATGTATTCCTCTGCCTAACCAGTACATTATGGAGTGGATGGGAGTCATTGTCCAAGATGGCATGCAACTTGGACAGCATCATCTTTTCAGACATCACCGTCAGAGTGTCCAGTTCCACCCCCACAACATCACTGGCATTACGAATGAGTTTGTTGATTCTGTTGGTGTCTGCTACCCTCAGCCAGCTTGCCCAGCACACAACAGCAAACACGATAGCACCGGCCACCACAGCTTCGTAGGACATCCTCAGCATCGTCCGGCAGATGTTAAAGGACCTCAGTCTCCTCAGGAAATAGAGACGGCTCTGACCCTTCTTGTAGACAACCTCAGTGTTACTTCAGTGACTGACATAGGTTCGTGTGGAGAGTTCGCTGTAACGGGATTCGTTTGGGAACTGACACGATGGTGTGGGGAGAGAGCGGGGCAGGGGGATTTGTTTCAGGACTGACACATGGCTATGGGGAATATGCTGGGACAACGGGGCAGTGGGGTTTGTTTGGGGTGACACCAGGCTGGGGAGACATAGGGAGATGGTGGCATTATTTTGATACTGACACAGGCCTCTGTGTGTCCCCGTTTACGAAAGGTGTGTGCCAGTACCGAGTGATGCACTCTAAAACAAAAATGTTGCTGTTTTTTTTTCACAGTAGTCAGTTTCGTGTTATTCCATAAATAGTTACAATGACAAATCGAGCTTCCCCGCCACATCCCTCCATCCAGTAGCTCCCCCTAACGGCGCAGTCCCGCATTCCCATGCTTTTACTCCAGCCTTCCATTGACCTCCAGGCTACGGAATCCCCGAGCCCAGGAGCACCGCCAAACACACGAGTGCCTGGACTTCTGATCACCAACCCACCGGGACGGCTCTCCCCCATGAATCACGGAGTTGAGGTAAAGCTCCAACCTTCCCTCACCTTCCCACAGCCACTTCGGCCTCAGGACCAATGGACGCAGAACGACTCGCAGGCGAGGCCACCCTGAACACACACTCAGGATGCTCCCGCGCCTTCAGCACCCTTACCGTCTGGGACAGAGGCAGGAGCCGGGGGCGTTTTGCGTCCGGATAAGGATAGGCACCAGTGAATCACCGTATTGAATGGGAAGTAGAATGGACCTGCTGGTTGGAGGGGGAACACGGGTATTTCAAGGTACAGGTGACGGAGACACGGGCCAGATTCTCCCTACCTACTTCCAGTCCACCCAGACTCCAGTCTGCGACTCTAAATCCGACTGCAGACTGGGAACAGGGCTGGCTGTATCCAGTCTGCGTACACAACCCCCTCCACTCCCCGGGGCGCTGCATCTCTCGCCGGCAGGCAGGCACTGTCCCGATTGTGAAGGACAAGGGGCAACAAAGAGGGCAGGAACACAATTTCAGAAGAGGGTCACCGAGATAGTGAGGGTCAAGTCGGAGGAGGGGAGGGAGGGAGTCATACAGAAGAGGGTGGTCGGGAGCGGAAGTGAGAATTGTCGCGAAGGTGGTCAGAGAAGGGGATCGCGAGTTATGGTGGAGAGGGGGATCAGTGTGACAGGGAGGGAAGGGGCAGTCCGAGACGGAAAGGGCTGGATGGATGCTTCAGAGGGATTTTACAATGGAAGTTGTGCGATCCTAAAATGACGAGCGAGTATGAAAACCCTCTAATGAATCACGATACATAAACGTTTTATCTGACTCACAATGCCCCATCCTCCCTCATCCCAGTCTGTGTCTCATCCCCGAGTTTCTCTATAACCCTCCCCCAGTCTCTTGCTCTGCCGGCTCTATCTAACATCTAGTCTCTCGCCTCACTTCTAACAGGCTGTCTCATTGACTCTCTACACCTCACAGTCACTCATCTGCGCCTCTCTCCAACCCTGTGATCTCCCTCCAAGCTTCTCACCAACCCCCGACAAATCACTTGCTACTGTCTCCCGTCTTGTTTTCACATAGAAACATAGAAAATAGGGGCAGGAATAGTCCATTCGGCCCTTTGAGCCTACACCGCCATTCAATATTATCATGGCTGATCATCCAACTCAGAACCCTGTACCTTCCTTCTCTCCATACCCCCTGATCCCTTTAGCCATAAGGGGCATATCTAACTTCCTCTTAAATATAACCGATGAACTGGCCTCAATCTTCCCTGTGGCAGAGAATTCCACTGATTTACCACTCTCTGTGTGAAGAAGATTTCCTCATCTCGGTCCTAAAAGGCTTCCCCTTTATCCTTAAACTGTGACCCCTCGTTCTGTACTTCCACAACATCGGAAACAATCTTAACCAATCTTTTTTTTTTTTCTTTTCACATATCTGTAAAAGCTTTTACAGTCAGTTTTTTTATGTTCCCTGCCAGCTTTCTTTCATAATATTTTTTTCCCATTCCTAATTAAGCCCTTTGTCCTCCTCTGCTCGACTCTGAATTTCTCCCAGTCCTCAGGTGTGCCGCTTTTTCTGGCTAATTTATGTTTCTTCTTTGGACTTGATACTATCCCTAATTCCCGTTGTCAGCCACGGGTGCACTACCTTCCCTGGTTTATTCTTTTGCCAAACTGGGATGAACAATTGTTGTAGCTCATCCACGCAATCTTTAAATGCTTGCCATTGCATATCCACCGTCAACCCTTTATGTATCATTTGCCAGTCCATCTTAGCTAATTCACGTCTCATACATTCAAAGTTACCCTTCTTTAAGTTCAGAACCTTTGTTTCTGAATTAACTATGTCACTTCCATCTTAATAAAGAATTTCACCATATTATGGTCACTCTTACCCAAGGGGCCTCGCAAAACAAGATTGCTAACTAACCCTTCCTCATTGCTCAATACCCAATCTAGAATGGCCTGATTTCTAGTTGGTTCCTCGACATGTTGGTTCAGAAAACCATCCCGCTTACATTCCAAGAAATCCTCTTCCTCAGCACCCTTACCAATTTGGTTCACCCAATCTATATGTAGATTGAAGTTACCCATTATAACTACTGTTCCTTTATTGCATGCATTTCTAATTTCCTCTTTAATGCCATCCCCAAACCCCAAACTCACTTAGGTGGCCTATAGAGAACTCCCACCAGTGTTTTCTGCCCCTTAGTGTTATGCAGCTCTACCCATATCGATTCCACATCCTCCAGGCTAATGTCCTTCCTTTCTATTGCTTTAATCTACTCTCTAACCAGCAATGCTACCCCACCTCATTTTCTGTCCTGTCTATCCCTCCTGAATATTGAATATCCCAGTATGTTGAGCTCCCATCCTTGGTCACCCTGGAGCCATGTCTCTGAGATCCCAACTATATCATATTCATTAATAACTATCTGCACATTCAATTCATCCACCTTGTTACGAATGTTCCTCTTACTGACGCAAGAAGCCTTCAGGCTTGTTTTACAACACTCTTTGCCCTTATACAATTATGTTGAAAAGTGGCCCTTTTCGCTTTTTGCCCTGGATTTGCCTGCCACTTTTACATTTCACCTTACTACTTTTTGCTTCTACCCTCATTTTACACCCCTCTGTCTCTCTCCCCTTGTTCCCATCTCCTTTGCCAATTAGTTTACAGCCGAACCATGCTAGCAAACCTACCAGCGATATCTGCTCTTCCCGTCTCTTTCTCTTATTTCTCTCCCCCAAGTCCTTCTCTGCAGCACTCCTCTCTCTCGCTCTCTCTCTCTCTCTCTCTCTCTCTCTCTCTCTCTCTCTCTCTCTCTCTCTCTCTCTCTCTCTCTCTCTCTCTCTCTCTGTCTCTCTCTCGGCACTTTTTCCTTCCACTTCCTACCTGAACCCAATTTCCCTCCACGCTCCGATATTTCTCGCCATATCTCCGCCCATTCCAGATCCCTCAGCTCACCCCGACCTCTCTTCCATTTCGTCCACTCTCTCCGCCTGCTCTTTCTCTCAAACCTCAAACTCTCTCTACCCCAGCAGTCACTCTATTCTCACTCTCACTCCCCACTTTCTCTCTCCTCAGCACTCCAGACACTGTCACCCGTATCCTCTCTCTCTCTCCCAATCTCTTCGTCCAGTCTCTAACTCTCTCGCTCTTTCTCGCTCTCTTCCTTATCACTCCCTTTCGTTTCTTCCTAGTGTCCCCCTTCTCTTTCGCCACAAGCGCTCTGTCTCTTCACATCTTATCTTCCCCGACACTTTGTCCCTCGACTTTCTCACCCGCCTTCTCCCCGTCTCTGTCGCTCCCCAGTGTCCCTCCCCTCATCTGTCCTGTTCCTCATTCTCTTTCCCAAAGTCTCTTCCTACCCAGTTTGTCTTAATAAACAGTCATCCCCTCTACCTCTTAGTCTCTCTTTCAGCCCAAAATATCTGTGTCCCTTACTGAACTGGCACACATATGTCATCTTTCTTCTCCAATCTCTTTCTCCCCAATCTGTCTATCCCAAAAATGTCTCTCTCCCTGTCTGTTCTCCTAGTATTTCTCGCCCCACCCCATTCGCCCTGGAGTCTCCCTCGCCCTCTCTCTCCATATCTCTCAGCATCTCTCAGAACCCACAGTCTCTACCCCTACGCTTTCTATCCCCTCAGCCCCCTCGATTCGTCTCCCTACCCACTCGCTCTACCCGTTATCCTTCTCCCCCAGTCTCTCTGTTCTCCAGTTTCTCTCTACCCTACTATCTCCTCGTCACTCTCTCCCTCTCTCTCTCTCTCTCTCTCCCTACTCTCTCTACTCAACCTTTCTCACTTCCGTCTCTCTGCCCAGTGTCTCTCTACCCACTTTCACACTTCCGGTCTCTCTCTCATAACATTCTCCCACTGCCATATCTCCACCTCTCTCCAGCCCGTTTTCACCCCCCCGTCAATCTCTGCTGTTTTTCTGTCCCTCAGAGTATAATCCCCCGTGTGTCTCCCCACCCAACTGTCCTTCTCTAACCCCCAGTCTCTTCCCCTTCCCACCAATCTCTAACTCCCTCAGTTACTCTTTCCCGTCTCCACAACCTCGTGTCTCTCCCGAGCCCGGTCACTTTCTCGCACAGTTTCAATCGCTACGTATCCCCCTCCATCTCACTTTCCTCCAGGCTCTCTTTACTCCGGTCGCTTCCCCCTCCCAATCTCTCTCCTAGGTTTCAACCGCTCTCTCCGTCTCTCTGTGCCCCAATCTCGCTCCTCATCCTGGTCTCTGCCCAACCGAATTTCCATCCCCACTCCGATCTCTCTTCCCAAACCACATCTACGAGCTTTACCCACCCCGATCTATTTGCTCACCATGGCCACTCGCCGCATCCAAGATCCCTTTCAAACTTCTCATGTTTTTATCTCTACCCCACCAGTCTCTCTCTTGTTGTCACATCCCGCCCCTTTCTCACTCTCCTCAGCAATCCAGTCAGCCAGTCACTCTCTTCCAGATGTTCTTCCTCCTAGTCTCTCCCTCTCTCCAGTCTCTCTCTCTCTCGCTACCTCCAGACACTCTCTCCCGGACCACTCCGTCTCTCCCACAATCTCTCTCCGTAACGAGTTCTCCCCTGTCTCTCTCTCGCGTCCGAATCTCTGTCCCCGTGTCTCCCCAATGTCTGCCTTTCCACTAGTATCTCCACCCGCTTCGTCTTACTCTTTCCAAAGTCTCTTCTGACCCCTGTCTGTTCTCTCCTAGTATTTCTCATATTCCCCACTATGTCTGCGTCAGTCTCTCTCACCGCAGACTTCATTTCCCCTTGGATTCACCCCATCCTTCCGTTTCTCTCTCCATAGACCCAGTCTCCAAACACTCGTCGAGGGGAAGTGGTTGTGTTCGAGAGGTGAAGTGGGCCTCGAGATATTTATTGCGTGAATGTGTCCTTGTGTGTGCTCACTGTGTGTGTCTGTTGGGTATGATCATCGATTTCTCAAAGTTCCGGGTCACCTTTTCACTCCTTGGACATTGTCGGAGTCGATGGTCGGGAGGGGAACTGCTCCATAAAGCCGCGGTGTCGCCTAACAGGTGGTCGGGGAGCGTCGGGAGATGATATCGGTGGGCTGGGATGTCCAGTGTTAAGCTATATTTGTCCTGCGTTGTTGTTTTTTTACTGATGTTCTGTGTGGGTGTGATGACGTATACATGCAGCCACGGCGTCACCGGGGTGGGGGGGGGGGTGGATTGGGAAGGCTGGTTTCGGGACTGTTATTACGTCATCATGATCTTTTGCGTGCTCACTGTGTGTGAGTGCTGGTGACGTGTCTTGCTGAGTGGTAGGACGGTGTGCTGAGGGGTTGGAGTGGGCTGAGAGAATGGTAAGGGGTAGGGCGGAAGGGAGAAACGAAATAGTTGAACACTGTGGAGAGGGGAGGGAAGACGAATGTGAGCGAGTTGCACACATTCAAAAACAGGGTGTTAGTGGAGTTTTAATTCCCTCTGCTGCAAAGTGAACACAAAAAATTAAATTACACAGTTAAAGACCAGCAAGACGACAAAAGGAGAAAATGCCAAGAGAATCCGGAAACTATCCGACACATTCCGGGATCTTGCAACAGTTTAGTTCAATCCGGTTACTCACACAGGCAGAACCAAGTGGCAAGCATCATTCACCAAAAACTTGCTTTGAAACACAAACTCATGAAGGATACGGTCCATTACTATCAATACAATCCTCATTCAGTCTGACAGCCGGAGTACATATTGATACGAGGACCGATCTATTATTACATATCCACAATAACCTTTCCCATAGAATATTACAGGACACACCAGCAAGAACAACTTCCTTCAGGGACCGATTCCAAACATGCACAACATTCTGAAATCCAGAAGTGAAAACAGTTGAAATATTATGACTTCAAGGAGAAAATGGATAGACGATGGTATGAACAGTGTATATATTGTACCGACAGTAATATCTACAACTGTTTCCACCTTAAAGTCACTACACAATAATATTAAACAGTTAGGCCGACACAACAATATTTATGTAATTGTCCAAAGCGCCACAACACTAAACACCACTAGAATAGACGGAAAGCTTCTGGCAATTGAGAAGTCATTACAGGTCTTTTTTTACTCTTCCTCCCGTGCAGGCGCGTGGCCAAGTGTTTAAGGCCTTGGTCTACTGATCAGAAGCTCACTAGTTCGAGTCTCAGTCGAGGCAGCGTTTTGTGTTTTTGAGCAAGGCCCTTAACCACACGACAGCGGTGCCAAGCTGTATCGGCCCCTTGTCCTTCCCTTGGACAACATCGGTGGTGTGGAGAGGGGAGAGTTGCAGCATGGGCAACTGCCGGTCCTCCATACAATCCTGCCCAGGCCTGCGCCCTGGAAGCCTTCCAAAGGAGCAAATGCATGGTTTCACAAAGATTAACGGATGCCTATACCTCCCCCATCCCCGCCAAATTTCCAGGGAAATGAGGAAACGTGTTTTTCTCACAAAGTAATATAATTCAACTTTAATGATAATCGGACCTTCGGCAGACATTCCCTGGGCAGGTGAACACAGCAGGAAGATGATACAAACTCACTGGGTGCAGGTGAAGACGAATGTTGAAGTTTGAATATCTATAAACAGGGACGTTGTCTCCTCAAAGCGTGTTGGCGGACGTGCCGATCCGATGCTGGATGCGAACAGTTAATTCTTACTGCGGTGTTGTCTACTCACTGAGAGCACGGAGCGGTCCCGAGCTGGTCTCCGGTGAGCTCAGTGTGAATTCCGCCCGTACTCCTTGTGCCGGCAGTGTTTCTGCCCGGTGCTCCATTTCCTCACCGTCAGCGAGAAGCAACGGATATGCCGATCACTTGACCAGTGAGCATTTACACCGGAGGGCGGGATCTGTTACCGATAGACGCGTGGCGGTAACGGAAGCGGGAATGTGGTGAAACATACAAATAGAAGGTGGTTTGAATTTAATGACCGGTCGGAGGTGGAAGCCGCCGGCTGCAGTTGCCGAAGAGTCTGTTCCGGATCTGGGTCTCGCTCGGGCTCTCAACCACTCTCGCAGCTGCCTCGTTCACCGATGACCGTCGGTTCTGTCGTGTCGAGATGGAAAACAAAAACTGCCCCAGCCTCTGGGAAGAACTTAGGTAGTTTGTTTGTTAATCAGTTGAATAATTGACGTTAGTGGATATTTCGCTGCGCTGATGAACTGCTCTCTGAACTTGGACTGAGTTGCCCCATAAATAAACGTGTTTGTGCAGCAACTTAATACCATCAGCATGTATCCGGTGTGTTGAAATATGTATTCCGAATCGTTGTAACTATTCTGATCCAATCCGGCGATGATGTAATAAAGGATTTCGACAACTTTTACCGACCACAGAGTGATGAAGCTTCCGGAGATGGAGAGAAGTAAGATCACAGACCTCCTCCTGCTCTCCATCTCCGGGTCACTGCCGTTCTCCGCCTTGCTCTGACCCCTCAGCCCCTTACGGACGCGACTTGTGACTAAAATGTGTCTGACTGTCAGAGCGTTGAACAGTAGTATTAACACGAACGGGAGTAATGGCGCCAGAACGGTAGAAAGCCAGCTGTATCCCACCCAGCCAGGGTCCGTATAGTAGCTCGCTTTGCGAATGCAGCCCCAGGGTATATTGTCAATTACTTTCATAGGTCGATACATAAAGAAGTAGGGCACATTTTTACAAAAGAAAAAAAAACGCCGGTTGTTGTCAAAACAACAGTCGCAGTTTTCCCGGTGCAATATTTTGCTTTCAGCTTTTGGCAACATATGGCGACAAACCGATCGAACGTAAAAGTGACGGTGAACCAGACAGAACAATCTGTGGCTGCCCTTAACGGGATATAGTTCACACTGCATATGGTGGTTATGTCCAGAAACGTCCCGGGCAAGTAATAATTAAAAACCCGCCCCAGTATAACCTGAAAGATGATGGTCAGTAGATCCGCCGTTGCCATGGCCACCAGGTAGCGAGTGGTGCAGGTGGAAAGTCCGCACTTTCCTCGGGACAGGATCACAATCGCCACTAAATTCACTGGAGAAACAGCAGAAAGAATGAGTGAATTACTGTCACGCCGCACCACGAGTGTCAGCGCAGAGATATGCTGAAAATAGAGAAAAATCAAAGTTTACAGGAAACGCATTTCAGGATTTTAACAGGTGTAAACTGGGATTGCAGAAGCCTCGTACAATTACATGCTGGGTGAATGGCATTGCTACTCGATACTGGAAGAGGAGCAGGGTTTGGGAAGGAGGCGTTGTAAACGAAATATTGTATGTTCTTTGGTTTGCAGAAATCATTATAAATCTTCAAACATCCGGAAGCAATTTCCTGGAACACAACGCAATACGATAAATCTGAATGTAAAGTATTTTATGCCATTGATACGGAATATCACCAAGCTGTCCGTAAAGATACCGATCGCGCTGGATTATCGGCGTGTACTTTGACAGAGGCTTTGCATTGATAAATCACAACTGTCTGTCATGAATCCGCAAAATGGATCTATCTTCCGCTCTGCAGCTGTTTCAGCTGCCGGTTTATTTTGAGTCGAGGTCACGGATCAAACTGTAAGGGATCTTCTGAATGAACACAGAGCTTTGTTACAATGTCTGCACCGCACTTACTGATACACCGGCATCACGACGCTGACGGTAACTGAGCGTGTCCAAAGACCGCACACACAGATCAGCAAACGTTAGTTCGCCTCGGTCCTTACCAGGGACGCCAATAACGGCAGTGATCAAGAAGTATATCTTTCTCACAAGGAAAAATGTTTCAAGCATGCTGTGTGAGATTCAGCCTGTCTTCCAGCTGCCCGCGATCTCGCTGAAGAAACTCTGAGCTGGTGAATCTCCACAGTCATTCTTTTATACTCGCTCCAGCACACCGAATATTCAATACTACACAAGACTGACGTGTCTTCCAACAGCTGGGGGTAAAAATAAACATGAGGTAATTCAATTAAAATCCCAGTTGTGATGAGGTAACGGTAGCTTGACACGAAATTGCAAAATCTCAAAGACGACCTTACATCGGTGAATGTTGCTGCGAAATAAGCTCAGGCTCACCTCTCGGTTTCATGATTGTTATTGTTGATCGTTTCATTCCTTGGCTCCATGGACATGGACATCATAGACCAGTGCTGTATTGGCATTGTCTGACTGTTTCACTGAGAACTGTTTCGGTGATAGATCTTACAACAGTATTATACAAAACAGATTAAGTTGTTTGCATGTCGCTGTATATAGTGAAGGGCCTTAAACTAATATCGCATCCAGGCTTACGAAGATAGTCAACGCCCAAACCGTTCAGCGAATGAATTGCAGCAGAGACACAGAATGCTGGAGGACGTCAACAGTTCAGGCAGCATCTGTGGAAATGTATGGACAGCCATCGCTCTCGCCGAGACCCCTCTTCTCATTAATGAACACGTCGTCGAACACCTCAGCTCCAACGACAAGCTATTCCAGTAGCAAACCGTTTCCATTTCCGGTCCGACATACTTATAGCGCCCTATTCTGCCACGATATGGCTACTCTCACACTGGAGGAGTAACACCTTTTATTCCGTCAAATAACCTCCAATCTTATGGCATGGACATGGATATCTCCATCTTCCGATATTTCCGTCTCTCCCTTCCCTCTTCTGAATTTCTCCACTCTGGGCTCCAACTCTTCTACTCTTCTGTCTGTCACCCACCCCCACCGACCCCCCTACTCATTCCCTTTCTCCCATGATCCACTGTCCTCTCCAATCAGATTATTTCTTCTCAAACACTCTGTCTTTTCCGTTAATCACCTTCCAGCCTCGTATTTGGTCACCCGACTCCAAACACCTGGCTTCACCTACCATCTTCCGGCGTGACCTCCTCCCACTCTCCCAAACATTCCTTTTCTGGCATCTTCCATTCTGCTCCAGTTCTGTTGTAGTTTTCGACCTGAAACATGAAGGGCCGATTCATTTCCATACATGCTGTTCTTCCAGCGTTGGTGCAGCCCGTTACGTGGTAAACCAGCTCCAGTCAAGGTTCGCGCCGGTCTGACGTAAAGAAATTCAATTACCGTTCACATGATCCTCGGATTGGTGAAAATGCTTAAACCGACAGAGAATCTGCATTCATTACATTTGTACCAACAATGCAATTGTTTTGCTGATGCACAAAATTTTTAGCGTTGTTGACTGTGAGGCAGGTACTCGGATTGACATATTTGACGAACTGTCCGGCGCTTTTATTGGAAATATAACATAAATGATTGTTCGTAAAGAAGTGCTCGTGTATTACATGGTCTGAAGTGAATGACACATAAGAAGAGGCTCACACTGTGACTAGATAGTCGTTGCAGTAATAAATTAATGGGTTATGGGATTAATTTCATTGGATGGGCACTGGACGGCAGATCGGGGTCAATATTGAGGTGTGTGGTGATTATTGTCCCTAGGTGAGAAGTGCTGGGTTATTCACAAAGTGTAGTGGGGTTTTCGTGAGTGCTGATCTGAGTCAGATCAGAATTCGGTTTATTATCACCATCATCCTGAGTGCCAAAACGTTTGCTTTGGGCCTTTTGCTTTGTTGTTATTTCCAATCTGTAAAAGATGGAAATAATCTTGCTTAAAGATCTGTGTCATCTTTAACTTTATGTCTGTTCGAAGCAGGTCATCTTCTACTCTCTTAGCTATTCGCAGCAACAGGAATATTGTCCAGGGGTGCCTAGACTTTTGCATGCCATTGCAATTGCACTTCCCTCAACTCATTGCTTTAGAAACTGAAACAGAGCTGTGTGCAGATAATGGTTCGAGGCTGAAGGGTCTGTGGGTAGATCGAGGGACTGAATGTTTCGAAGTCTGACGCTGTCTGTTGCTGGTAGTCGGACAGGCTGCTTCGTGGGGAGAGAGAGGGGTCGTGGAATTAATTTGGGGACAGTCGTACGCCTGTCGGAAGAGAAGGGAACCGTGGGATCAGTCCAGGGACAGACACGGTCTGCGTGAAGAGAGTGGGGCAGGGTAATTAGTTCGAAGACTGAATCGAACTACAGAGTGAGAGAGGGGCAGCGGAATTAATTTGGGGACTGACGTGGACCTGTGGAAAGAGAACGGGGCCGCGGGATTACTCTGGGGATTGTCACAGGCAGTGGGGAGAGAGTGGGACAGTGTGATTAGTTCGGTGACTGGCACAGACTCTGGGGAGAGAGCGGGACAGTGTGATTACTTTGGATACTGACACGGACTGTGGCGAGAGAGAGGGACAGTGTGATGAGTTCGAGGATTTACACGAGCTGTGGGGAGGTTGTGGGAAAGTGTGATTAGTTCAGGAACTAACACAGAGACTGACACAGGTCTGTGGGATTAGTGTGTGTTTCCTTTATAAATGGAAGCTGCTGGAACAGAGTAAATCACAATAAAATGTTAATATTATCCTATTTTACACAAGTCTTCTGTTTGTGTTATTCCATAAACAGTTACAGACATCAAGAAGATGTCAGAGGTCGGAGGATGGAAGCGAAGGTATCGTGGAGATGGGAAGAAGTGCAGTGGAAGGATGTGAACTGTGACAAAGTGGCAGGTGCGCATGCGGCTGTTCGATAGAGCGGGGTGTGTATCGATTAGCCCTCTTGCCCGTCGGAGGTGCTGTATTGGCGCAGGCGTTCGAGAGTCCATGTTTTTCGTCTCGGTGGGTTCGGTTCGTAGCACCCACATTGTTAATTGCCCGGCGTGTCCCAGTACTAACACGACTCGGTACAAGTGTTTGATCAGACTAATCCGCGCATGCGTAACATGAGGTGGGAGATGTGGTAACATGTTTCCACAATGCTGTGTGAGATTCAGCCTGTCTTTCAGCAGCCCGCGTTCTCGCTGAAGAAACTCTGAACTGATGAATCTCCACTGTCATTCATTTATACTCGCTCCAGAACACTGAATATTCAGATCCACACAAGGCTGACGTGTCTTCCAATAGCTGCAGATGTGTATCACCAGGAAGGTGCCGACGATGGAACATTTTTTTCTAGATGACTTTTTTTTTAACTCTTTCTTGAGCTATGATAGTGAGTTTTTGAAGAAACGAGCACGGAAATGAGTACGATGTCCACAAGAGCTAAAGGGACAGATTTTTAAAAACGGGAAAGAATCCGACGGGAACGGTAAGAAGAAAAGAGGTGAACCCAAGCAAACTGAATTAACTGAGGAGACAACGTTCGATTTTTTTGAAGGCACAATCTACTGAACTACGCCAAAATACTAAAGAAGATTTGAAGGTACTTCAGGACTCTTCGGCTGCGCTCGATCACGAAGTTAAACTACAAAATTCCAAAATTTAAGAACTGCAGGACGATGTTCGGAAGAAAGATCAGAAAATTGATCGTTTGGAACAAACTCCGACTTCGACAGTTGAACAGTTGCAGAGCTGCAAATCCAAGATCATCGATCTCGAAAACCGACCCAGAAGACAGAATCTACGTCTAATCGGTCTCCCCGAAGATATCGAGAAAGGGGACCCTTAAAAATTCCTTTCTCAACTTGTAAAGGATGCGTTTACCTCTGAATTTCCAAACGAACGTCCATTACTTGAGCTTTTCATCGCTCTTTTCCCCGATATCCGAGCCCTGGGGCCAGACCTCGAGCAGTGATTGTCCGGCTCCATTATGTGCATGCTAAAGAGCATTTCTCAGCATCGCTCGTCGGCAAAGTATGATCATATTTCAAAATTATCAGTTCCGTCTCCTGGAGGATTACAGCCCAGAAGTGATGAAGACCCGATAGGCTTTTAAATCTTTGATGTCGGAAAGTTACGAAGCAGGTCTCAAACCAGCTTCACTTCATCCTGCGCCCCTCAGAATTACTACTTCCGAAGGTCAACTCCATATTTTCCTGTCCACAAACGCCGCTCGAAGCTTTTTGGATGAACACTATAACATTATCCATTTGCTTCGGATACATGTATTATGAGATCTCAGGAATAGGATTCGATTTCAATGACTCTGAATGGATCTTTCATAACGTCGGAGCCTTGCTGAAGAATTTGAGCTGCTGCACAAACACATTTATTTACGCGGTCACACAGTCGAAATTCAGGGAGCAGGTGATCAGCGCGGTGAAATATCCGGTCACCTCGGTGCTTCAGTTCATTACGCACTGAGAGCGTCACGTGTTTAAAGTGGAAAGAGTTTGGCCAAGATTAACGAGGTGTTGCCAGGAGGAGGGGAACTCTATATTGCGGAGATTGCCCAGGCTGGGGCTTCATTACCCGACTGGACTGGCCTGTTTTGTTTCACTGCGGGCTGGAGCTGGGAAAGGGGAGACAATTGACATGCCTTTTCATAGCTTTGCAGCCGCTAGATCGTGCAATAGCCGAGTCCGAATTCTATGATGATTTCACAGTCAAAGTATGCTCGTAAGATTTTGTGAATAATGCGAGTCCGTGTCCTTTTAATTGTCGTATAACAGCAGACCGATCGCCAACCCCCTGCCCCACTGCCCCGCGGAAAACAGAACAAAAATATCGACTCAAACCTCACTCTCCATTGAAATCAAAAGGCAAGAAACGGCGAAAATCACGGATCATCGAAACATTCGTGCGAGATCGCCACAATCCGTAAACACCAAGAACATTCGCATAACCTACTCTCTCCGTCCGCTTTCCATCCATACTCCCAGTTTTCCCCACGCTTCCTCTTTCCCTGACCCTTCCTCCCCTGCCGGTCTCTTACTCTGGCCCCCGCTGTTCCTTTCCTCCCCTTCTTTCTCTCTATCGCACTCTCACCCTCACTCCTCACTTACTCACGCAATCCCCTCTCGTACCATTGATCTCCTTCCGCCCAAAACTTTCTCCCTACACCATGTTACCTCTGCTTCATTCTCTTTCCCTTTCTTGCCCCTGCCTCCTCCCGCTATCTTGCTCCCGACGCTCTCTGCCTCTTTCCTTATATCCCACTCTCCACCTCCGCTTCGCTCTGCCTCCCGCTGCCATCTCACCACTCCTTTGTTAACCTGCTACCTCTATTATCCCTCTCTTGCACTTTCTGCTCCCGCGCTAACCACTGTCTCCTCATCTGTGCCTCCCATTCTTTCCTACACCCGGCTCCCTTCGCCTCCACTCTCTCTATTAGGCCAGATCTGAATCTTCCTAACTAATCTCCCATGCGGGCCCTTGTCAAAGGCCTTACCGAAGTTCATGTAGACAATAAGCACTGCCTTCCCTTCATCCACTTTCCTAGTAACATCCTCGAAAAACTCTAATAGATTGGTTAAACATGACCTACCACGCACAAAGCCATGCTGACTTTTTCTAATAAGTCCTTGTCTATCCAAATACTTGTAGATCCTATCTGTTCGTATTCCTTCCAATAACTTACCTATTCCCGATGTCAAAATTTCGGGCCTATAATTTCCCGGCTTATTTTTGAGCCTTTTTTAAACAAGGGAACTACAAGAGCGATCCTCCAATCCTCCGGCACCTGACCCATGGATATCGACATTTTAAATATTTCTGCCAGGGCCCCTGCAACTTCAACACCAGTCTCCTTCAAGGTCCGAGGCAATACCCTGTCAGTTCCTGAGGATTTATCTACTCTGATTTGCCTCAAGACAGCAAGAACCTCCTCCTCTTCGATCAGCATAAATTCCATGACCTCCCCCCTTGTTTGCCTTGTTTCCATAGACTCCAGTCCAGTTTCATTAGTAAATACAGATGCAAAAAAAACCCATATAATACCTCTCCCATTTCTTTTGGTTCCATACATAGTCGACCACACTGATCTTCTAGAGAACCAATTTTATCCTTTACTATAACTTAGAAAATAGGGGCAGGGTAGGCCATTCGGCCCTTCGAAACTGCACCGCCAATCAGTATGATCATGGCTGATCATCCAACTCAGAACCCTGTACCTGCTTTCTCTCCATACCCCCTGATCCCTTTAGCCAGAAGGGCCATATCTAACTTCCCCTTAAATATAGCCAATGAACTGGCTTCAACTGTATCCAGTGGCAGAGAATTCGCCACTCTCTGTGTGAAGACGTTTTTCCTCATCTCGTTCCTAAAAGGCTTCCGTTTTATCCTTAAACTGTGACTCCTCATTCAGGACTTCCCCAAAATCGGAAACAATCTTCCTGCATCCAGCCTGTCCAAACCCTTTAGAATTTTATACGTTTCAATAAGATACCACCTCAATCTTCTAAATTCCAGAGAGTATAAGCCTAGTCGATCCAATCTTTTTCATATGAAAGTCCTGCCATCCCAGGAATCAATCTGGTGAACCTTCTTTGTACTCCCTCTATGGCAAGAATGTCTTTCCTCAGATTAAGAGACCAAAACTGCACACAATACTCTAGGTGCGGTCTCACCAAGGCCTTGTACAACTGCAGTAGATCCTCCCTGCTCCTGTACTCAAATCCTTTTGCTATGGATGCCAACATACCATTTGCCATTTTCACCGCCTGCTTTACCTGCATGCCCACCTTCAATGACTGGTGTACAATGACACCCAGGTCTCGTTACACCTCCCCTTTTCCTAATCGGCCACCATTAAGATAATAATCTGTTTTCCTGTTCTTGCAACCAAAGTGGATAACCTCATATTTATCCACATCAAATTGCATCTGCCATGAATTTGTCCACTCACCTAACCTATCCAAGTCACCATACATCCTGTTAGCATCCTCCTCACAGCTAACACCGCCGCCCTGCTTCGTGTCATTCGCAAACTTGGATATGCTGCATTTAATTCCCTCGTCTAAATCATTAGTATATATTTTAAACAACTGGGGTTCCAGCACTAAGCCTTGCGGTATCCCACTAGTCACTGCCTGCCATTCTGAAAAGGTCCCGTTTACTCCCACACTTTCCTTCCTATCTGCCAACCAATTCTCTATCCACATCAATACCATACGCCCAATACCGTGTGCTTTAGGTTTGCATACTAATCTGCTGTGTTGGACCTTGTCAAAAGCATGTTGAAAATCTAAATATACCACATCCACTGGCTCTCACCTATCCACTCTACTGGTTACATTTTCAAAAAATTCTATAAGATTCGTCAGACATGATTTTCCTTTCACAAATCCATTTTAGCTTTGTCTGATGATTTCACTTCTTTCCAAATGTGCTGTTATCACATCTTTGATAACCGACTCTAGCATTTTCCCCACCACCGATGTCAGTCTAATCGGTCTATAATTCCCCGGTGTTTCACTCCCTACTTTTTTAAAAACCGGGGTTACATTAGCCACCCTCCAATCCTCAGGAACTAATCCAGAATCTAAAGAGTTTTGAAAAATTATCACTAATGCATCCACTATTTCTTGCGCTACTTCTTTAAGCACTCTGGGATGTAGACCATCTGACCCTTGGATTTATCTGCCTTTAATCCCTTCAATTGACCTAACACCACTTCCCTACTAACATTTATTTCCCTCCGTTCCTCCATCTCACTAGACCCTCGGTCCCTTACTATTTCCAGAAGATTATTTATGTCCTCCTTAGTGAAGACAGAACAAAAGTAATTATTCAATTGGTCTGCCATGTCTTTCTTCCCTATGATCAATTCACCTGTTTCTACTAAAGGACCTAAATTTGTCTTGAACAAACTTTTTCTTTTCACATATCTATAAAAGCTTTTACAGTCAGTTTTTATGTTCCCAGCCAGCTTTCCCTCATAATCTTTCTTCCCTTTCCTAATTAAGTCCTTTTTCCTCCTCTCCTGGTCTCTGAAATTCTCTCAGTCCTCAGGTGCGCCGCTTTTTTTTTTCTTTTTGCTAATTTATATGTTTCTTCTTTGGACTTGATACTATCCCTAATTTCCCTGTCAGCCACAGGTGCACTACCTTCTCTGGTTTATTCTTTTGCCAAACTGGAATGAACCAATGTTGTAGTTCATCCATGTGATCTTTAAATGCTTGTCATTGCATATCCACCGTCAATCCTTTAAGTATCATTTGCTAGTCTATCTTAGCTAATTCACGTCTCATACCTTCAAAGTTACCTTTCTTTAAGTTCAGAACCGTTGTTTCTGAATTAACTATGTCACTCTCTATCTTAATGAAGAATTCTACCATATTATGGGCACTCTTACACAAGGGGCCTCGCAGGACAAAATTACTAACTAGCCCTTCCTCATTGCTCAATATCCAATCTAGAATGACCTGCTCTTTTGTTGGTTCCAGAACATGTTGGCTCAGAAAACTATCCCGCATACATTCCAAGAAATCCTCTTCGTCAGTACCCTTACCAATTTGGTTCACCCAATCTATGTGTAGATTGAAGTCACCCATTATAACTACTGTCCCTTTATTGCACACTTTTCTAATTCCCTGTTTAATGCCATCCCCAACCTCACTACTACTGTTAGGTGGCCTGTACACAACTCCCACCAGCGTTTTCTGCCCCTTAGATTTATGCAGCTCTACCCATATCGATTCCACATCCTACAGGTTAATGTCCTTGTTTTCTATTACGTTAATCTCCTCTCTAACCAGCAATGCTACCCCAGCTCCTTTTCTTTCCTGTCTATCCCTCCTGAATATTGAATATCCCTGGATGTTGAACTCCCCTCCTTGGTCACTCTGGAGCCATGTCTCTGTGATCCCAACTGTATCATAATCATTAATAACTATCTGCACATTCAATTCATCAAAATTGTTACGAATGTTCAGCGCATTGACACACAAAGCCTTCAGGCATGATTTTAGAACACTCTTAGCCCTTACACAATTATGTTGAAAAGTGGCCCTTTTTGCTTTTTGCCCTGGATTTGCCTGCCTGCCACTTTCACTTTTCATCTTACTACTTTTTGCTTCTACCCTCATTTTACACCCCTCTGTCTCTCTACACTTGTTCCCATCCCCCTGCCACATTAGTTTAAATCCTCCTGAAAAGCAGTAGCAAACGCACCCCCTTAGACGTTGGTTCCAGTCCAGCCCAGATCCAGACCGTCCTGTTTATCCCGGTCCCACCACCCACAGAACTGGTTCCAATGTCCCAGAAATTTGAATCCCTCCCCCTTGCAACATTTTTCAAGCCACGTATTCATCTGAAATGTCCTCCTACTTCTATTCTGACTAGCACGCTATTGATGTTAAAACCAAGATATGTGTGTGTAATTATAACACCCAAACTATTGAGCTTGGTACTGGGTTGGGGTGGGGGGGGAGGAAGGCTTAGAGTCCTGAGATCGTAAAGTATGAAAGTGTAGTTCATTCACTGAATAAGGGATGGGAGAGAGATATTTTTAATCCAGGGCAAATACAGAGAGAAAGCAATTACGTCGAATTCCATAGCTTCCACGGTGATAAAATGAGATAACAGTCGCCGTAGATTTTATCCGTCGCCATTCCAAATCCACATACGAATTATCACCGAAAGTGACTTGTCACAGGGATCAACAACACACACAAAATGCTGGTGGAACCCAGCAGGCCAAGCAGCATCTATAGGGAGAAGCGCTGTCGACGTTTCGGGCCTAGACCCTTCGTCAGGGCTAACCGAACGGAAAGATGGTAAGAGATTTGAAAGTAGTGGGGGGGAGGGGGAAATGCGAAATGATAGGAGAAGACCGGAGGGGTTGGGATGAAGCAAAGAGCTGGAAAATGATTGGCAAAAGTGAATCAGAGCTAGAGAAGGGAAAGGATCATGCGACAGGAGGCCACGAGCGTAAGAAAGGAGGGGGAAGAGATCACCAGAGGGAGATGGAGAACAGGCAAACAACTAAATATGCCAGTGATAGTGCGTGAAGGGGAGGAGGGGCATTAACGGAAATTAGAGAAGGCAAAGTTCATGCGATCAGGTTGGAGGCTACCCAGCCTGTATGTAAGGTGTTGTTCCTCGAACCTGAGTTTGGATTCATCTTGACAATAGAGGAAGCCGTGGACAGACATATCAGAATGGGAATGGGACGTGTAATTAAAATGTCTAACGCGTTAATGCCCCTCCTCCCCTTCTTACCCCATCCCTGACATATTTACTTGTTATCTGTTCTCCATCTACACCCCCTCCTTTCCTTCTCCCGAGGCCTCCCGTCCCCTGATGCTTTCCCTTCTCCAGCTCTCTATCACTTTCGCCAATCACCTGTCCAGCTC